>NC_138170.1:45887668-46387668 GCF_964165515.1 Mesoplodon bidens | reverse complement strand
ACAACGGGAAGCAAATTAGTGATTGCCTTGGACTAGGGTAATGGGAAGAAATGCATTGCCCATCGGCTGGAGGAAATTTTTAGGACAGTGTAACTATTCTACATCTTCATTATGGTGGTTGTTACATACTATATACACTTACTAAAATTCATTGAACTGTACGTTTAAAGAGGGTAAATTTTGTTTAATGAAAATTACACATCAATTCTGGAAAAATACACTGTCAGATACAGGAATAAATATATCATAAGGGTAGTGATCTTCCACTTTGAACATTTATTCCATATTTTAATAACAACAATAAAAATGAAAATATAATTATTTCCAGAAAGTCAAACTGTCTAGAAGGTCTAGTTTATTTCACTTGGACTGAAGTAAATTAATTACCTACCTTATACTATATGGAAATTTCTTCAGATGTTTTTTCCCTTTGTCTAGGAAACTAAGATGAATGTCTTTGTAAAGATTGCCTCAGTACCTTTGCAATTCCTCCTTCTTATCAGAATGAAATAGTTTTTTGTTTTTGTTTTTGTTTAATTTTTGAATTTTATTTTTTATACAGCAGGTTCTTATTAGTTATCTATTTTATCTATCTATTTTATGCATATTAGTGTATATATGTCAATCCCAATCTACCAATTCATCCCAGCACCACCACCCCCTCAGAATGAAATAGTTTTTAAAAAGTGCAAAGACAGTAATTATTTATGAGACAGGGTTTCCTTTCCCATTTTCACTTCCCTTCTCTATGATTCTTAATTATTATTTTGTGAGATGGTATCGAGTAGCCTATATTTTTACCCCTCATCCTTCTATAATTACCCCACCTGGTGACTCCTGGAAAAAAAACACTCCAAATCATCATTTTCAAAAACAAACAAACTTGCATCTAACCATTCCCCACAACAACAATTTCTGCCAAGTCAGGCCCAGTTTTGTGAAACAAGGAATGATTCTTTGCCCCAGCTGAAGCCACATTCACAAAAACCTACTAATGAAAGGAAAATAAAGAGTGTTTGTGGAAGTCTTCAAACCATTCGTTACTGGAGCTAAGAGGCCTCTTTCATTTCCATTGACTTAAATTTCTGGCAAGTCTAGATAAGTATGTTTAGAAATAACTTTTGTCACATAATTTGATGTTGCTGTTCAGTCTGTAAGAAATAGGGAAGGGAAGAACTTTGTATGGGTTCAAAATTGAGTATCAAATTGTGTGTCTCCAAAAAAAACATGTTAAAATTTGTTTCTGAAGGCTTTATGTTAAACTTAGTCAACAGTCAGATGTAGAAGGATATGCCCACATATTACCAGACCTGTTTTGTGTGATGATGTCTCCATAATATTTAGGGTATAAGGAAGTGTAAGAAGTGAATCTATTCATCACCAAAAGCTTGTTATCTGAATCATGTGTATTTGCCTGTACATCACTTTTAAGTATGTTTAATGAGTGTTTCTTCTCTAATTTATTTTGTTACTTCTCTCAAAACATACTTATTGGGCATCTTCCATGTGTAAGGGTCTGTCCTAGGTACTGATCACATAGCAGAGAACAAAAGTGACACAGCTCCCCACCTATGAGACCTATTATTCTAATGGAGATGAAAGATTCTTATTTTTAAAACCCTGTAAAACAAATATACAATTACAACATGGAGTAAGTCCTAGGAAACAATATACTGTGAGAGAGTGGAACCGACAACACAAAGCTTTGTGAAATGAACAGAAGACCTTGCTGCAACTTTGTGGTTGAGTTTGGTGTTGTGTGCGGTGTTAGCAAAGAAAGCGAGAATGGCATTGGTGGAGATGTTGAAGCAAGTTTCTAAGCTGACCTTAGCAGTTTAGAGATGCTCAAAGAACTCCTTGGGGCTGAAACATAGGAACAAAAATAGATCAGTCCAAGGTGAGTTTGGAAAGATAAAAGGTAACATGCCTGGTAGAGCATTACAAAAATGTGGTAAAGGAAGAAGGGCCTAAAAGAAATGGGTAGCATGTCACACACATTTGACTACACAGGCCAAATTGTTGTTCACCATTTCCCAATTATCTCACAGCTTTTTTTTTACAGCTTATTTGCTTGAATGAGGGCTTTTGATTATGTGTTTTGGCTTCTTCCCTTAGACCCTGCCTTTTTTGTTTTGTTTTGTTTTTTGAGTATCATTATAAACATATCTGATTTTATATATGTAGTATAGTTTAATCAATTGCAATAATTATTCTTGTTTGATATTCAAATTGTTCCATCTTTGGCCAATAGGAAGAATCTTAAATTTGGCTCTATGTCACCTTGATATGACTCCCATTAGTCTCACATTTATTCACTTGCTTTCTGCAGTAACAAAGTGCCCAAACCAGGAATCTGCTATTCTTCCAAGCAACATTAGTTTTTGAGACTACCATCTGAGTCCTAAGTGGGGTCATTGCTACTGTATTATTACTGTTTCTAGGTCTTTTCAGTGATATATTTTTATATTGGCATTTCCAATCCAAATGTAGCATTATAGAGATTTTTTTTTCAAATTTTCCTTTTTTAAAAATATTGGAGAATAGTTGATTTACAATGTTATGTTATGTTTCAGGTGTACAGCAAAGTGAATCAGTTATACATACACATATACAGTAAGTCCCCTATATATGAACGAGTTCCGTTCCAAGAGCATGTTCCGTTTGTAAGTCCAATTTGTTTCTAAGTTCCTAAGTCCAACTTGTTCATAAGTCCAACAAAGTTAGCCTAGGTACCCAACTAACACAATCGGCTATATAGTACTGTACTGTAATAGATTTATAATGCTTTTCACACAAATAGTACATAAAAAACAAACAAAAAATAAAGAGAACATTTTTAATATTACAGCACAGTATCTTGAAAAGTACAGTAGTACAGTACAACAGCTGGCATACAGGAACTGGCATCGAGTGAACAGGCAAGAAGAGTTACTGACTGGAGGAGGGTGAGGAGATGGGAGATGGTAGAGCTGAAGGATCATCAGCAATAGGAGATGGAGGACAAGCTGCAATTTCACTCACGCCTGACTTTGATGGAACGCACGTTCGCATCTTTGAAAGTTTGCAGCTTGAAGGATCGTATGTAGGGGACTTACTATATTCACTTTTTTTTAGATGTTTTTCCCATATAGACCATTACAGAGTATTGGGTAGAGTTCCCTGTACTATACAGTAGGTTCTTATTAGTTATCTATTTAATTTTCTTGATTTTATATTTGTTTCTCTTTTTTCTAATACTGACAACATGAGCTCCAAATAACGCACTGAAGTTCTTAAAAACTACTCAGTCTACTGATGGAAATGTGGTTATCTTCCTGGGGGTGACACTGTCCCCTCCCTCAGGCTGCATTTGTAAAAGGAGAAGGACATCTTTTGTTGATATGTGATGGGAGGTGGTGCTGCTGGTATATAACTTCAAGAGGGTCAAGGATAATGAATCCTGAAAAGTACAATACATTTTTACACAAAGAAGAATTGCTCAGCCTAAAATGCTAATAACACATCTGTAAAGAAATACATAGAAGCAGAGAGGGATTTACCAGAAAGCTAAGGAGACTTAATCTTCAGGGTCTCTCACTTGCAGTAGTTCCTTGATAGGTTCTAGGAGTACTCTAGCATCCCAGAAACATACTCACATGGTCGCATATTCCTTTTTAAATTAGCTGTAGTAAACTATTTTAACTGAAATTGATGAAGACCTCCTCTCCTTCCACTCTGGCTTGGACTTCCCACTCACACTTACCTTTACCTTTGGTGGCATTGAAGTGGCTACAGGCATTTGGGGATCCAGCCAAAGGGATTTTTTTAAATGTGGATGTGCTTGGTTTTTGTTTAGTGGAACATACGTATGTGGTTTGTTATCATTACCAAGTAAAGTTTGATTGTTGCTAGCAGTCCAGTGTAAGTACAGCTTCCTATAGCTCTCCTCAATGCATCTTGAAGAAAAGTTGCATTCTGTTACAAATGTGCCCTGTGGTACCTATCTCCATACTTAAATAGGTAGGAGAGAAGATTCAAAGCTGGTCTATCCAATCTTCCAATCGTGGTATGGTTCAAGGTGTAATTGGCATATTTGGTTTTTATGGATTCTAAGTCAAAAATAACAGTTCTATCCTTGGAGGAAATTATCAAGAAATTTTAAGTTCTGTTTGTGAGGTGTGTATGTGTGTGTGTGTTTTCTTTTTTGATACTACTTGTAAAAACTAAAATATATCAAAATTTTTGTGCTTGAAAGACTCAATACAGTGGTATTTAAATATCCAGTGTATTTGGGTGTGAAATAACATGATTTATGCTTCAAAACTATTAACAGTAAAAAAAATTTTTTTGCTCAACCATGCCAGAAGGAAGATTAAATTATTTTCTGTCCTCTTTCATGGAATATTATTACAAAATTCTTGTCAAATGAAGAAAGAAAAAAATACAGTAGAGGTATATCATGTACTTAAATCAAAAATAGATTTGGTGGTACTTGTCAATGTGTTGAAATTTTGAGTTTCTGTTAATCATTTTTCATTTTAAGTAAATATTATTTCATACTTAGTTTCATATATTATTTTCTTAAAGACCTCATACTCTCAATTGCATAATCTCAGGCTCTATAAAACCTGAATCTTTCTTCATATAGAAAGAAATAGAAAGCCCTGTGCACTAGCCCAGTGACAGATGGTGATTTGTACTGGTTTGGTGATAACAGAGACATGGATAATTCAGAGATACCTGGTAGATAAAATATACTATACTTTGGAAACTAGATTCAATGATGTCACAAAATACGTATTAAAGAAAAAATTACATTTGAGCCAACTCTCCAATTTTTTTTTTTTTTTTTTTTTTTTTTTTTTTTTTTTATTTTATTTTTTCTGTACGCGGGCCTCTCACTGCTGTGGCCTCTCCCGTTGCGGAGCACAGGCTCCGGACACACAGGCTCCGCGGCCATGGCTCGCGGGCCCAGCCGCTCCACGGCATGTGGGATCTTCCGGGATAGGGGCACGAACCCGTGTCCCCTGCATCGGCAGGCGGACTCTCAACCACTGCGCCACCAGGGAAGCCCCCAATTTTTTATACACCATTATTTTTCCTCATAGGATTGGCCACCTTTTCACACATTATGTTTTTAATTCCTAACAATCTTTGTAAATATTTTGGTTAGACATCATTGTCCTTGAGTTATAAGCAAAAAGACAAAAAAAGTTTAGAAGACTGACTCCCGAAGTTCTTGACCTTAGTGTTATCAATATAATCTTGATCTTTTCTTTTCCTTGCTTAGCTGTTCTACAATGATTTTTTTCAGAGCTATAATACAATGGTTAAATTTCTCAATCAAAAATTCTCTATCAAAAGCAAGAAGAGGAATAGCTGAGGCTAGAAACTTTCTGGTCTAAACTTAGAACCAGAATAAATAGGTAAATCTCTCATTGTGTGTGTGTGTGTGTGTGTGTGTGTGTGTGTGTATTTTACCTGAAATCCAATGGTAAAAATAAAGAATTTGTCTTTCATTTCAGGCAAAGTTCTTTTTTTTTTTGTAAAGAAATCTCAGTGATCTATATTGTCTCTTTTTTTTAAATAAATTTATTTTATTTATTTATTTTTGGCTGCGTTGGGTCTTCGTTGCTGCATGCAGGCTTTCTCTAGTTGCAGCCAGTGGGGGCTACTCTTCATTGTGGTGCGCAGGCTTCTCACTGCGGTGGCTTCTCTTGTTGCGGAGCACGGGCTCTAGCCACGTGGGCTTCAGTAGTTGTGGCTCGCTGGCTCTAGAGCGCAGGCTCAGTAGTTGTGGTGCATGGGCTTAGTTGCTCCACGGCATGTGGGATCTTCCTGGACCAGGGCTTAAACCCGTGTCCCCTGCATTGGCAGGCAGATTCTAAACCACTGCGCCATCAGGGAAGCCCTAAAGTTCTTTTTTCAACAAGATAAATAAATTGAAATACTATATAAAAGGCCAATTCCTTAATATTTTACTTGTTTGCCTTAATCTATTTTGTTTTCTAATACATACTCAATGTCAACTGCCAGAGGTGAAGCAAGCTTTTGATATTTCCCTTTAAACTTTCCCTGTTAGACTGGGTCACTGAAAATCCCCTGAAATTGTGGTTTGTACAACTGATCATGTTTCTGTACATTATTATCCCTGTTATTTATATTTCTCTAGTCAAGCACTCTCCACTTTCCCTCTCTGCCCTAGCCTCTTTCAAATATGTGTTCAATTTCCTTTTCTAAGCACTGGCCGTAGAACCATGTCATTTACAGATAATATCAAGTTGGGGCTCAAAAACCCGAGCAATTCCAAGTCAGCATTTAAGTTGGAGCCCTATGGTGATAATTTATGTGTTATAAAAACTGTTCAGGGGTTTCAATAGGTTGTACACTGCCTTCCAAACCCCTGGTGACCCAGTATAGGAACAGAGAACAAGGCAATGCTGTGCCTCACTTTGCCCTCATGGTGCACAGATGGAATGTTTGTAAACCATGTCCTTTGTTGAACATAATAAAAGAGTGGTTTCCAGAAAAGTAAAACTTATTGTAATTCGTTTTGTAAAGTGGATAATTTGTTTATAAAACACCTAACCACCTACCAATTTTTCTTGCCTGTATATTTCAAAACTTTGTGTACTATATCCCTCTGCCTCTTTGGAAGCTTTATTTCCAGACTTACCACTATTCTTTCTGGCAACTATAATTTCTTCATTTCTTTTCTTTCTTTCCAGTTGAAAGACTTTATATATTTCTCAAACCTGGTACATTTACTCCATTTTCACTGCTACTTTCTTTGGCCAAATTGCCACATTCTTTTCCTGGAATACTGTAATTACATTTGAGCTGGTCCTTCTGCATACACCTTTTCTCCTTCTTATTTCCTACCCCTAGTATTCCTCAAACTGTGTCCATAGTGATCTTTATACAGGTTGAATCTTTTGCACCCTGTTTAAATATGACTTTTCATTAAAGTTGAAATCCCAAATCCTGCCAGCTCATCTCAAGCTCCTCTTCCTCTTATTCTTTGCACTCTACCCACATTGGCTCTTTTCAGTTCCTTTGATGAATTCTCCCCCCTGTTTTATGTTACCAAATAAGTTCACTCTCACATCTCGAAGCTTGGTTTAATTGTCACGTGTTCAAAGAAGTCTTAAATGATAAACCAGATTGGGTTGTATACCCCTCTGTTATTTCATAATACTTTGTATTTTTTGCCTAACGACCTCAGTTTCTAGATTGTATATACATTACTATTGTGGTTAAATAGTAAATTGAAAAATTGGTTTTATAATGTCTACCACCTTGGCTAAAATAAAAGCTCAAAGAGAGTAGGCATTGTATCTATCTTGTTTAACACTAAATCTCCAATTGTTCACAATTCCTTTCATACAGTAAGAGTTTAATAAGTCTTTGTTGAATGAAAAAAATTAAATAAATGAATTATCTCATTCCAGAACTGAAGGCTTTTGATGATATCCTTTTCAAAATTCTCTTGTAACTTGACTTCTGGTGTGCTCCATCTTCCTGAATTTGCTTCTATATGTTTATTTATCTTTATCTTTTTAATGTATTTATTTTCTTTATTTAAGCCTTTAAATAGATAATTTTGCTTGGGTGTTTTTTGTTTTCTATTTTTCTGAAGATTAAGATTTGGCTTCCTTTGTCTATCCAATTTATGCCCTACTGGAGAACTCCTCATTTTCATTGCCTCAACTACCACGTAATTTATTGGGAGAAAAAAGGAATCATACTGGTCCTGTAGTTCAGCCACTTATTTAATGTTTGAATCTTCTTCACAGCCAAACAAATGTTCATTAAACTAAAGTTAGATATCTTTAAGATTGGGAATCTCCTTTATTTTGAAGCAAACAATCACAATTTCAGGCAGTCTGAATGGTTAAAAAAAATTTTAATGCCATTAACTTCCATCTCATTGTAGTTTCCATATACATAGGCATACACACACAGAGTCTTAATATTTGAATATAGTTATCATGACCCATGGGTGTTTTGTTATTTTAACCAGTTCTTATATGCTGTGGTTTTATGTTTTCTCATAGCTCTTTTCATTTGCCTTTGTCTCTGGCCCTCCTAATATAGGGTAACTATTGTGGAAAGTAATATTCCGGACCTGGTCTATCCAATTATACCTCTGCTACCTATAACTACACTGTCAATTTTATTCATCACAATCAAGAAAGCTTTGCTATTAAATATCACAAACTGTAATATATTTTTTCTGTATGTGATATATTTATTAATGGCTCTGTCAGTTCTTCCATGTGCAGATAGAGTAATCCCAAACATAATAAATTCTGTGCCTAATATATTATCTTTTTAAAGCTGTTTCATCATAATCTCACTCTTGTCTTCAGATAATGGAATCATAATTTGACATAATTATATTAGTTATTAGATATAATTACTCAGAAAAATTTACTATTGAATCCACATTGTTATAGGGTAGATACATACTGATATTTTATGTAGCTCATTATAATAGTTATATTTTCAATTTTTTTGGTTCTTTCATTCTGACCCTTAGAAATTTATCTTCCCTTGATGGAGTTTCCCTCCTTATTTACTTTGCATTCACAAAATATTTCACATTATACTAATCTGCAAACACTTTGATATATAGTATTTCTATTATTTTTAGTATTAAATATAACCAAATACTATATAACCAAATACTTCAAGTTATACAAGGAAACTAGCAACAAATAATACAACCACAAAAGAACCTTAGCCACAACCTTTCATGAAGAAAATAAAATATTTGAGGAAACGATGTACACATATATGAAATTTTAAGAGAAGCCAATCAAGTACTCAAATTGTAGCCCACTCTCTATGAAACTGCAGCTTTGAAGAAGAAATTAACAGTGTAGACCTTAGAGCCACACTGTCCAAGTCAAATCTAGCTTAGAATTTCCTCATCCAGTATTGTTATATGGATTAGAAGAGTTAGTGTATGTAAATTACTTACAATATTGAACGACACAGAATATTCAGCTATTACTTCATCTAAAACATTCCCAGGCACATGGAGAACATGAAATAAATATTGTTAAACGACTAAATCAAAGAATGAGCAGGATTGATATGATTATTCCATGAGGACATTTTAGAGAAGGAAAGTCTTGTTCATCGTTACTCTATTATAATTTTTACAATGAGAAATACAATGTGTAGAAAGGGCATGAATCACAGATATCATATAAATTAAACTTCAAATATCTAATTTTATGGTATCAAATCATTTACAGAATAAAATCATTAATTTTACTTAAAAATGCCTTTCTAAATTTTTTCAAACTGTTAATTAAACCAATTCTACTTTTAATATTATCAAATGATTCCCCAATTCCTTTTGGCAATTGATACCTCACTCAGCCGTCCATGCTTTCTAAATCAAACTTCAACTTTCTTCTACATTATTAATGCTAAAGTTATGCCATAGGGAAATGAATGAAGATGTCACAGTAGAAATGAAGATTGTTTAGTCAGCTGTTTATAAGTACATCTGGTGTAAAGACTAAATAAATCTTAAACCCTGAAGCAGCATAATGAAAATAGAAACTCTTGGACAAAAACTGTCCATTTTTGTATGCATTTATCTAAAAACTATTTCTAGACAGAATATTTTACAGGACATTCCTCCGAAGTATTTTCTAGGTTTTCTCATTTTAGAATTCAAATGTTACCTATTTTTTCTCTTTTCCTGAGATTTTTCCAGGGAGGTTTGTGTACATTAAAATTTTTAAGAAAATAAAATATAACTTGAGATTTTAAAAGAATAAAGTTCAATATCATTATTTCCCTTAGGTAGTAGTAAAAAAGGTGTATGTTATTTTTATGTTAATGGAATTATTGATGAATTTATTGTGTTAAGTATATTCATTGTTTATTAACATGGTAGATATCAGGGGGTATAAAAGAAATATCCTGCCATAATTTTAGAATATTGGTGTTTTAGATTCTTTGAAAGAATGGCCAATATAATTAGCATAACCTTGTGATTTTTTTGTTCGAACTATGACAATATTTAAAGTAAAAATGGGCATGATTAATAATTCTTCCAGAAGAATAGATAATAGATATTCTAGACCAGATGAGGTAATTGGTCAGTAAATATGTTCGTGTTAAAATAATAGTACTACTTCAGAAGGGTACACTTTTTAGGAGTTTACTAAACAGGTTAAATGGCCCCATGCTAAATAAGCAAATCTCAGGGTCATGTGGGACATGAGGAAACCTCTTGGCCAACTCCCCATTAGGATGTTTGGATATAGTCCATAATACTTCCTAAAGTTCAAATTTGAGTGGCACAAGTGACAAGAAACTCAGTGTCTTTTAATATATTGCATTATAAGACAGCTCTAATTGATTATAAAGGCATTTAATATTTTTACCCCAAGTCTACCTTATTCTAACACTTACCTGTTTGTTCTAACTTTTTTTTCAGAGTTCAGATAAAATCAGGTAAATTACTTTTTCACACAATAATCTTTCAAATATATGAAGACAGCTATAATGTCCCTACTGAGTCTTCAGATCTCAGCTACTTGCCCTGACTAGTCTCCTCTAGATGTGCTCCAGTATGTCAATATTATTTTAATGTGTCAATGTTTCTATTAAAATATGGTATACACAAATGAATCCAATAATACTCACTGATTTTTAGTTGTGAACAGATAGTCTTACTTTGCTCTTTATTGGGCATAAAACATTAGGGAATACTGTGTTCAACCGAAGAGTGAGATGATGAGTTGGAGCGTATTTAAGGAAAAGTATTTATTTAATTTGACCCACTGTTATATTAGAAGAATGTGAGTTGTGTGTGTATTTGTGTGTTCCTTTTCTTTAATCTATATCTCTTTCCTCCATATATTTGAAGAACATCTGTTGGTATATTAAACGTTCACAATTTGAAAATGCAGTTTTTTTAATATTTAACGCAATATGTTGAATGTAAATATAGAGTAGCCCATGCAAAAAAAAGCAAATTTAAGCCTGAAGTTCTCTGAAAAATAATATCACAGTCATAATCAGTGTGGGAAAGATAATCACCTTGGCAGTTAGGTGTTAAGGAACTGAACAAGAACATACTTACACTTGTCATAGAATAGCACTTAAATTATGTATTTACCTTGTTGTGGGCTACATGGAAACATGTAAAAGAGCTTTGTCCTTTTTTTTGGTTATGTTTAGGTTATTCAAATGACTTGAATTTGAGTACCAACACCCACAGAACTGAGATTTCAAGTGAGCCTGATGGTGCAGCAAATTTGGTTTGGATGAGACAAGTCCAGATGCAAATGCATAGCTATATCAGCTGTGGTTTCTGTGCCGACATATTGCTGATCTGTTTTAAAATTATCAAACTCCAAGCCTAGTGGTCATAAATTAATTATGTTTGGGACTCTTATAGAGGCATAGGAAGAACTTAAAATAAAACAAAACAAAATTGAGTTGTTCTACAGCATACTCTTTTCTTAACTGGAAACTTATAGGTAAAATACTAATTCAGATAATTCAGATGATATTTAGGTCATATGTAGAGTATAAAGAAACTAATAATGGTTCAGTAAAGCCCACTCAATAAAATATATTCAGATCATTATAAGTACTCAGCCCTTAGTCATACACTCTGAAAGACAGAAATCCCTAAAAGATTATATTCCATATAAGTGGAATAACAGGACACATTCCCATGGAACACAAATACGTTGCAGTGCATGATCGAATACCAAAATGAAAGCTATGAATCAAGTAAGGAGATATTTGCTAGAAAGGCTTTTGATGCTGGTGGGACTTATTTATAAAGGCCCAAGTCAGAGGGGATTGAGGTCAACAGTAATGAGGAAGGAGAGTCATTAAGGGTATGCCGCATAATTACAGCTCTCACAAAGGCTGGGCTGCAATACTCCATGGTCTCTTATTTAATGTTGCATTATGCTTTTTCAATTTTTAATTTATGTAACCCTCGTGTCTAATTTAAAAAACACTCAGTTCTTCCTATTTCTGTTTTGGCCACAAGTATGTACGTCTTAAATACTTATTCAATCAGCAATTATGGGTAATTAAATAAATTTCTTTGCCTAGAAAGCCAAAAAAATTGTTTTTAGTACAAGAATATAGAAGCCCTTTCCCAGCTCCCTTTTCCTTTTACCATTGAGGTGGTGGGAAAATATTTTAATTTTTATATTCTTGCAAGAAGGACAACATTTGGGGGATTAAAAAATGCATTTTTGTTTCCCAATGAAGTCATGATTTCTTGCATAATTTTGTCTCAAAGCCTTATGTGCCATGGAACAAAGGCTACTCACCAGCTCAGAAAATCAGCTCAAAGAAGATTTTCTAAATATCTTTAACAAGAGTCTTGAAAGCCACTTTTTGTTTGTTTGTTTGTTTTGTCTATTTAGAGGGGAAAAAAGCTTCTAAAATTTTGTTACTCCATTTACATTTCAAGGGACCAATCTGGTGGACTAAATAATTGAGCTTTATTTTAGGCCAGTATAAAGAAAAGCGATTTGGTAAAATGCCAGTGTTCTTGCCACAACCTCCAATCCCTCACCACCATCACTCTTCCATAAGACTACACCTTGGAGGAGAGGGGCTTAGAAATTTTACATAAATACAGGTGAGTCAAAAGTAATTGAAGATAGCTGCCTGCTTCTTCAGACATAGTGTGGGGAAGCTGCATATCCTTGCAGACTCCCAGCATTTGACTATGTGCCATAGAATATGACAGAATATGTCTCAGAAGCAATGAAACTGAAATTTTTGTGGGAGGCAGCTTGATAAATGGACTTGAGGAAGGATTCCTGGCTTACTAAACTATGGGGCTGAGAGATAGGTCCTTCATGTGTTTCCATGAACCCTAGTGAAATAATGTTGAGTCACTGAGAGGAACAGTGGACTGTCGGTGTCCTGACATTGAAACAAATAGACCACTGAGTATGAGGAATATTTCACCAGGGCCTCTAATCAGGTCAAAACACTCAGAAGTGAGTACCATCAAAACATTCAAAAAGACAGATGGCACCTCAGTGGCCCCCAACCCAACAAAGAATAGAGCTAGGACCTGCCCCTTCCCCACATGCCGAGGTAAAGCTTAGCCTTACACTCTTTGATATCATCTTGGAGAGGAACAGAGGAAAGGAGAGGAAATATGAAAGGCTATGAGAATCAAAAACTAGAGCTTAAAAAAACTCTTTAAATTATTGATTCAAGCTAGTTTATAAGCTTAGGCCCAATTTGCTGTTCTTTGTTTCTCTTAGTTTTCCTTTACTACTAAATGAGTTGGATGAACTGACTCAAATCCCCTTAATTTTGCAACCTCTGATATTAAACCCCCTCAACATGGATTGTGCAATCTACAATCCCTTGGTCAACTCACACTCTCACTTTCCCAAATGACTACTTCATACCTTTCCCTCTTCCCTTACACCTACCACTAGTAACCCCATGTTTTGCATTCTCTTCACTGAAGAGACAGAACCAGAAGTGAGGTTTGTACTTTATTTGCCCCCTAATTGGTATTATTCCTTTCATGCTTGCCCCCCTCCCAAATCTATTCTGAAAACAGAAACCAGAATTATGTTTTGAATATATAAATCAGATCATGTCACTCCCTCAGTGCCTTCCAATTGCACTTTGGATACAATCCAAACTTCTCCCCAAGTTTACAATGCCATATAAGATCTTGCCCCAGAAAACCTACACAATCTAACCTCTTGTATTTCTACCCTTTCCCAGTATATCCTAGGCACTCTGTGCCTCAAATTCCCCTAAATATTTGCATGTGTTCCCATGCCAGGTACTTTAAACTTACTGCTCCTTCTATCTGGAATATGTTTTCTATTGAAAGATCACAATATTCAAGTGAATTCTTCAGAGAAGACTTTCCTGACACTAATCTAAAATAGCCCTGCCAGCATCACTCTCTATTTCCCATGCCCTGTTTCATTTTCTTTTTGACACTTATTACTGTCTTGCTTATTTCTCTTTTGCTAGGATATAGAACAGTTTCTGACACCCAAAAATTGTCTTAATAAATATTTTTAAATCAACTCATATATCAATATATCTCTTATAAAAGGATTAATACCATAAGACAATTATCTTACTACAAGTAAGTAAAGAAATTCAGGAGATGATGTAAATAACATCACTGAAGTAAAGGACTTAGATAAATATAATTTGTCATTTTTAGTGGTTATTTGTAATTGACCAGCTTAGTCAATTGGACAAAGTGACCCAGATGAGAGAAAAAGCTATCTGTGGCTTAGATCCTCATGTGGTTCAATTAGTTTTTCCCTATTTTGCAGTCACAGAATTTGCCATGTCCCAATCAGCCATTTTGTAATTATTTCCTCTTGTTCACATTCAGCTGGAACAACACTAATCTGTTCCCAGTAATAGAAAACTATTCCCAACTGGCTGGTCAGTAATATCATCATCATATCCTTATCTGCAAAGGGATAGTTTACAGAAATAAGAGGCATTACAAGGTTTCACTTTACCTTTGATCTAGCCAAACACAATGCTCCTTTTAGATCCCATTTGCACAAAGGAGAAAGTTCTTCTTAAAGGCAATCAGAAAGCAAACCACTTGGGTCTCTATTGATTTTAGATAAATCAGCTGGAATAGGTTTTTTCTCTACTGAATTTTGGCATATCAGCTTCCTGCAGAAGAAGTTGATTAAATAATATGGAGAAAGTAATAAGAGAGAAATCATATAATGTTCAAAGCTTTAAAGAGGTCTTCTGTAAGGTCACTGAAACTCAGATGAAATTCCAGTTGGGTCTCTTTTGTTTTATTTACCATAGTGCTGGAAGTTGAACTTGGCAGTTAGGAACCCTTTTGCCTTCTGAACAATTGTGGCTTGAATCCATTCTTCATACAGAAAATAGTTAGAAAATATCTTTGATGCACGTAATTCAAGTCTGGAAATGGTTTCGATGCTAAACAATTGTTTCTGAAAAGCCCCTGTGTTCCAAATAACTGCAATTTGTGCATTCAGTGCTCAGCAATGGCAAATAAATTGTAGATCTTTCTAATTTACTTCAAATGTCATTATTCAGCCCAGTTTTATTCACCTTCACTGCAGTTTTAACAGTCTATATGATTCCTGTTCATGGATTAATGAGAGCTTTTTCTTTTTCCCCAAGAGAATGCTATGTTGACTTTCTAAAGCTGTTTTTTAAAAGCAAAAGGAGATTATAACATCTTTCAAATGCATATATGAATCACATCATTCATAATTGTAACTTCAAAACCAGATATCAGATATGATCTCATTTCAGCTTAGCATGTATACAGTTAATGCTGGCCAGCTATCTTTTTAGGAGACCCGAGGTGTGGTATTAATTATGTATATTGTTACACACCTGTAGAAAATCAGCCTGCCCTTCTGGAGCTAAAAAGAAAATTAAATGTTAAATTCAGACTGCGTTGAGAGGGCTTTTTCAGTTATGCGTGCCATCTTTTGTCCAAGTGTTCCATATTTAGTCTTGTTCATTTTCATGCAGATTACCAGGTATTTTATGAGTGAGATTAAAAAAGAATGTTTTTTTGAAACCCTGCATCTGCTAGTCTATATTATATTGTCAGGAGAAAGGAGGAGGAAGCTGCTGTCCCATTAACTATGGAAATATGACCTACAATCCATTGCAAAACTACTGGGAAAAAGTGTGATATTCCCCATCCATACAAGAATGGTGGTTTCCTACAGGGAGGATGAAGATTCTCACTGACTTTTCATATATATACATATATATATATATATATATATATATATATATACATAATACATACATACATATATATATATGTATATATATATAGCTTTTTAATTTTCTTCTTAGTATTCATTTTGGGAAGAACATATTTTTTCCTTGAAAAGCAATAGTGTGTAGAAGTTAAGTTTAGTTTCTGAATGTGGATATTTTGTTTCACATCCCATCTGCTGTTCACCAGCTGTGTAAGCTTGGGGAGTTCACTCAATTTTTCTAGATCTCAGTTGGATTACCTATAAAATGAGGCTGATAAAAAGATTACATTAATAAGTACTTAGAAAGCAAGGAATAAGCACTAATAAATACTAGCCATTACTTTTGTATGTTTTGCTGAGTGATTGACTCAAGTTAATTTGTACTAAAGTCAGTCACCATTTGTGGTCTTTCATGCTTCTCTAGTATGCATTCTTCTTTCTAGCAATTTATCTAGTTCCCCTACAGGGTTAAAATCAGTCCCTATATCATCTCTGCTTCTATGAAAAAAATATTAGATAGATTAGGCCCAAACCTCTCTGTGGAGTAATATTTCCGTAGCAGTCTGGATCAGTTATATTTCTTAACTAGACTTTTTGAATAATCTTGTGCTAGTTAAAATGATATAGATCTAGGTAATTCATAAACAATAGTTAAAAATCTCAGTAAATAATATACTCACTGACTGAAAATAGTAATTAGAGAAGAAAAAAATATTAAAGCAAGCATATTTTTCCAAGATGCAAATGAAATACATCAGTAAAAAGACTTCAACAATATGTTTATAAATTCATAGAAAACATGTAGGAAGTTTATACATGAAGCTAATATTTGTGATCACCTCTAGAAAGGATATGGAGATTAGGGCTGGTAGTCAAAAAGGACTTTGTTCTTACCTGTATTTTTTTTTAACATGCATTTCTTGTATAATTAGTTTGCCTGTCTCAAGGATAATTTGAAGTAGCTTATCAAATAATAACATTGACAAAACAACTTAAAGAAAAAATCTGCCTTAAAGAAATATAGAAATAGTTATGAGTTTCTCAGCAACTCTTACAAAAATAGAAATAACTTTTGTTATGTGAGTTACATTTGTTTTGTAAAAGAATGTTTAAAGTTCATTAAATATTGTACTGGCATAGATTTCAAGGAACGATTTATCATGTAGATTCTAGGTTTCCTCATAGATTTTATATTTTCAACATAATCTTACAAAACACAGATACATTACAGTGAGATTATTTTCAGTGATCCTTTATAAAGCTTATGAATTAAATACAATTTAAAAATAATGAGTAAAATTGCAATTGTTTATGAATACTATTATTACCTTAGTTTTATATATGAAAAAACTGAAGCATAGAGAATTTGTTACCCAAGATCAAACAGCTAGTAATTGGTGGAACTGTAGAAATAAGCAAGGACCACACAAATGAAAACAAATGGAGACTATTTATATAGATCTTGCTATATCAAGGAATTCAGCTGCCATCACTGTGTTTGACAGGATGTAAAAACAAGCAGGAGAGTGAGACTTTATTGTGAAACAAAAAAGGGATTAGGTGTGCTCTGATTGGAGGGTACTGGTATGGGGACGCTGGAGATAGGCTAACTAGAAGCAAGGCGTCTTATGTGATTAGTTTAGGAAGCACATTTGGCTTTTTCTATTGGTCATTAAGTTGGAAGCAGAAGCCAAAAAGAAGGAAGCTGGCAGTCATTGACCAAGTCCTAAACATTCTGGGAAGATTACTTTAAGAGGTTGTGATTTGGCTTCCTGAACTAGTTACTGCAGATGTTATGGTTTCGCCCCGAGCTGGTTGCTGCAGAGATTGTGAGTCAAGACTTTTGTTTTTATATGTGGTTATGCAGTTGCCCATTTGTATGTTCAGTTTCTCAGAGCCAAGACTAAAACCCAGGTTCTGTGATCCTGGATTAGCTACACTTTTAAATAAAATCAGTTGTAAACTTTGTCCTAGTGAGTACAATTAAATTATTTCTTGCTTATTTTTGATGCACATTAGTGGTTCTTAATGAGAGGTCTGGAAGCTGCCTCAGTGTTACCTGACAACTTGTTAGAAATGCAGATTATTGGGTCCTATCCTAGACCTACTGAATCCTAGACCTACTGATTTTGATGTACACTATACTTTTAGAACCACAGATGTAGGTATCACATTGAATTAAAAGTAAACACAAGATGAATGGGCTTTGTACAAATTATTTTCCAGCTTAAAAAATTATTGCTGCAGATTTCTACAAAAAGTATAAGGTAACAAAAACAACAGTATTGCATGACTTTTTTTTTTAATGTGACACCCCCTTACTCTCTTAACTGATATAGCCTTTTCAAACTTTTTGAAGTTAACAATATCAGTGGGTAGTAGAAACAGAAGTGGAAACTATGTCTGCAATTGTAGTATCCACTAAAAAAAAAAAGGTGAGTATTTAGCTTATATAGCTAAAAATCAAGCCATGAAACCAAATTTCAAGGGATTAACCCAAAGACTCTTCTTACTTGTCATGTCCAGAGAAGCATAAGTAAAACTGTTCAAAGTGGAAATCCTATATTGGCTCCTTTAATGCCTTGGAATTTACATGATCCAAATGATTTTAATAAGAATCTTTCCTTGATAATGTCATCGCTCCTGGCAGAAAATCTTGTTTGTCCTTTAATGCCTCCCCTTGGTCTGGATGAAGTGATGCAACTAATCTGAAGAGTTTTATTAACCCATTTCCCCCAACACATCCCTCAATTCATTACAAATTGGAGTTCTTTGACCAGTTATCTATAATACCTCATAAATATTTTCCTTTGTCTGCAGTGTTACATGAATGCCTTAAATTCAATTGAGAAAAATATATTTTAAAGTGGAATAAAATTTGGTAATTTGGGTGTTCTGAATAACTCACACAAACCATCATTATAGTAGCAGAAGCTTCAAATGAAACTAATAACACTTAGAGCCATTTTGAACTTGGAAACTGTCACGGATCTAAAATCTTTTTTTATAAAAATAGGATTTTTAATCAAAGTCTCTTTTTTTATTTGGGGAAAAACATGTATTTGTAATGTGTTCTGAATAACTTGACATATATTGAACTGTTAATACCAAAATACAAAATAGAAACTTAAAAAATGTTTACTTTCAAGTGAGTGATATGAGAGGATCCATGTGAAATACACCTGTTCAGCATCTTATTAGCTATGAATATTCTGACAGATTTTCATTTCATGAATTCAAGGAAACAAGATGACTACCATTGAAACTTTTAGTGTTTTCCCTAAAGCAGTCAGTTTAAGTAAAATGAATGCTAAGTCTCCTGTTGAGATCTTATTTAATTAGGTGTCAGTAAATTTGAATGATAGGATTGTATAGTTAAATTATGTAAGTTGTACAATCATAAATAATGATTACATCTTCATTTTTTAAAAGTCAAACTGTAGCAGTATTCATATAATCACATGCATGATTTTGTGATGCATGAGGCTAAAGTATATGTTATATCTTCTATGATCCATTTTTTTAAGGTTAAGTTTGAAAAAAGAAATCACCTCCTTATTTCAAATGACTTAAGGAGTTGAATTTTCTTTTAAGTTTCTTCTCCCAAATTTTGCCAGAATTTGAAGGAATTTATAGAACTTTTATTATAAACAAAACAAAACAAAAATACCAAAGCAAAAACAAATTATAAGATGGCCCACAGATTAGTTTCAATTTGCCTATAATCTTTTTTAACTAAACCATTTCTCATGCAATGAATTTTACATGTAATTGTCAAGTCAGAATAAGTCTGTTTCCATTTAAACTTTAATTCCCTTGATATTACTAGTTTAGGTGCATTGTTACTGAAATTAACAAATTTCAGGAGAAATTATCACTTTCAACCTAGTTGAAATGCTCCTAAATGCTAGCAGCACATGGAAATCTCCTGAGAACATTCTAAATATAATATTCCTTGGCCTTCATCCTCAGATACTAACTTAATTATTCTGGGTAGTGTTCTGGGATTAGAATTTTTTTCAGACTTTCCAGATAATTCTAATGTGTAACCATAGTCTATACTATGATGGGTCTCAGATTTTAGCAGGCATCGGAATCACCTGGAGGGCTTGTTAAAACACAGATTGCTAGGCTCCATCCCCAGAGTTCCTGTTTCCCTAAGTCTGGATAGTCTGGAAGATTTGCATTTCTAGTAAGATGATGAGGCTGCTGGTCTAAGAACTACACTTTGAGAACTATAGATTAAGTATGTAGATAGATATATTAGCATAAACTCAGTGTCTCAGATAATTTAAAGTGTGTTAAATTTTCTAAGGAGTCAACAAACCACAGCTCAACACTGGCTGCTTGTTTTTGTAAATTGGATTTTATTGAGGCATAGTCATACCCATTCATTTACATACTGTGTTTGTTTTGGCTACTTCAAGGGCAGAGTTGAGTAATTGCACAGCAACCATATGTCCCACAAGCCTAAAATATTTATTCTCTGGCCCTTTTAGAAAAAGTTTGCTAATCGCTGCTCTAAATTATTGTAAATGATAATATAAATGGCAAAATAGCAGTAGCCATAAAACAATAAGAAAACAAAAAAACAGTAATTTTTAAGATAACACAATATGTCTGAGCTTCAGCTGTTTATAGCCAACTGCCTTTTTGTCCATCTCTTAGTGGAGGTGTCAAAGAAAGCTGAAACTCAACATATGCCATACTAAACCTGTGGTCTTCCTCCCCACAAACTCTGTAGGAAGTCCAAGCTCTTCCTACAAATAGCACCATCATTCGGACAGTTAATGCAACCCAGAATCCAAAGACTCAAATTTGGCAACTCCCTCTCTCCCACCATCTAGTTTTAAGTGTTAGGAATTTTTATCTCCATCCATTTTTCTCCATCTTTATCATTACTACCAGCAATAGAGGTGCTCATTACCTCTATTCTGGACTACAAAAATAGCTTTTTAACTAAACTTTCTGCAGTCACCCTGGCTGCCCTCCAATCCATTCTTCACCCCTTAACCAGTGTGAGATTCCCTCATCATAAATTGAAAATCTTTACTTAAAATCCTTTTGATGGCCTGAAAGCCTGCAGTGTTATTGGGCTGTCCTTATCTCTTCAGTCTTTCTGCACCATGCTGTCTGCTGTCTTGACATGCCAACCTACCTTCAATTATTTTTATTCATCTCCTTTCTCTTACCAAAGGTCTTTGCTCATGCTATTTCCTCTGCTTGAGATATTTTTATTTATCCTGTTTATCTAAGTAACTCCTACCCTTTCTTTAAATACCAACTCAAATTTCATTTTCTCAGGGAAACTTTCTCTGATCTTAGTGATTACTATAATTCTACTGTAAGACTCATATATTAATTTACCTTTGCCTTTAACCCTTGCCATAACTATACTTTTACATTTATTCATATAATTATTTGATATATCTATCTCCCCTGTAAAACTGTCATTTCAAGTAGAGCAGAAACTCTGTGTTTTATATTATTTCCCAGCATTATATCTCTGGTACCAGCAAGTGCCCAACACATAGTATATGTTTTGAGTAAAATGAGTTAATGGATAAACATATGCCAAAACTTAATTATGTTAACATATGTACAAATTGATATCCCCAATTAAAAGTCATGGAATCAAGCTGGTTCAAAATAAATAGGCAAAAAAAAAGGAAAATTGAAGGGAAAAATTGCAAACTCTTCTGCTGTAAACGCATGTATGCAATCATTTAAAATTATACTTCCAAGACTTATTTTTAAGAAAACATCTCTTCTCCCTAAGACATTTTTAAACATAAGAAAATACTTGTTATGTTAAGTGAATAAAACAGAAAGAAAAATCTTTATGTGAAAAATGAAAAAGTATACAAATATGACTAGAAAGAAGTAAAATAAAATGCTAGCAGAAATTGCTTTTGATCTGACATTTATACTACAATATGGATGATTGTTGTGGACATTATGCTAAGTGAAATAAGCCAGTCACAAAAAGACAAATAGTGTATGATTCTACTTATATGAGATACCTATAGGTAATCAAATTCATAAAGACAGAAAGTAGAATGGTGGTCACCAGGGCCTGGGGGATGGGGAAATGGGGAGTTGTTAATTGGTAGAGACTTCAGTTTTGCAAGAGTTCTAGATGTGGTTGTACAACAATGTGAATGTAATTAACACTACTGAATGGCACGCTTAAAAATGGTTAAGATGGGGCTTCCCTGGTGGCGCAGTGGTTGGGAGTCCGCCTGCCGATGCAGGGGACACGGGTTTGTGCCCCGGTCCGGGAGGATCCCACATGCCGCAGAGCAGCTGGGCCCATGAGCCATGGCCACTGAGCATGCGCGTCCAGAGCCCATGCTCTGCAACGGGAGAGGCCACAACAGTGAGAGGCCCACATACCGGAAAAAAAAAAAAAAAAAAAAGGTTAAGATGGTAAATTTTACATTATGTGTATTTTATCACAATTTTTAAAAATTGCATTCTGATGATAGAATTACTATTTGTTTTTAAATAAAATCAGTTCATTTTTCTTTTAGTATAAGAAAAAATAGCTATTAAATTTGTTTGAAAAGAACAGAGATGCAGAGGCAGGGACACATCTGAGATATATGTGTGTTCTTAATTACTAGAAGGAGCTTTAAAAGTTGCAGGAATACAATACATGTTTGTCAAATGAAAGGAAGTGTAGATAGGGAATAAAGGTGTGATTATCAAGTGGTTAGAAGTGCAAGTAAAATTCCCTCTAGATTTGTCCCTTAGAGATATTTAAAAGTATGTAATTGTAAGGATAAATTACTTTGAGCAGGTATTTCCCTCTACTTTAGACAGTTATCCCTAGAGAAATGGCCTACAGGGAAATAATCTTCTCTATTGATATTTCCTCAGGGTGGGCTTTGGAAAAGTATTACCAGTCTTGGATTTTAAATTTCCAAATATTACTGTGTAAGGTAAAGAATATATTTAAAATGTAAAGCTCACAGTGAAGTCAAGTTGATTCTAGATAACTGAAAGATAATATACACAATCCCAGGGAAAATTTATATGTTATTTCATACCTGACATACTCTTGAATTTGTCAAAATACTAGACCACAGCCAAAAAAGTAAGTTCCTAAATGTACCATTTTGTGATTTAGAAATTTACCCCTTGATGAAATGCAGATGAAAAACCAGTATTTAAATTCACCTCTACCAAAATGCCTTTGCTAGAAGACTGTTATCCTTGTACATGTAAAAGAAATGGAAGTCGTTAATTTTTGAAAAGGCAGAAGTCTTTTAACAGGACATTTTTTAAGTCTGAGAGGAAAAAGAGGGAGGGGCCTAAATTATAGAATGACTTTCGAATTCATTGAGAAATATGCTTTAAAAATTAAATATTATACCCCTTAAAAACATCCAATTACTTAGTACAATATGGAGGCTGTACATTTCAGCCT
Source organism: Mesoplodon bidens (assembly GCF_964165515.1). Classification (NCBI taxonomy): domain Eukaryota; kingdom Metazoa; phylum Chordata; class Mammalia; order Artiodactyla; family Ziphiidae; genus Mesoplodon; species Mesoplodon bidens. Next base: position 46,364,478 of record NC_138170.1, on the reverse strand, counting down.
GGAAATGGATGGTAATAGCATTACCTTCTTTCCTTGCATGGGAAAATATATGGGATATCTATAGAGTTAACCTGAGCTGAAAGTCCCAGAAATTACTTTTCTGGATGCAAGGAAAGTCACCATTTATTCCTAAAAACTCCAGGGAGGGTGTGGGTAAACTGAAAGATCAACTCATGAGCTATGAGTAAATTTGAACAGAAACAGAATAATATGTGATTTTGATTAGTGAGAGCCAGGTATCAAATATGAGAAAGTATTCCAACTTTCTGTGTTATCCAGGGCAAATTTGGACTATGGGGGAAATTCGTATGACAAAAAATATTTAAAGTTCATAATCTCCATGAAGACTGTGTTTAACTTTAGAAACTTTATAAATAGTTCATCTTGAAGTTGCCCAGTAGAGACTGAGGGAGACAGGCAGAAGGCAGTAAACAGGTCTCTCAAGTGTCTCAGGGGTTATTCTGAAGACTCCATTGGCTAGTAGAGAAGGGAGACATAAAGACAACTAATTGCAATATTGATATTCATGATTACAAAAAGGAATTGGAGAAGACTGAGCATCAGGAGAAAACTTTTGAGACCCTTCTTTGTTAGAGGATAGATTCATTTATTTTGTGAATTTTCATTTTGTATTGGAGTATAGTTGATTTAAAATGTTGTGTTAGTTTCAGGTATACAACAAAGTGATTAATTATACATCTACATATATCTATTCTTTTTCAGATTATTTTCCCATATAGGTTATTACAGAGTACTGAGTACAGTTCCATGTGCTATACAGTAGTTCTTTGTTGTTTATCTATTATATATATAGTAATGTGTTTATGTTATGTATCTGTGTCTTCATCAGTTCAGGCATCATAACTCATCTTTCAAGAACAACCACTGTCATGACTTGCCAAATATAGATTAGGTGTGTCTACCTCTGAACCCTATAAAATTGAATAACAAAAATTGTCTGGCTTGTTCCAAATTCTATTTATGAGATTTATCTTTGTTGGTGTATAATTATACTTTGTTAATTTTCATTTTATATTGTATTCCATTATACACCACAGTTTATATACCCATTTTTTTATTAATGGGAATTTAAGATGTTATCAGTCTTTTTTGAAATTTTTGAAATAATTAAGATGGGCATTTTAAGCCAATTAATACAATGTTAACATATTTAAACATATCAATAATTTTAAATTGATTATAACATTATACTAGGAAAAGTCCCTAAATTAGGCAGGTAAGTACAGTTAGAAACAAAGTAGTATCTCAACACTTTGTTTGAATCCTTATTCATTAACATTTTTAATAGAGAATATCAATCTTTTTTTATTAGGGGAAATCTAGTTACCCTTAATTTATACAAAATTATTGGGTTCTGCTTATCTCAACTTATAGCTTCCTTTTACTGTTTTTTGCTTGATGTATTCCTGTTATACACACAGTGGTTGCACCAGCAGAAATTAAGCCAGTAAGTTAATGTGTCTTCACTTTTCTGTGAAGAATGCAGTTGTTTCCTCAGGTAAAGGTCAATGAGCATTTAATGTTGTATGAAAAATACAGACAGAGTTTGGAAAACACTTCGATTGAGGAGCTTATTTAACAGCCTTAAACTCCTGTGCTTATAAGATTTAATAAATGTGATTTACAATTAATATGAAAATTTCCTGAGATATTAAATTGTTTTATGCAGATTTGGGGTCTTGTTTGGATAGTCTTTCAGAGAATCGGGTGTAGCAATAAAGTAATTCAATTTCAGCTCAGTTTTCAAAGTGCCTGTTTTATGTACAAGAAAAAAGAATTGCAGTGCCAAATGAACTTAATATTTCTTGTTTGGACTGTTCATTGAAAATGTGGTTTGCTTAGTGCTTGTGATATTATAAGTGGAACATAAATGTTCCATATATACTTGATGAATTAATGTAGAAGATGGTGAAGTTGAGGTGGAGAGAGTTTTTCATATGGAAATGGCTAGTAAATACAGTTTATAGCTAAATGAAACATTTTGAGACATTATTTTGTCAAGAAACAATTAATGAGGTTGAGCTATATCTATATCAGTTAATGAGGTTGATCTATATTCAAACTAAAGTAGATAGCAATGTAATGCTGAGGACAAAGCAAATAGTGCTTATGACACTGCAGATTGCTGCTAATTGTGTCTAAGAAAACATCCAACCCCTTCTTCAACAGTAACCCTCTAGCAGGAACTTTTAAATATGTGATTAGATTACCCTCCCTGTGATTTTGTCTTGCAAATGTCTAAATAGCAGTAATAAAATAATCATGAACTTGAAACTCCATCCAGTCACTCTATTGGACCATAATACTGTACCATGGAGTTCATTGTATGTGGTGTCTGAATGCAATGCTAAGAATTACAGTCAAACTTGTGTTTATTGGAATGGAATGTGTAGGGAATCAGCTGGTTGTTGGAAAAGTGGAGTTTAAATGGAAACCACAATAGTGGTGCTGACAGCATGCCCATAGCTGAACTTAAAATCTGTATTTAGTTAGAAACATTATAGCCTGGGATTCACTGTTAGCTAATCAGTTTCTAATTGCCATAGTTCTTTCTAATTTCTTCTTAATATACATTTTCCTTATGTTCAGGTCTAAAGTCAAAGGATTGCACCTTGAAGGTTTTGAACAGAAGTTTTAAAACATAAAGAGTATCATTAGGTATTCCCTTTTTATGTGACAGTTTTTCCCATTTAACCTAGTTTTTGGATTAGGGAACTCCAGACTGAGAAATGGGGAGACTTTTGTATGTGTTTGTATATGTCTGTGTTTCTTAACTGTATTATTATTTTGTTATTAAGGAATCCAATTCAATGACTGCCCAGTTTGGGTTAACAGTGACAGTTCTGGAAGTAACTGCAGCCCACTCGGGAGTCTCTGGTTATATCCACTGTCTTCTCTCTCTACCTCAACTGAAAAACCAGACTTAATGAGTCCTCAATACCTGCCTTCCTATTCCTGGAAGATGCCAAAGCCATGTTTGTTTTTCAAAAGGAATATCTTCTTAGAGTTCAGAGTTATGAATAATTTTGTTACTTCAATTTGGTAATATATGGTTCTCTCTCAGTGAAGAAGAAAGCTACTTTTCATTAAATTGGCTGAAGAGGTATAAAGATATAATAGTTATAAGAAAAGGCTGAAATCAGAACTGTTTTAGTATAACCAAATCATATATCATATACCTTTTTTTTCTAGATAATCACACAAACCCTTTTCCCACTCCCTTTGGGAAAAAAAAATAACCAACACAACTTAGAAAATAAAATTTTAAACTTATAATAATTTGAAATAATTCTTACATTTTCGAGCATCTAAGGAATTTAATCATATAACTTTCAAATCTCTCTTTCACTATTTTAATGTCCTATTTGACTTGCTAAATCTTTTATATGCAAAGAGATTTTGCTATTAACAATTTACATATCCCTAATTGTTAAAAAGTATTTTCAAACACAGGTTTACATTTCAACTTCCAAAAGCAGATGAAAATTTATTCCACATAGTACGTTACTCAAATATATGCAAACAATATCTTCAATACACTCAAAGTCCATCTTGCTTGAGTCAAAAACTCCTGCTTATTTTGATTAAAAATTTTCATGTTAAAATCTTCTATAACCATGGAGTATCTATCAAACTACTCTCCAGCTTTCATCTTTATCTATGTGCCCCTCAGAAACTAAAATACTCTATCACTGTATCACTTTAAACTTACTCACATAAAACTGTTGATGTTTTCTATCAATCATAGATTTCTCCTTTCAGAGTTTTCAGAAAGTCCAATCAAAGATTGATTCTTAGAAGGTAAATGCAAATAATCACTACTAATATGAAAGGGAGCCCTGTACTAGAGCTGCGGGATGCTTCTCCTTTATGATCATATTCATCCTCCTTCAGTTCAGACAAGAATACACAATTCAATGTATTCTGACCAACTGGCAATTCTTGCTGCCTGGAATGCTCCATATCCCATACCTATAAATGATTGTCCTCTCTTACTTTTGCATCCCTACTCCAATTATACCTCCTCAGTCACTCAAGTTCTGTAGAGTAGACCATTAGTTCTGCCCCATTTTATATAAAATATCTTAATTGATCTATAATTTAGAAAAAGGAATAGATTTATATATGGTCTATTGCATATAATCCAGAAACTAACATCATACCTGGAAAGATGATCTCCATGACCTTCTCCACCTGGGAATAGATTTGGGTTCACAGAAAACTATGAATCAATATTATGGTTGGGTTGAGAACTAGAAGACATATTTTCTTAGTATTTTCTGAGCCAAGGTCATTACCATTAGAAAGTGGAAATGATCCTAATGGAAATGACTACAAAGAATTAAATTATAAAGACATTGTAAAAACTGCCTTTCAATCAATTATAATCTCATTTACATTGGACAAAGCTTAGAAATTCACACTGTTGCCATCTGAATCTTTATAAATTTCCATTTTTCAAGGGGCAGAGGTCTTTTTTATTAAGGATTTTATGTGATTCTGTTTTCTCTCTTCTCTCAGCATATCTGTTATACTTATTTATTTTTACTATTTGACCTGGAGTTTGCAGTATACATTTTTGTGTAATCTGTGTTCACTATCAAATAACAGTCCACCATATCAGAGGTAGTATAGCTACCTTATAACACAATGTTCCCAGTTCCTCTGTCTATCCCTTATAACGTTGTTGTTCACTTATCCATAAGCTAATCACCCAATAAATTGTTGCTATTAATATTTTGAACAAACATTTTCTATTAGATCGACTAAAAGATTTTACTTTAGCTTCATTGTTCATTCTCTAACACGCTTCCTTTCTTATGTAGTTCTAAGTTTCTGACCTGTATCATTTTCCTTCTCCAAAGAACTTCTTTTAGCATTTCTTCCATGTCAGGTTTACTGGCAACAAAATCCCTCAGTTTTTGTTTTTGTTTTTCTTGTGAGGAAGTCTGTATTTCTCCTTCACTTTTGAAGGATAATTTGCTGGATAATGAATTCTAGGTTAGTGCTTGTGTGTGTTCTTTTTCAACACTTTAAATACTTTATTCTCTACTTTCTTGCATGGTTTTTAAAGAAAAGTTCTATCTAATTTTTACCTTTTCTCCTCTATAGGCCAGGTATTATTCTGTAGCCTCTGTCAAGATCTCTTTGTCTGTTATTTTATGCATTTTTTTTTTTTTTTTTTTTTTGCGTTATGCGGGCCTCTCACTGCTGTGGCCTCTCCCATTGCAGAGCACAGGCTCCGGACGCACAGGCTCAGCGGCCATGGCTCACGGGCCCAGCCGCTCCACGGCACGTGGGATCTTCCCAGACCGGGGCACGAACCCGCATGCCCTGCATCGGCAGGCGGACTCTCAACCACTGCACCACCAGGGAAGCCCTATTTTATGCATTTTTAATACGATATGCCAATATGTAGATTTTTTGGTGTTTATCTTGCTTAGTTTTCTCTGAGCTTCCTGCATTTGTAGTTTGGCATGTATCATTAATTTTTGAAAATTTTAGCTATTACTTCAAATATTTCTTCTCCTTTCTTTCTTCTCCTTCTGGTATTCCTGTTATGAGTATTTTAACACCATTTGTAGTTGCCCCACAGTTCATGGATATTCTGTTTTGTTTTGTTTTTAATTCTTTTTTTTCACATTTCAGTTTGGGACATTTCTATTGACATATGTTCAAATTCATTTATTCTTTCCTCGGTTGTGTCCAGTCTACTCTTGAGCCCATTGAAGACATTCTTCCTTTCTGTTACAATGTTTTTGATTTCTAGCATTTTCTTTTGATTATTTGTTAGTTTCCATCTCTCTGCTTACATTCCCCATCTGTTCTTGCATATTGAGCATATTTTTCATCAGCACCCGTAGCATATTAATTATAGTGATTTAAAATTCCCTGCCTGAGAATCACAAAATCTCTATCATATATGAGTCTAGTTCTGATATTTGCTTTGTCTCTTCATACAATGTGTTTTCCTGCCTTTTAGAAAACCTTTAAATTTTGTTGAAAGCTGGACATGATCATTGTAATAGGAACTTAAGTTAAAAAGGCCTTTCATGTGTGGTTTTATTTTTAATTAGCTAGGAGTTAGGTTGTGATTAATGTTTTCTGTGGCTGTGGGTATCAGAGCCTTCAATTTCTAATACTTTGTTTTGTCCCTCCTGTTTTCTTTGGATTTCCCCAAAACTCCTTCTCATACAGAATTTGTAACTTGCAACTCACTTAGTTGTAATTCATGTTATTATTCTGTAGTCCTGTTGAAGTGGTGGTATGGTATTGGGGGTGAAAAACACTTTGTAAATGTATGATTAAACCTCTCTTTTTTAAATGAAACAGAGTTCCTGGGGTGTGACCTTCAAAAGTTTCTTAGCCCTTTTTTATACCCCTGTATGAGACAGAAAGAACAGAGGGGTTTTGAGCTGTGTAATTGCTCTTCCCCTAGATCAGGTAACCCTCTAGCAAAGTATTTTCCCTTGAGGGCAGGCCCAGCCACAGAATGCTCTGGGTGTATTTCAAAATGACTACTATTCCCATGGTCATATTTCAGAATGGCTCTTTTCCCCTCCCCCTATCCAAAGCATGTGGAGATTTTTCTATAATATTTGCCATGAAAACATGGTGGGCCTCCTGAAATTAAAATTCACCAAAATGTTAAACCACCCCCAAGGCTGGGCCCCTAGATTTTACCTATCAAGCGAATTTACACTCAACCTCCAGAAACTCATCAGTTACCATTTTATTGTTCCTACCAGCGCCCTCTGCTCCTAGTAAATTGTGATTCTCTGTATTTACCTCACTCTCCAGTGCTTGAGGTGATGGTTGGTCCTGTGACCTCAATTCTGTAGTCCATCTGAGAAGAGTTGTTGATTTTACATTTAGTTTTTTCTTATTGTTTGAATGGGTATGACAACTTTCAAGCACTTCATAAGTGAAAATGGAAACTCGCCAACTACTTTAATTATTATATTATCTCAAATATTAGTGTTTGTCTTGATTATTAGATATATATTTATATATTTTTGTACTGTCAAACAGAAGAGAAAAAAGACAACTTAATTCCCTCTTTTATCCTAAACAGTCTTTTTCCTTACTATGAAAATCTAGAATCATGCATATTTTAATGCTGATACAGCAGTATGAAAAGGGGGTAATGGGCAACTCTTTTATCATTTCTTAAAAATATGTAGTAGCAGATGGCATTTCCTCTTTTCTACATTTCATCATTCAGCAGAAAACAATGAAAAGCAAATGAGTCTTAACAAATAGTTGGCATGCTCATTTCTGCAATAGTTATTTTTATAAGAATCAGAGCTTGTTGCAACATATTTAGAATATCATTTAATGTTCATTTAACATCTTAGTTAAGTCTGGTGTTTTCATTTTCACAAAATTATTAAAATAGCATCATATTGATCTTCAGTAGGCTTAGAAACTTAACCTATGAATAAAATAGCACCTTTGGGTTTAATACATACAGATTAAAATATATGGCTTTTAAAATGTCTTGGGCCAAGAGGTATACAGTGAAGCTAAAGAAAGTGAAGTATTAGGGTGCTTCTCTCAAAGGCCCTCATTCTCAGTTCTAGGGGGCAGGTTAATAATTTGTTCATATAGTCACATGTTTTTGTAAAATTTGTGAAATAAGATATTTAACCATATTAAACGGAGACTACTATGGGTTATTTCACTTTTATTTCCTCTCTACCACTCTCTTATTATTTCACGTAGGGTAGCAGTGGAGTAGTATCAGGTGTTTTATAGATTTGGCTAGGGGTAATTCAGTTGGGAATACCTTTTAGATTGGGTTTAGAAAGATCTAGTTATGTGGTTTGCACTCTGCCACATATCTAGGTAATTGCTAGCCATCTCATTGTATCAAGGACCTCCAGGAATATTCCTATCATGACAAGAATGTTCTGACCAGAGTTGATATATGACCTGTAGCACCCAGGGCTGGAAACATGTGGGAAGTGGAAAAACAACAAAATGCAGAATATATGGAGCCAGAAACAAGTCTGTGGAAGACCTTCTAATCATCAGATTTATAAAATTGAAGTGTATTAAATTTTCATTAAGGATAGAAAAGCTTTTTTTTCCTTGAAAGGAATGCACTTGGAATATTAGTTATCTATTCTTGTATAATAAGTTATCCCAAACTTAGTAGCATAAAACAACAAGCACTTATTTTCTCATATAGACTGTGAGGGTCTGTGGTCCAGGAAGTTTAGTTGTATACTCTAGCTCTGTCTCTTGTGAGTTTTCAGTGAAGACTTGACTGGGGCTGGAGGAGCCTCTTCCAAAATGGTTCAGTTACATGGCTGTTGGCAGGGGGCTTTGGATTCTCATTATGTGGTCCTCTCCACAGGGCTTCCTGAATGTCCTTATGACCAGCAGCTAGTGTACTCCAGAGCAAGTGATCTGAGAGAGCAAGGAGGAAGTCGCAGTACCTTTTATAACCCTGTCTCCAAAGTCTCACAATGATACTTTTGCTTTATTCTCAGCATTAGAAGTAAGTCACGGGGCTTCCCTGGTGGCGCAGTGGTTGAGAGTCCGCCTGCCGATGCGGGGGACACGGGTTCGTGCCCCCGTCTGGGAAGGTCCCACATGCCGCGGAGCGGCTGGGCCCGTGAGCCATGGCCGCTGAGCCTGCACGTCCGGAGCCTGTGCTCCACAACGGGAGAGGCCACAGCAGTGAGAGGGCTGCGTACTGCAAAAAAAAAAAAAAAGAGAAGTAAGTCACTAAATCTGGCCCACACTCAAGGAAAAGGGAAGTAGGCATCATATCTTGAATGGGAAACTATCAAAGAATTTGTAGGCACATTTCAAAACTAGCACAGCTGGTATTAAAACTCTTTTTTGATGGTAATTTATATTAGTTTCTTAGGGCTGCCATAATAAATTACCACAAACTGGTAGCTTAAAACAATAGAAATTTATTTTTTCCTGGTTCTGGAGGCTAGGCATCCAAAATCAATGTTTTGGTGGTACCATGCTCCATCTGAAAGCTCTAGGGAAGAATCCTTCCTTGCATTGGCATTCCTTGAGTTTAGTTGCATCATTCCAGTCTCTGCCTCTGCTTCACATGACCTTCTTCCCACTGAACCTGTCTCCTCTGTGTCTCTGTATCCAACTCTCCTTCTCCTTTCTCTCATAAAGGTACTAGGCACTGGTTTTAGGGCCCACCCTAACCCAGTATGACCTCATCTTGACTTGATTACATCTGCAAAGACCCTATTTTCAAATAAGATCATATTCACAGGCATTGGGGATTAGGACTTGAACATATTTTGGGGGGAACATAATTTAACCCACTGCAGATATCATGAATAATAATATATATATTAGAAATCCTTTTTGTAGAGCATAAACCTTTAGGTAATACAAAGAGTATGTGCATGACTCTTAACAGTTCATATAAAAAATAAAATTGATAGCCATTTCCAAATTTAACAGAAATCCTCAAAATTTATATGATTTTGCAAATAATGCGCTATGAAGTTGGAAGAAAATTTTCCAAACTGTAAAAAATAGAAAAACTTTTTTGATCAACAATGCCAGATAAAGGATATTTCTATTTGTTATATAAAATAATATATTAAAATTATCATATAAGAACAAAGAGCAGACTTCCCTGGTTGCGCAGTGGTTAAGAATCCTCCTGCCAATGCAGAGGACACGGGTTCGAGTCCTGGGCCAGGAAGATTCCACATGCTGCAGAGCAACTAAAGCCTGTGCACCGCACTACTGAGCCTGTGCTCTAGAGCCTGTGAGCCACAACTACTGAGCCCACACGCCATAACTACTGAAGTCCACAAGCCTAGAGCCCGTACTTTGTAGAAAGATAAGCCACTGCAATGAGAAGCCCGCACACAGCAACGAAAGAGTAGCCCCTGCTGTCAGCAACTAGAGAAAGCCTGAGCACAGCAATGAAGACACAACTCAGCCAAAAATAAATAAATAAAATAAATAAATTAAAAAAAAAAAGAACAAAGAGCATGCAGCCAAAAGTAGTGGGAAAATGATTATAGAATTGTCAAGGATATAATTAATATAAACTTTATATTTTTAAATGTTTTTTGGTCTTGTGAGGTAGTACTTGACATTTTATAATTTGTAATATGTTATTAACATTTTATTACTAATAAATGTTTTATTACTAAAAATAAAACTTTTATTACTAATAAAAATTTAATTACTAATATGCACTTTGTGTCTAAATTTGTATTTTATTTTCTTAAAGAAGGTCTCTCAAATTATATAAACTTAGAGGTTCCTAAATCTGGATTGGATCCTGCTTGGGCAATTTAAGAAATTGGTTTTATAGAAAGTTTTGAGTTGAGTTCAAAATAATAGGATTTTAAATACACTTTGGTCTTCAAACATTGTTAAAATTAGGTGAATGGATTCATGAATAGTATAGTACTCTGCATTACTTAATAGCAGTTTAAGAGAATTATTTAAGAAAATGAATTGAGTGTGAGAAACCTAGAGAATTTACCTAGTCTTTTCCCATTGTTCAATGCCAGGACCTTGATAAGGTTTTCCTTCACAGAAACATTTAACAAGCTAATTAGTAAATAATTATAAAATCCTTGTAAATACAAAACCTTAAAGTGACTTTTAAAAAAATGCTGCCCTGGGAATGTGGTTTTTCAAGGGAGTATCTGTTGGGAAGTCTTAATGAATAATTTTACACAAATTATTGATAGGTATAACAATTTAAATAGGGAGAAGACTGCAAGGGTTTTTTCAAGGAAACGTGACTATCTATGGTCAGATTAGGTTTCTAGTATTGTATAATACTAGATACTTTATCAATTGCTTTGTCTATCTACTGATTTATCTATAGATCAATAGATACTGTATCTATATATATAGTATAGCTAGTATCTATCAATCAATCTATTATAGAATTATATATAATTTGAATTTTTTCTTTTTCCTGAACTATACTGGAGGGAGCAATATTTGTCACCCCAAAATGCATATGAGGATTAATATAGGCTGATTATTTTTAAGAAACAAGACTTGGGAAGTCTTTCTTTTTACTCCCCCTTAGATAAAGAATTTAGCTAAAAGTCTGTAGAATAGAACAGAGCTGTAACCAGAGTTGTCTGCAAAGAATATGAGCTGGTTTGGCAGAGGAGACTTGGCCAGGCCTAGAGGTGCAGAGTCCACTGTACTTCCCTTGTCTTTGCAAGGCCTAGCAAACATTTGCTTACCAAACATCTGCTTTTTCATCTCCATGTGAATTTCCTTCCTCCTCTTTGAAGTCCCAGAATACTACCCACAACATCCTCCTTTGTCTTTAGCTGAAGATGGCATTAAAGGTGAGGGTTTCAAACATTTTGGTGAGTTACTCAGTTTTTTTAAGTCTTTCTCATGTGTACATGTTATTAAACTTTGATTTTCTCCTGTTAATCTGTCTCATGTCAATTTGATTCTTAGACCAGATAGAAGAACTTAGAAGGGGAGAGGAAAATATCTTCCTCCCTGACCATACAATGTGGGAGTGCTATTGTACCAATAAGATCCAGCTTATCTGCAAAGTGTAAAGAATGCTTTAGATTCTGTTATAAAAATTATACTGTTTTATTCCATCCAAAAGCTATTTTAAGCATCATAAATAACAGGAATATAGAACCAGAACAAAACTCTTAACAGCTAGCCCAAAGAGTTAGTTGAGCAGGAGAAATGGCTTACTCATGCTTGTATTATATATAAATAAAATTGCCTCAACTCTTCAATTCCCCGCTAATACTTCCAACTTCACACAAACAGAATGTGTGAATTTTCTCTATGTTTTTACTCACCTTGGAATAGAAACAGAAATAACCACCTTACAGGATTATTGTTAGAGGGGTTAAGAGTGGGAAACCTAGAAAATGTTTGTTTTTGATGTATTATAGAATCAGAAAATGCTAATCTAGTTGGCACTTCGTACATTTCTTAGTTGATTATTTCTGTATCAAGATGATCAGCAGTTCCCACCCTTTTTGTCACCAGGGACTGGTTTCCTGGAAGACAATTTTTCCACGGACCAGAGCAGGGGGGAAGGTTTCACTATGATTCAAGTGCATTACATTTATTGTGTAGTTTATTTATATTATTATTACATTGTAATATATAATGAAATAATTATACAGCTCACCATAATGCAGAATCAGTGGGAAACCTGAGCTTGTTTTCAGTTGCCACTCACTGATAGGGTTTTTTTTTTTTTTTTAGTTTCTGCTTTATAACAAAGTGAATCAGTTATACATATACATCTGTTCCCATATCCCTTCCCTCTTGCGTCTCCCTCCCTCCCACCCTCCCTATCCCACCCCGCCAGGCGGTCACAAAGCACCGAGCTGATCTCCCTGTGCTGTGCGGCTGCTTCCCACTAGCTATCTATTTTACGTTTGGTAGTGTATATATGTCCATGCCTCTCTCTTGTCCCAGCTTACCCTTCCCCCTCCCCATATCCTCAAGTCCATTCTCAAGTAGGTCTGTGTATTTATTCCTGTTTTACCCCTAGGTTCTTCATGACTTTTTTTTTCTTAAATTCCATATATATGTGTTAGCATACAGTATTTGTCTTTCTCTGATAGGGTTTTGATATGAGTCTGCAAGCAATTGATTTATTATGGTTTCTGTGCAGTCAGACCTCTCTGCTAATGATAATTTGCATTTGCAGCCCCTCCCCAGCACTAGCATCATTGCCTCAGCTCCACCTCTGATCATCAGGCATGATTCTCATAAGGAGCATGCAACCTAGATCCCTCGCATGCACAGTTCACAGTAGGGTTCATGCTCCTATGAGAATCTAATGCCACCGCTGATCTGACAGGAGGCGAAGCTCAGGTGGTAATGCGAGCAGTGGGGAGATGCTGTAAATACAGATGAAGCTTCACTCGCTCGCCTACTACTCACCTCCTAATGTGCAGCCGAGTTCCTAATAGGCCACAGACCAGTCCCAGTCTATGGCCTGGGGGTTAGGGAGCCCTGTTATAGATGGTAAGCCTTGGAAATATAGGAGGTAGTGAAACTTTATATAACATTAACTTAAAAGCTGATTCTTGTAGGACGTTACCAAAAACTTGATGGTGATAGACAAGGGCGGTATTAAATACCTGGGAAAAGGTCACACAGCCTGTTCTCGTGTACACACCGGAGGAAACTGAACGTTCACCTGAACCCACAGATATACCATTAACATGAAACAACTTGGAGATTTATTTTTAATAGTAATCAGCTTATTTTCCTTCTCAGATTTTGCATTCATTTGGAAGTGAGTGGCAAATCAACTCCTTTGTAAAATAACATTGAGTAATTGATATTTAAATAGTGTATTAGACCTAAGATTAAATAGATAAGCTATAGAAATCTAAAGCTAACAATTCTCATTGATATCTGATAACTGGAAATAGCATTAAAAAAAAAAGAAAAAACTTTTTGTAACTGAAGGTCATAGAGGTTTTAAAGTTGGAAAGGTCCTTTAGGTTATTTTGTTCATCTCCTTGACAACTTAGAATCACATCACCCTGCATTGACTAAAACATCTTAAAAGGGCTATTTTCAGTGATCCAAAATATGGAAAACCCTGGAACAGTTTTACTGTCTGAACTCATGCTTTTGAAAATCTATTTAAATATACTTTTTTCCCCTTTTAAGTTTCAGGTTGGTACTAAATTTATAATATAATAAAATGTATTATTTTTTATGTTTTAAATTACATGTTGCATTTAAGATTCACAGGGATATATTATTATAATAGTAATAGCTAATTTCAATTTCATTACTTGTGATTGGTCTGTTCATATTTCCTATTTCTTCCTGATTCAGTCTTAGAAGGTTATACCTTTCTAAGAATTTGTCCATTTCTTCCAGGTTGTCCATTTTATTGGCATAGAGTTGCTTGTAATAGTGTCTTAGGATGCTTTGTATTTCTGTGGTGTCTGTTGTAACTTCTCCTTTTTCATTTCTAATTTTATTGATTTGAGTCCTCTCCCTCTTTTACTTGATGAGTCTGGCTAATGGTTTATCAGTTATGTTTATCTTCTCAAAGAACCAGCTTTTAGTTTTATTGATGTTTGCTATTGTTTTCTTTGTTTCTATTTCATTTATTTCTGCTCTGATCCTTATGGTTTCTTTCCTTCTGCTAACTTTGGGTTTTGTTTGTTCTTCTTTCTCTAGTTCCTTTAGGTGTAAGGTTAAATTGTTTATTTGAGATTTTTCTTGTTTCTTGAGGTAGGCTTGTATTGCTATAAACTTCTCTCTTAGAACTACTTTTGCTGCATCCCGTAGGTTTTGGATCGTCGTGTTTTCACTGTCATTTGTCTCTAGCTACTTTTTGATTTCCTCTTTGATTTCTTCAGTGATCTCTTTGTTATTTAGTAACGTATTGTTTAGCCTCCATGTGTTTGTGTTTTTACGTTTTATTCCCTCTAATTGATTTCTAATCTCATAGCATTGTGGTCAGAAAAGATGCTTGATATGATTTCAATTTTGTTAAATTTACTGAGGCTTGATTTGTGACCCAAGATGTTATCTATCCTGGAGAATGTTCCATGCGCACTTCAGAATAAAGTGTAATCTGCTATTTTCGGGTGGAGTGTCCTATAAATATCAATTAAATCTATCTGGTCTATTATGTCATTTAAAGCTTGTGTTACCTTATTAATTTTCTGTTTGGATGATCTGTCCATTGGTGTAAGTGAGGTGTTAAAGTCCCCCACTATTATTGTGTTACTGTCGATTTCCTCTTTTATAGCTGTTAGCAGTTGCCTTATGTGTTCAGGTGATCCTATGTTGGGTGCATATGTATTTAGAATTGTTATATCTTTTACTTGGATTGATCCCTTGATCATTATGTAGTGTCTTTCCTTGTCTCTTGTAACATTCTTTATTTTAAAGTCTATTTTATCTGATATGAGTATTGCTACTCCAGCTTTCTGTTGATTTCCATTTGCATGGAATATCTTTTTCCATCCCCTCACTTTCAATCTATATGTGTCTCTAGATCTGAAGGGGGTCTCTTGTAGACAGCATATATATGGGTCTTGTTTTTGTATCCATTCAGCAAGCCTGTGTCATTTGGTTGGAGCATTTAATCCATTCACGTTTAAGGTAATTATCGCTATGTATGTTCCTATGGCCATTTTCTTAATTGTTTTGGGTTTTATTTTGTAGGTCCTTTTCTTCTCTTGTGTTTCCCACTTAGAGAAGTTCCTTTAGCATTTGTTGTGGAGCTGGTTTGGTGGTTCTTCATTCTCTTAGCTTTTGCTTGTCTGTAAAGCTTTTGATTTCTCCATCAAATCTGAATGAGATCCTTGCTGGGTAGAGTAATCTTGGCTGTAGGTTCTTCCCTTTCATTACTTTAAATATGTTATTCCACTCCTTTCTGGCCTGTAGAGTTTCTGCTTGGAAATCAGCTGTTAACCTATGGGAGTTCCCTTGTATATTATTTGTCATTTTTCCCTTGCTGCTTTCAATAACTTTTCTTTGTCTCAATTTTTTTGCCAATTTGACTACTATGTGTCTCAGCATGTTTTTCCTTGGGTTTATCCAGTATGGGACTCTCTGCACTTCCTGGACTTGGGTGGCTATTTCCTTTCCCATGTTAGGGAAGTTTTCAACTATAATCTCTTCAAATATTTTCTCAGGTCCTTTCTCTCTCTCTTCTCCTTCTGGGACCCCTATAATGTGATTGTTGTTGCATTTAATGTTGTTAATTCACTGCAGCCTTTCTAAACTCTGTATTGTTAATGTGCACGTTCCCCTGACTCGGGGCCTTTTCATTTGCTGTTTCCTTTCTCTTAAATTCCCTTACCCAAATTTGTATGGCTCATTTCCTCCTTCATTTCTGTTTCAACTCAAGTGTCATTCCTTATAGATGGTTTAACGACTGACCAATATAAAACAGTGATTTTTCTCCACTCTTTCCTGCCACCAGTATGACTGAAACTCTTTCCTCATTTTCCTCGTAGATAATATCATAGTGATATATGTATCTACATGTATAACTATGTTATAAATTATCATACATATCATTTATTGTTTATATGAGAAAGAGACAGAGGTAGACACAGACACAGAGAAAGAAATTTCACAAGAGGAGGGAATCTCTTTTGTTTTGTCCACAACTGTATCCACATTTCCTATAGTGCGTACTCAGTAAGTATTGGCTAAATAAGATGAATGATTAAGCGCATGGAACCATGTATATATGTATTTCATGAATAATAAATATGACATTCTTAATCAGTGGTGGAAGTGTTAGGCTAATAAGCCACTAGGCATTGCGGAAAATAAATTAGATGCATGTGACCAATTTTATAAAAAATGAGTTTTAAATTTAGTAAATATATACACAAACAAAATTTATTAAAATATAATAAATACAGAAATACATTTAAAAAATTCTATTTTGGCAAAAGCTTTTTAAATAAAATACAAACTCCAAAGCTATACATAAAGGAAAGACAGATGCGGCTACATACAAATTTTAAATTCATTATGAAAAAGATACCATATTCAAAGGTAAATGACAAAACATAATAACTTTTGTGAAACTTATAATATAAAAGATTAAAATATATTTCTATGTTTATAAAAATAATACTAAAAAACACAATAACCTGTTCAGAAATGCCAAATAAAATATATATACATTTCAGAGATATGCAGTTGACAAGCTAAAATATTTCCAAGCTTATAATAATCTAGAATATACAAATTAAAACAGGTTGTGATATTTCTTCTAACAGATTTACTAAAATTAGAAGATTAATAATATCTCTTGTTGATCAAAATTTGGCAAAATGGCATTCATAGCCTTTTGGTGGAGCTGTAAAATGTCCAGCTTCTTTTGAAAGTAAATTTTTCAAAATTTAAAGATTACTATACTTATGTATTCAGAAATTCTGTTTCTGTGTATTTATTTTAGAAAAATACTGTTATATATGAGGAAAGATAAATTCACAAAATACTGTGGCATTTTTATAAGGGTTAAAATTAGAAAGAGTTAAATTAGTGATGCTGTTTTATTCTGTGGAATATTATGCAGCTATTAAAAGGGAGGCAGATCTAAAAATAATGCTACAGACAGAGCTCCCTATTTCTTATTGCTAAGGGAAAAAAGCAAGCTGAAAAGTGTATGTGTAGTATAATCACATTAAAGTAAACAATTTTAAATGCATATATATATATATATATATATATATATATATATATATATACACTCATTGATGTAAGTATGTATAGATAGATGACAGATGGATGGATGTATATACATAGTGTGTGTAAGTAAGTATACACCAAACTAGTAATGGTGGCTATATCTAGGAGGTTTGTGTAATTGGTCTGATTTGACTGGGGGACTTTTATTTTTTACTGTCGAAATTTTTTTTCAAACATTGCTCCAGCATTCATCTATTTCTGGGCCAAAAAATAATAAACTAATTGATTGGCAAGATATCTGCTATTGGCTTTGTCCAAAGCATGCTAAATCAGCATAATATACCCAATATAATTTAAAAGTATAATTATATGTTCTTGAGTTACTTTTTAAAAATCTGCATTACCTATAATAGAATCTGTCAATATGCAATCTAGAGGTTGAAGAAATTTCTATTTTTACAATCTTTTTTCTTGATTTATGTATAATTTTCTTCATTTTATAATTCAACATTTTTTTTTTTTTTTTTTGCGTTACGCGGGCCTCTCACTCTTGTGGCCTCTCCCGTTGCGGAGCACAGGCTCTGGATGTGCAGGCTCAGCGGCCATAGCTCACGGGCCCAGCCGCTCCGCGGCATGTGGGACCCTCCCGGACCGGGGCACGAACCCGTATCCCCTGCATCAGCAGGCGGACTCTCATCCACTGCGCCACCAGGGAGGCCCCTCAACATTTTATCTAAAATTAGAAGTAAAGACTAAATATGATTGTAAGACTGTAAGCAATTTTTTTATGAATGAGAATTACCTTGAAATTATACATTAACTCCCATTTTTTGGAAATCCAGGATAAGCGAGCTAAGGTGATTCAAGAAATATTCAACCCACTTTAATATTAGCATAACATTAATGATACCTCTATCTTATCCATTCATATCCCAGCACTATGTGTCATAATGCTTTGACAGTTCTTACCTCTGCCTGCAAAAAATGACTTCATAGTCCCTTGACGTTTTGTCATCTAAATTTACATAAACAGTCAGTTTTTACAAAAGAGAGAGCTTAAGAGTTCTTGAATTTTTGCTTGATTTCATGTGAGAGGTGTGGGTGAGATTAACTGTCTGATTTTAGAATATCTGGGAAAACTAGAAGGCTAATGATCTCAATTTCTTTTAATAATTTTTATGAAGTAGCTAGGCAATTAACAATAAATTCTGATCTGGAAATATATGTAGCTTTTTATTATTCTAGTGCAGCAAAAAATCTGCATTTGTTTTGATCCATTTTTTTAAACAGAAATCTAGAATGACACTTTAAAACTGTAACTCTCCTTCATATCTTCAAAAGTCAATGAAACAAAATCTGCCTTTCAATTATATTTTTCTTTAAGTATTTCAGAATGTGTCTGTGTCATGTCCAAAGAATAGTCTTACACTTCCCGACTGGTGATTTGATTCTTTTTTCCATGAATACTATTTTGTACAAATCTGTTACTTTAATTTAAAAGTGATTCTTTATAAACATCTCTTCACCTTTAAGAAATGAAATACATCAGTAATAGAAATATTAAGTGACTACTTTGCATATGTGTAATTGAAGCTTGTTGGGCTCTATTACTCTCCCATAAGTTATCTACCAAAGCACGGTGGGATTAATTAGAACTATTACATGAATCCCATGAGTGATTTTTTTTTCTTTGGTGCTGAATGAATGTAACTACATTAGACACACAAATCATCATATTCTATAAATTAATCAGTTCTTCTAAGGCAATACAATAAAACCCAACTGAGGCCATCATGTACCCTAAGTATTTGTAATCCTGTCCTGGTTTCAGAAACATAAAGACTGTTAGGAGCTTTTTTATACTTACCCTATATTCTCATTAATATGATAAACCCAAGAGATCAAGAGATCAAAGTGCCAAGACTAATTGTGATAAATGTGTATTTTTGGTCATCGTGATTGGTTGCCTTCATATTCCTTCTTTCTAAGATTCATTAAAAGACTATTCTTTTTTCCTTTCTAAATTTAGATAGTTTTTTTTGTGTGTAGACCATATTTCACAGAGTTTGAAGTTCAGGTTAGCATGGCTTTTATTGAAGAATTTACAAGCAGCAGTATACATTACACATGTTATTTGTTAAAGAGTGAAGCTATAGGACAGCGCCTTTTGTTAAGCCTTCCAGCAGAAGATACTTAATCATTGGTATGCAATCTGTTTCTGTGTCTTTTTATAGCATACATTGACAATTAACCTTAGCACAACTCTTTCCTAGAGAAACCTGACCTTTTGTCCAAGCTCAGAACTGCTGCCTTACAGTGCTGTTGTGAGAGCACACAACATAACCCTAAGGAAAAAAAAAAAACAACAACTATATTTTAAATACTACACTAATAAATATTCAGTACTATATTTTAAAGATGTCGTGATATTTAATGCCATTCAAAATCCTTCACAGTCTGGCCCCTATAAAAATCTATATTCCCATATAAATGTTATTAGAATCTGTGTTACTCTGAAAATTGTTAACTGTAGATATATTGGCATCCTCAGTGATGGAGCCTCCCCTTCAATATCAATCTGCTCTTGAGTCCCCCCAAAACTGAAACACCATCCCTGCATCACACACACACACACACACACACACACACACATATTCTCTACTTAGTCGAGACCTAAATCAACTTTCATGTTTTTTGAAGTCTGTCTTGTAACCTCTAATAATTATGACTTCTTCCTTGTGATCAAAACACACAAGTCTAACATTAACTAAACTTTTGCAAAACAACAAAAAGTAACTCTGGAATACTCTCATACATAACCAAAAAAAAAAAAAAACCACTTCGAATAAGCAAACCTCTGGACTACAGAAAGAGAGAAAGTAATAAGACCTCTGATAGTATGACCTCTCTCTTGATTTCACTAGGTTGACAGCTCCACTGACCACCAATTTTCTAAGTTCTCAGAACCTGTGTCTTTCATATTTCACATTTCAGGGGAAAGAATATTATGGGGCTAACCACTGTCATTCATGGAAATGTAGCCTAACACCTACATTAAAAATGGTGATCAACCCTTCTCAAATTAAGGGGGACTCGATATCTAAAGAGGTATGTAATTCTTTGCTATGACACATCCAGAATACCTGAGATATCTCTAGCTTCCAATTGTGCCCTGAACCAGGAGCCTACAGGTAAATAAAATGGTGGAAATGCCCACAGACCAAGAGAAAGGTGATTAAAACTGTAGTTCTCTGACATTTCAGATGATTTAGGTTAAAGGAAAGAGATGCGACTAAAGTTGAGGGGATTACATCTCTTCCTAATTTGTGACGTTTCTAAGGGAGAGTAGGGGAAAATGCTTGAAAAGACTGAGGTTGAAACCCAGTGATTACCACCATCTTTTATCTTATTATTTAGGCTCTAGGTTAGGTGGGTGACCATGCACAAGTCCCTTAACTTCTCCCTGTTTCACCTTCAGTTTTCTGATTTGTAAAACAGATTATACAGCCTCTCTAGTAGGGTAGTTATGAGAATCAAATGAGGCACTACCTGCTAAGTACTTAGAGTCAGTGAGTGGCCAAAAAAAGTTGACTTTATTATTTCATCACACCCAATAGTTACTCTACACCTCCTCCTTCACTACCCACTGAAAGAGAAATATATCTTCAAACTTCAGATGAACAGAGAGGTTTCAGTAATATACATAAAAGTTAAGGATGTCTGATAGTTAAGGATACCTGAGTGTTAAAGATGCGGTATACTATTCATTGAATATTTATTCAAATATACCTTGCCTGGTATTAGCTAACTTCATTTTCATCACGTTGTGTTACCTCAGTTGCCCATTCATCAGGGATTATGGCATAATGAATACACTAGAAAGATAAATGATGCTTTTGATTTGAGCATAGGTGTTAGATCAACAATTTCTTGAAATCTTCTAAGCTCCCATTCTCAATCCTTACAACTATGTTAAAACAACAACAAGAAAATTAAAAAATACAGAGGAAAAAAAGTAACTTTTAATCAAATCCTTTCTATTGCCTCACTAGGGGAAACTGGAAAGTTTATCTCAAAATGATCCTGTTATCTTTCTTTAGTCCCTATTCAATTAACCAGATTTTGTGAACCATGTTCCTCCCCGAAATATATTGATCTCTCTGAATACAGTCAACTCAGCATTGTGGTGTAGTCTCTGTTTCTTTTGAAATACTCTAAAACATGAAGAGAGGTTTTTTTTGTTTATTTTGTTTGTGTTTTGTCATTTTTTTCTGAATGACATTATCTGAGAAAAATAAACAAAAGATGTATAAACTCATCAAGTCATCTCCATACAAAGAGCAGTGATGTTTCAGTCACTGTTGATTTGTCTTTACATATTGGAGGAAATAGTTGCCATCTTATACTGAAGAGAAAAACCAATACAAGAATATACAGAAAATCCATGTATTATGGTTTATGTATACATAGTTAAATAATTGCCTGTTTTCTATTTTCAGTGGTTCATCTCTTATTTTGGATAATCTATGCCTGTTAGACCTCTATTATCATGAGTATTTGAGGGGAGAGGAACACTCCTTGAAGTTATTGATTGGCTAACACCGGGATGATGATTGACCTATTGAGCATATCTTATAAACAAAAATAGACAAACATATGTTGGAGCAAAATGGAGCCCAGAAATTGACTTTTATACATATGGGAAAATAATGCATGAAAATGTATCATTTCAAATAATTGCAAAATGGTTGAATTATTGAACAAATTGGGAGGGCATGATTAGCTATGAACCTGAAGGAATATAAGGCTTAGAGTCAGTCCTCCAAAGATAATTTGCAGATGGATTAAACACTTAAATTTAAAGATTAAAACTATGACAAATATTAGAAAAAAGTGATGGAAAGCATAAACTCAGATGCATAATTTTGACCACATTTAGAACTTAAAAACAAAAAGATACACTAACCACAAGTATTATTTTATTTGTTGAAAGGTAAAATATATAAAAGGAAAAATTGACAATAAAAGGGAATTAAAATTACTAATACGCTTATTACATAAAACATGTTCAAAGTTATTAATAATCAAGTACATGAAATCAAAATATAAGAACATTGTTTATATTGTTTATAAATATCCACTATAATAGGCTGTTAGTGAAAATATTTGTAAATTTTTAACCACTTTAAGAAATTTGACATCATGTAACAAAGTAAAATGTGACTACTATTTATAGACCCAGAAAAAAAGAAAATTTATTTACACCTATTTATCCTGTTAAACAAAAACATCATATACAAAGATATAAGTACTACTACTTATGATTAAGTACAACATTTAATTTTACTATGTACCAACCATTGTCTAGCAATAAATATATCTTCCCATTTATCCCAACATCCCTAGGAGGGAATTGGTATACTGATGTAAATCTTGCTATCTAAATTAGCTTTACTATTTTTTCTCCTATTTAAAGACATTTATTGTAGCATTGTTTGTTAATATCAAATATGTGTATGTGTGCATGTATGTGTATATATATATATATATATATATATATATATATATATATATAAAACAAAAGCTTAAAGCAATTTGAATAACCTTAAAAAGAGGAATGGCTAAATGTATATGGCACATCCTGCATAAAACATTCTTCAGCTATTAAAACTAGTAACATGGATACAGATATTGACCCTGTGAGAAGTTCATGATAATTTGTTACTTAGAAAGAGCAAGTTTTAAGTAGGTAGAAATAGAGCTGTATTTATAAAACAAAGAAAAAAAGTAGATATATAAGAAAATAAAGGATTGTGGGTTTGCCACAGGATTAAAAAAGCCTAAAATGATCATTCAGACTATTGCTATAGAGTACTCAGATGGTGAGATTGATGTGTTTGGATAAGCAGGCAGGAGGAGATAGACTATTTGTTTTTCATTAATACATCTTTAAATTTTTAAATTATTACAATGAGTCAACATTTGAAAGAAACATCTTTTTTGGTATTCTTTTTGAGATGAGAATGAAGCAGTGGTAATTTTGATATATATAAGCTTAACTTATACTACACTTCCAATATTTCAAAGAATGATAAGGGCACAGTCACATTAAGAAATTTGGGCAGAGAACAATAATACTAGTATAAAAATACTGTTTAATGAAGGTGATACTCTTTACATTAAAATTAATTACCTGAGAAATTCTTCTAGGCAATGCTGACACAGATATGTAGCAGTTGCTCACTTTATAGCCTGACTTCCATCATCCTTTTTTTAACTTCCTGAACCCCCAGTTTTCTAGCCTTTGGTCAATCATTTTAATGTATATCCCTCTGATCTCACTCCTTTTTGCACATTGTCTTCTCTTTCCTTTGGCCACTTTTCCTCCTCCCCCCAAACAGTGTCTAATTTATTCTTACTCACTATACAAATATGAGTTCAAATATTATCTCTGCAGAGAAACAGCTGTGTAAGCTATACTGCCTCCAATATAAGGTTGGGTACTACTTTTTTAACTTTCAAAGCAGCGTGTGCTTTCTCTTCATAACACTTTTATAGTTGGTATTTAAATATGTTTGAATTGTTTGAGTAATATGTAGTCATTATTGGGATTGAAAACTCCGTGACAGGAGGAATATGCCTGCTCTGCTCATCATTTTATTTTGGTGTCATGAGCGTGACTGATGTTTAGATGGTATTTAATTAACGTGTGTTGGATGAATGAATGCAAAACAACATTGAGCTTACTCCCCCAAACAAACAAGCACTACCATCAAAACTGGACCTAGACAGTGTTTTAAAACTCTCCACATCTCACAAAGATCATGAAAGGTCAAGTAATTCAGGGAATAATTCTGTTCAGTACTCTTACATAGGATGAACTTTCATAACTTGTTCTCAGAGGCTTTACTCAGCAACAGAGAAGACAGAAAAAACACCACTCAGTTCCCCACCTCACAACCACTTCATAATGATTACTTCGTAATGAAGATATTAATATATCATAAAAATTGGAGGTGGGGGAAGATAGAGGCCAGCTACCTTTAAAACAGAAAAAAATCAAAGAATTTACAGAAAGATTTCAGAGGGTGAGGGCATCTTTCTGTGACATGTAACTAGAACCAAATATTTTAGAATTTTGGGAGTGTTAGTGAATAGTATTCTGTGAAGTAACAGAAGTTGGGGACAAATTCCTACTGCTTAGTTTACTTCTTATGGTGGAGTCTTACAAAAACTTTCTTGAATTTGTAAGTGAGTACATGAGTAAATAAAAAAAATATTGTGATAAACTACCTGACATTCTCGATCTAGGGACAAAGCACCAAGTATAGTCAAAACATGACACTAACACAAGCTTTCTCTTATTCTCTATTTTGAAATCATGGAAAATAAAAATCATGGCACTATATCCGTCTGAACATGGATGTGTCCTCAAAATCCTTTCCTACAAAAAAGGCTCTAGGCACTACCCATCAATGTCAATTGGCCTGCAATAGTCTAACCCTTGGATAGACTGACCAACAATTATAATTTTCTTAAGTTACCGAGTATTTGGCCATAAAAACTGACCAAAGTTTGATGGCAACAAAAATCAGCTGGTGTGATTCAGACATTAATAGGTGTCTATTTTTTTTTTTGATGGGGGCGGGAGGCTAAACCAAGATTGATTGTCTTCCTTCCTTCCTTCCTTCCTTCCTTCCTTCCCTCTCTTCCTTCCTTCCTTCTTGCCTTTCCTTCTTTCTTTCTAATTTGAAGTATAGTTGATTTACAATATTATTTGAAGTGTACAACATAGTGATTCAGCTTTTTTAAAGATTATATTCCATATAAAGTTGCTATAAGATATTAACTATATTCTTTGTGCTGTGCAGTATATTCTTGTAGCTTATTTGTCTTATACACAGTAGGTTGTACCTTGTTAGTACCATACCCTTAATTTTGTCTGTCTCTCCTTCCATCTCCCCACTGGCAACCAGTAGTTTGTTCTCTATATCTGGGAATCTCTTTCTATTTTGTTATATTCATTTGTTAGTTTTATGTTTTAGATTACACATGTAAGTAATAACATATGGTATTTGTATTTTTGTATCTGACTTATTTTGCTAACCATAAAACACTCCAGGTCCATTCATGTTATGGCAAATGGCAAAATTTCATTCTGTTTTATAAATGAATAATATTTCATTGTATATTTATAACATATCTTCTTTATCCATCCATCTATTGATGTACATTTAGGTTGCTTCCATATCTTGGCTATTATAGATAATACTGCTCTGAACATTATTGTTACATGTATTGGAGTGCATGTATCTTTTCAAATCTGTTTTTGTTTTCTTTGCATATATATCCAGGAATGGAATTGCTGGATCATATGATACTTCTATTTTTAGCATTTTGAGAAAGCTCCATACTGTTTTCCATACTGGCTGCAAAAATTAACAATCCCACCAACAGTGTACTAGGGTTTCCTTTTCTCCACATCCTTGTCAACATTGTTATTTGTAGGCTTTTTGATGATAAGCATTCTGAGAGGTGCAGATCTCGTTGTTTTGATCTGCATTTCCCTACTAGTGATATTGGGCATCTTTTCATGTGTCTGTTAGCCATCTGTGTGTATTCTTTGAAAAATGTCTATTCAAGTCTTCTGCTCATTTTTTTTTTTTTTTTTTTTTTTTTTTGTGGTATGCCGGCCTCTCACTGTTGTGGCCTCTTCTGTTGCGGAGCACAGGCTTTGCACGCACAGGCTCAGCGGCCATGGCTCACGGGCCCAGCTGCTCTGCGGCATGTGGGATCTTCCTGGACTGGGGCACGAACCCGTGTCCCCTGCATTGGCAGGCGGACTCTCAACCACTGTGCCACCAGGGAAGCCCTTCTGCTCATTTTTTGATTGAGCAGTTTGTTTGTTTTTGAATTTGAGTTGTATGAGCTGTTTATATATTTTAGATATTAACTCCTTATTGGTCATATCATTTGCAAATATTTTCTACCATTTTGTAGGTTGTCTTTTCATTTTACTAATGGTTTTCTTTGCTATGAAAGCTTTCAACCCTGAAATTAAAAGCTTTTAAATCCTTTAATTAGGTCCCATTTGTTTATTTTTTGCTTTTGTTTCTGCTGCATGAGGAGACAGGTCCAAAAAAATGTTGGTACAATTTATGTCAAAGAGTGTTCTGCCTGTGTTTTCTTCTAGGATTTTATGATTTCTGGTCTTACATTTAAGTCTCTAAATCCATTTTGAGTTTATTTTTGTATATAGTGTGAGAAACCGTTTTAATTTCTATCTTTCACATGTAGCTATACAGTTTTCCCAGCACCACTTATTGAAGAGACTGCCTTTTCCCCATTATATATTCTTCCTTCCTTTGTCAAAGATTAATTGACCATAAGTGCATAGCTTTGTTTCTAGGCTCTCTATTCTGTTCCATTGATCTATGCGTCTGTTTGTGTGTAGTACCATACTGTTTTAATTACTGTGGTTTGTAGTATA
Organism: Mesoplodon bidens; assembly: GCF_964165515.1. Classification (NCBI taxonomy): domain Eukaryota; kingdom Metazoa; phylum Chordata; class Mammalia; order Artiodactyla; family Ziphiidae; genus Mesoplodon; species Mesoplodon bidens. The sequence continues at coordinate 46,337,807 of NC_138170.1, read as the reverse complement.
GTCTGAATTCAGGAAGAATGATAACTCCCGTTTTGTTCTTTTATCTCAACTTGCTTTGGCTACGTGGGTCTTTTGTAGTTCCATATAAATTTTAGGATTATGTTTTCTAGTTCTGTGAAAAATATCACGGGTATTTTGATAGGGGTTGCATTTAATATGTAGATTGCTTTGGGTAGTATGGCCATTTTAATATTAATTCTTCCAATCCAAGAATTTTTCCATTTCTTTGTATCATCTTCACTTTCATTCACCAGTGTTTTACAGTTTTCAGAGTAAAAGTCTTTCACCTCCTTGGATAAGTTTATTCCTATGTATTTTATTCTTTTTGATGTGATTTTAAACAGGATTTAAAAAAATTTCTCTTTCTGATAGTTTAGTATTATTGTAAAGAAAAGCAACAGATTTCTGTATATTAATCCTGTATCCTGCAACTTTGCTGAATTCATTTATTAGTTGTAATAATTTTTGGTGGGAACTTCAGGGTTTTCTATAAGAAGTATCATGTCATTTGCAAATAATGACAGTTTTACTTCTTCCCTTCCAATTTGGATGCCTTTTATTTCTTTTTCCTGTCTGATTGCTGTTTCTAGGATTTCCAATACTATGTTAAATAGAAGTGGTGAGAGTAGGCATCTTTGTCTTGTTCCTGAATTTAGAGGAGAGGCTTTCATCTTTCCAGTTTTGAGTGTGATATTGGCTGTGAGTTTGTCATAAATGGCCTTTATGATGTTGAGATATGTTCCCGCTATACCCACTTTGATGAGAGTTTTTATCATGAATGGATTTTGAATTTTGTTAAATTCTTTTTCAGCATCTGCTGAGGTGATCATGTGATTTTTATGCTTCCTTTTGTTAATGTGGTGCAGCACATTGATTTGCAAATACTGAACCATCCTTGTTTCCCTGGAATAAATCCAACTTGGTCATGATGTATGATCATTTTTATATATTGTTGGATTCAGATTGAAAATATTTTGTTGAGGATTTTTCCATCTATATTCATCAGAGATATTAGCCTGTAATTTTCTTCTTTTGTAGTCTCTTTGTTTTGGTTTTCGTATCACAGTGATGCTAACCTCGTAGAATTAATTTGGGAGTGCTCTGTCCTCTTCAGTTTTTTGGAATAATTTGAGAAAGATAGGTGTTAGTTCTTCTTTATATGTTTAGAATAAATGCCTGGCATAATAATTCAGGGATACGAGGATGGTTTAGCATCTGTAATCAATCAGTGTGATATACCACATTAACAAAAGGAAGGACAAAAATCATGTTATCATCTCAGTAGATGCAGAAAAATCATTTGACGAAATTCAGTATCCATTAATGATAAAAACTCTCAACAAAGTGAGTGTAGAGGGAACATACCTCAGCATAATAAAGACCATGACAAATCCACATCTAACATCATGTCAATAGTGAAAAAACAAGATCACTTCCTCTAAGATCAGGAACACAAGAAGGATGCCCACTTTGCCACTTTTCTTCAACCATAGTATTGGAAGTCCTAGTCACAGCAATCAGACAAGATAAAAAGGCGTACAAATTGGAAAGGAAGAAGCAAAACTGTAACTGTTTGCAGATGACAAGATATTATACATAGAAAACCCTATGGACTCCAGCAAAAAACTCTTAGAACTAATTAATGAATTCAGTAAAGACTCAGGATACAAAAGTAATACACAGAAATCTGTTGCTTTTCTATACAATAACAATGAACTATCTGATGTGGAAATTAAGAAAACAATCCCATTTAAAGTTTTATCAAAAAAATAAAATAAAATACCTAAGAATAAAGCTAACTAAAGAGATAAAAGACATGTATTTGGAAAACTATAAGACACAGATGAAAGAAATTGAAGACAACACAAAGAAACTGATTGGAGAAATTAATATTGTTAAAATGACCATACTCCCAAAGACAATCTACAGATTCGAAGCAATTCCTATCAAAACACCAATGCCATTTTTCACATAATGAGAACAAATAAACCTAAAATCTGTATGGAAACATGAAAGACCCTAATAGCCAAAACAATCTTAAGAAAGAACAAAACTGGAGGTGTCACATGCCCTGATTTCAAACTATACTACAAAGCAACAGTCATAAAAACAGTATGGTACTGGCACAAAAACAGACACATAGATCAATGGAACAGAATAGTTAGCCCAGAAATGAACCCATACTTAAATGGGCAATTGATTTACAACAAAGGAGGCAAGGGTATACAGTGGAGAAAGACAGCCTGTTTAGTAAATGTCGTTGGGAATACTGGACAGCTACATGAAAAAGAATCAAACTTTGCTACTTTCTCATACCATGTACAAAAATAAAATCTAAATGGATTAAAGACTTAAATATAAGACCTGAAGCTATAAAACTTCTAGAATAAAACATAGGCAGTATGCTCTTTGATATTGGTTCTTAACAATATTTATTTGGATTTACCTCCTCAGTCAAGGGAGACAAAAGCAAAAATAAACAAATGGGACCTCATCGAACTAAAAAGCTTCTGCACAGTGAAGGAAAGCATCAGCAAAGCAAAAAGACCACCTACTGAATGGGAGAAGATATTTGCAAATGTCATATCCAATATGGGGTTAATATCCAAAATATACAAAGAAATAATGCAACTCAACATCAAAAAAACAAACAACTCAATTAATAAATGGGCAGAGGGTCTCAATAGACATTTTTCCAAAGAAAACATGCAGGTGGCCAAGAGGCACATGAAAAGATGCTCAAAATCACTTATCATTTGGAAATGCAAATAAAAACCACAATGAGATATCACCTCACACCTGTCAGAATAGCTGTTATCAAAAAGACAACAAATAAATGTTGCCCAGGGTGTGGAGAAAAGAGAACCCTCATGTAATGTTGGTGGGAACATAAATTGGTACTGCACTACAGAAATCAGTATGGAGGTTCCTCAAAAAATTAAAAATTAAGCTACCATATGATCCAGCAATTTCACTCCTGTGTATTTATCTGAAGAAAATGAAAACACTAATTCAAAAAAATGTATGCAACCATATCTTCATTGCAGCATTCTTTCCAACAGCCAAGATATGAAGCAACCAAAGTGCCCATTGATAGATGAATGGATAAAGAAGGTGTGGGATATATACATATACATATGTATATATATATACACACTCACATACATACATACCACAGAATATTACTAAGACATAAAAAAATGAAATCTTGTCATTTGTGACAACATGGATCAATTTAGAGGGTATTATGCTAAGTGAAATAAGTCAGACAGAGAAAGACAAATACTGTATGATTTCACTTATATGTGGAATCTGAAAGACAAAACAAATAAACAAGCATTACAAGACAGAAACAGAGTCATAGATTCAGGGAAGAAATAGGTGGTTGCCAGAGGGGAGGGCAGGTAGGAAGATGAGAGAAATAAGTGAGGGAGATTGAGGTAAAAACTTCTTACCTCTTAGAAGTTTTTGCAAAATAAATGAGTCACAGGTATGAAATGTACAATGTGGAGGAAATAGATAATACAGTAAGTCCCCTATATACGAGCCTTCAAGTTGCAAACTTTCAAAGATGGGAATGTGTGTCCCATCAACGTCAGGTGTGGGTGAAATTGCAGCTTGCCCTCCATCTCCTATTGCTGATGATCCTTCAGCTCTACCATCTCCCATCTTCTCTCCCTCCTCCAGTCAGTAACTCTTCTTTCCTGTTCACTCAGTGCCAGCCCTTGTATGCCAGCTGTTGTACTGTTACTACTGTGCTTTTCAGGGTACTGTAATGTAAGATTAAAAATGTTTTCTTTATTTTTTGTGTTTGTTTTTTTAATGTATCATTTGTGTGAAAAGTATTATAAACCTATTACAGTAGAGTATAATATAGCCAATTGTGTTTGTTGAGTACCTAGGCTAACTTTGTTGGACTTAGGAACAAATTGGACTTACGAACACACTTTTGGTATGGAACTCATTCGTATGTAGGGGACTTACTAATAATGTAATATCATTATGATGACAGATGGTAACTAGGTTTATTGTAGTGATTATTTTGAAATGTATAGAAATATCAAAACACTGTGTTGTGCACCAGGAACTATATAGTGTTGTAGATCAGTTATACTTTAAAAACAAAAACTGCAAACAAACAAACATACTCTTTTTCTCTCATAGAAAAAGAGATCAGCTTTTTGGTTATCGGATGTGGGGTATGAAGGGAGGGGGGAATTGGATGAAGATCACCAAAAGGTACAAACCTCCAGTTATAAGAAAAATAAGTACTAGGAATGTAATGTATAATAAGATAAATATAATTAACACTGCTATATTATATAAGAAAGTTCTTAAGAGAATAAATCCTAAGAGTTCTCATCATAAGGAAACTTTTTTCTTTTATTTTGTATCTATATGACATGATGGATATTCACTAAACTTATCATGGTAATCATTTCATGATGTTATAAGTCAAATCATGCCGTACACCTTAAATTTATACAGTGCTGTATGTCAGTTATATATCAATAAAAGTGAAAGAAAAAAATAAGAATCTATAATCATAAAATAGGGAATGTATCTCCTATTTTAATTGCATGAAATATTCACACAAATGCATGGAGATAAAAAATAAATTAAAAAACAAGAATTTTATAAACCATATCCCTGATGACAATGAAATAAAATAAAAAATTAACAATTACTAAAGGTTGGCTTTTTATTAAATTATTTTAATAAAAGCCCCACAAATATAGATTCTTTAAAGGATAAATAGCTTAGAGAAATATAAAGATACAATATGTCTAAGGAAAAAACCAAAACCAAAACCAAATGATAGCTATAAACAACATACAATATAATAGAATATTATACACAATTTTCAACAAGTTGAAGTTTTTAATAAAATTCATGATTTTTATTCATAAATAGAGACATGAATTCTACAAAGAGTAGTAGAAATTAAATTTTCACTCTCCTAAATGTACACTAATCTGAAATGGCTTTGTGGGTGAATTCTACCAGGCTGCTAAAGAAAAATAATTCCAACAATATTAAAATTATTCTAGAGTATAAAAACTCAAAACATTTCTATTTACTCCATTTCAGAAGTAGAGAAAAAGAACTAAAATAATGTGTGTGCAGATTTTTATGTATATACAGACATTTTGTATAATTTCAAGTTCTCACAATCAACATTAGCCTCTCCTTATCTAGCAACTAGAATTAAATCAGCAACAAAATTCTACTGATGTTCCCTGCAAAACATCATTTGTTCACTTCTTTCTTGGATCCCATTTTCAAAGTCCAGACTATAAGCACTCTGCTCTTGATGACTATAGTGACTTCAATAGTTGGTCTCTTTGCTTCCACTCTCTCCTATCTCCAGCCTCTCCTACACATTCCTTTCTGTACGGCCTTCTTGAAATATTTTTTTACCCTTTTCTTACACTTGCTGAAAATTTTTTCTTGTCTTTTCACCACCTGGCACTTAAAGTGTTCCTACATTTACATTTTTATTTCTTAGGTCCCATCCAGACAACTCTAAACAAATGATTCTCCGTACCATAATCTGAAAGGTTCTTGAATATTCTGAGCTCCACGTGTTGTTTAATTTATTGGCATTATATGGAATGATTTATTTTTCTCTTTCTGACTTTTCAAACCCTTCATACAGTTAAGATTTAACTTAAATCTTGTAACTTAAGAGAAATTCCCCACTCCTTTCAGTTGCATTCAGTTTCTTTATCTCTTCCCTTTACAAACAACCTTCTTTCTGTATTATAGTAATTTTCATTTCTGAAGTCTGGAAGTTAGTCCAGGGCTGACACGACCCTCCATGGTTCCAGGTTATCTTATTGCTGTGCCTTCCTTAGCACATGATGTTTACCTTATGTGTCAGACTGAGTCCAGTATGGAGAAGGAGACCATACCATAATCAAAATAGGGAAAGTTTAATACAAAAAATTATTAATTATAACAGGATTAGAATTATAACATATGGGTTGGTAAAAATTGAGATGGCTCTAAGGAATAGCAGAATAGTAGATGTAATATATGTTTAATATAATAGCAGATATATGATATGACATAGCCACTTCACTAGGGCTGAGATAAGGCACCCAAGTAAGACTACCTCATCTACCTGCCCTCAATCAAGGATGTGATCCATGTCTTGTTGAAGAGAGCAAGTTCATAGCTCAGAATCAAAGTTGCTATGGTGCTGCAATGACAAAACTTGCTGGAAAATATGCTCTCTGGAACTTGCCAGAATACTGCCCTCTAGGGTGCTAGAGAAATATGTTCACAGGAGGTGTCTCATCAAAGGCACTCAGCTACAAAACTGCCTGAAGAAGGTTCCAGGGAACCTGATAGCCTTTGGGTGGTGCTGGATGTTATGCACTGCAGTGGCCGGGCCCTGGAGAAGCCACAAGCACTGTGGAAGCCTAAGCCTGGAGCTGTTGCTCACACTGCAGGAACTCAGCATTAGGGAAGCTGTGTTCTGCAGGAGCCTGAAGAAGAATTCTGGAATAAGTTGCCAGCTCTTTCCTCCTGCAATGTTGTTTCCAGCACTCTACTAACAAAGCTTAATATTGAGCCAGTTGAAAAAAGAAAAAAAAATATTAAAAATAAATCAATCCATTTTCATAGAGCAGGCAAAATGATGAATTTTTAACTTAGAGGAATTAAATTGGAAACCAACATACTCTAGGATCCAAAGCTGCAAATCAAAGCTCAACCAGCGTGTTCTTTTCTTAGGAAAACAGAAAGGAAGAAAGGACAAAAATAAGGTTAACTCTGCTTTAAGAACAATTTTTGGAATTTACATATAACTCTACTCTTTGTCCCATTGGTCAAAATTTAGGCATATGCCCTTACGTAGGCACAGGGTTGGGATATATAGTTTTAGCTTTAAGTGGTCTGGATAAAATTCTTAATCTACATATTAAAGTATCAGTGAATAATCCAGATTGATTGAAACTATCAGCTTCCACCACATTCAGATTTTTACTTTTTCATCTGTATTTGGTGAGCATAAGAGATACATACAGTAAATTAATCATCACATAATGATCATTGTGCTTGTTGACCTATTTAAAAATTGTTTCTTTTCTTTACCAACATTGAGCTATTATTTGCCCTATTTCCAGCCTATAAATTTCATCTTTGATCTGATATTACACCCTATTGCCCTAAATTCATGACACTTAGCAAAGTTGCTGATGCCCACTTAGCTATGGTATGTGGCAAGTGACTCTTGTTTTCTCAAAGACAGAAAGCTTATGGACTTTTAAAAATTTAGGCCCATTAATGACATTAAACATAATCATGGCAACTCAAAATTCTAGGAAAATGAAATGTCTTTGATTCAGTAATATATAATTTACCATGAAAATGAACATCTAAATAAAATGGGAGACAATATAATTAGTTACAATTATAGAGATATCACTGACTTAAAAAGAAATCCTAATCTATTTGGGACATTTCACATTGTTCTGAGTTGGCTTAGTAAAAGTCTTCATATTCATATTCTAACCTAATATTGAGCATTCACTATGGGTTAAACAGCGTTTGGGGTGCAAGGAATACATCAGTAGACAAAACAAAACAAAATTTCATGCTTTCACAGAGCTTACATTGTTGTGGGTTTGGTGGAGATGCAGAAAAATCAAATGCCATGTTAGATGCTACTAAGAGGAATAAAAAATATGCACTTAAAAGTAGAGAGCCCAGAGGTGAGAGGTTTTCTATTTATATTGGGAGACTAAAGTGATATATGGTCAGAGATACAGGAAATGAGTAAGCAAGCCATGAAGCTAATGGAAGGAAACAATTTCAGGAACATGAAAGAATGTTTGCAAATGTTATGAGGTAGGGTCCACTTTGCTGTGATCAAGGACTAGTAAGAAAACCATTGTTGGTAAAGAATTAAGTTAGTGGGAACACAGTAGAAGATAAAGTCCAGGAGAGATGGCAGAGACCAAATCATAGATCCTTGACAGCCACGAGAAAATGAATCGTTCTGACATACACACAAAAAAGATAAACAGTAACAAGAATTACTCTCATTTCCCCAGATCTTTGTTGATTATTTAAAAATCCATCCTCTCTTAAAGTGTCTATTTCTTATACTCATGAATTCAAATAAATATGTTAGAGAACAGGGCTGGATTTAAAAGGGGAGCAGGTTAGCTATCAGAAAAAAAGTATATCCTGGGTCTCCAAGCTACTCTGTGAAAATATTTGATTCAACAAGTAGCACTCTTAGATAATATCTGACTGGTAAGCTATACTAAATTCAGATATTTAGGTAAAAGGATGATGTTTCATTTTTTATTTCTTAATCTGAAGTAATCATTAAAACATATACACATAGTAACCCCCTTTTCCTACAAGCCTTGGATAAAGATTCTCATGCATGTTTAAAGTATTGAGATATAAATTATTTTACATTTTAGTAAGATATGGTCAAAGGAAGGCATAGTGAAGACATTTAGTCTTACGTACAGTTTATGAAAAATAGAAATTTAATTAAGATCCACAAGGACAGGTAATCTAGATATAACATTGACCTAGAAAGAAACAAGGCATACTGAGTAGAGATGCTATAAGTTGGCCTTTATGAACCTTATGAAGTTGCCCTCCAATAAGAAAGAAGTAAACTATATAGAAAGAAGTCCATAAATTGTTTCATTTTGTATTATTGTAATTTTGCTATATATACACATAAAATGTATTTTTACCTAGAAATAATACTATTTTTCATTCTGAAAGAATCAAAGTCTTGATTTCTAATCCTCAGGGTGTCATATTATCAAAATTTAGGAGTCTAAAAACTCACAGAAACAGATGTATGAGCCTAAAAATATATAAAAGGAAAAGCTGAGCTCCAGAAAAAAAAAATGCCACCCAACCTAATTCTATTATCCCCATGACTGTATTGGGAAAAAAATAAAACAAAACACTGTTCTTACAAACCACCACAATATGGGATTAGAATGCACTGCTTTGAATTATGCTCCATGATGATAATGGTCTTGTTTATTGTTATGTTTATAGAGCTCCATAGCATAAGCTTTTTTTTTTTTTTTTTTTAGTGATTTTCCACTTTACCAGGCTGCTCCAAGCCACTCTCAGAGATACTATTAGAGAGGATATTAAAGGTAATTTTTAACACTTCAGTTTTCTGCGTTGGGGGCATATCTCTCTCCATTTTGGACTATCAGCCATCTCTTTCTAGCACTAAGGCATGCTTGAATGGTGAAATATATTACTATTTTTTTTACTTCTAGTCTGTTCCTGGGTGACAGGATCTAACTCCTTACTTTGTAGCTGAGTCCTTTAGGAATCCTGGATAAAAAGAAAATTACAATGCCTAGGTACATGACAATAATTCTGCCCTCCTCATTTATTTCTCCTCATTTATCTCATTCAGTTCTCCATATTCTCTTTACATCCAATGTTATAGTTAAAATATCTTCTTCACCTCTGTATCCCAGTGTCAAAGTAGTTCCTGATACATACTGCCAGTACAGTAATGTATTTTATTGAATCATTTTTTTATCGCATCATGGTCAAATGGAAATTTTCATTATTCTCAGTTAAGAAACAAAATATAGCATCCTTCCCTCCAATAAAACGTATAAGTTTCTTCCAATTTCAGTAACTTCTTATAAACACTGACCATATCTTATTAGCAGTAGAGAAGGGAAATGGGTCAGGGGGAGAGTAGAGAAAATATTGCTAGTAGAGCCATGACGAATCACCTGCAATTTTTATCCTGTTGAAGAAAAAAAAAAAAAAGAGCTATAGCAACTGATGCCTTTCAGCATTTCCCCATAAACATTAAGACTAGGCTTCACCAGATAGACAGTTGAATGCATCCTCCATGTAACACTTTTCCAGTTCTTGTCATAACGTCTTACACTCAATGACATTAGATCAGTCTTCTTTGCTCTGTATTTTATAATTTGCATTACATGATATAATTTATTTACAGATAGGGATAGAGATAGTTTGATCTCAGTGTTTCTCCCAATGTGTCTCAACCCTGATGCAGTCACTCTCTTACTAAGCAAGATCTGGTTATCAATCTTTTATTCATTCATCCATCCACCTGTCTGTTCATCCAGCTAGCAAATATTTATAATGACTAATCTCATTTAAGTGTTAGGCATCAAAAGATGAATAAATCACGACTCACTCTCCCTGTAATGCTCATATTTTAGTTTGATAGAAAAAGATAAATGGATCATCTTGAATAAATGCTGCATTGACTACATGTACAAAGTGCAACGAAAGTAGAATGAAGGGATGGATTTTGTGCTGTGGGCGGGGGAAGTATCAGGCAACACATTTGAATAGGATTATGAAAGATGAACATCATCAGTTTAACAGGTGCCAAAGAAAATCGGTTCCATGCTAAGGGTGGGAGACTTGGTAAAGCAATCCAGGAAGAGGAAACAAAATGAGCACAGCACTGTAGAAGATATTTCTGAAAGGAGAATGTATAGAGGCAGAACACCCATGTATTGATAGAAAACATTGCAATAGATCAGGTGAGAGATGATGATAATGATGATACCTAAGTTACTGAGGAGTTGCTGCAAAAGGAGAAGGGAATAATTACAAGATTCAAAGTATGTTTAAAAATTTTTAATTACATAACCAATTCACATATTCTTCATTTTAAATGATATTTTTTTTAAGTGTCAACTTTCATCCTTTCTGTATTATCCCATGTCATCTTTCTGTACTAAGAGTTTGGTGGGTCTACTTCAGAAAGTTTACTATTTTATCCTAAAGTGTTCTCTCTTTCTTCTCAATGAAGTACTATAACAAGTGGGAAATATTTTTATTAATGAGATCATATTTTATTGATTTGCAGTATTGCATCTTTTTCATTGAACTTTTCACCCCAATCCTGAAAGAGCTGTCTTATACTTTGTATTCTACTCTACACCATTATTGAACCATTTCCATATTGATTCATGTTATAGTTGATGAAAAAAGTGTTTTAAGGAGATGTTTTTATGATTTTGTGGAAATAATATTACCAAATAATAAAAATATCATTAAAATAATATTTAAGGTTCCCAATTCCTCCTTCCATGACAAGATGAAGGAATCATCTACATGAATCCTAAGAAGAAATAGTCTCATTCAACTGTGTTGGGATCTTTGGGAAAGATGTAAAAGAGTCTTTTACATCTGCTCCTCCTCTCCAGGTGCTGAGTCATCTGAAGTGAGATTGAACCAAAATAGCAGTTTACTTTTATATTTATTTAATTTATATATTTAAACATGTGGAGATAGTATTGATATGATCTTTCATGATGATTGCATTAGAATAAGCAACAAAGTCATAGAAATTTAACACTGATGTTGAAAATTGTTGATTCTTTCCATTATTCAATTATTAACTGTAAACAGTTTCCTTGTTTCATAGTTTAGTGTTTATGCACAAAAGTTCTTGTTCCACACTTGAGAAACAAAAGCAATTGCTTTAAGAGCCACAGTTGCTAAAGACTGGAATTTGTCTTATGATAATCTCCTAAAATGTAATTAGTACCTTCCAAGGAAAAGCTCTGAATCCAGCTTCAAAGGTGAGTTCAACTCACTTCCCATAATAATGGTACTAAAAGTTTTTATTTACCCATTACAGTGGACCATCATACAATTTTCTATATTCTTTATCTTTTCTATCTCAACTACTTTGAGTCTATTCCATTATATTGTAATGCTTGGTAATATCCTCACTCTTGCATTTGAGTATTTTTTCTCTACTACTAAAGCTCCTTCAGGTTGCAATGTAAGAATGTAATTTTTTTCCCTGAAAAGTGGATTTTCTTCATTCTCAGGTTTTCCCTGATTCTTCCATATTTCTTATTTGATATCAGTCTCTCTACTTTTACCATTAGACTTTTCTCTGCTTGTCCTTTTTCTGCTTTTTATTTCTGTTGTTTTTCCTATGGGCTTACCATTCATAATTCCTTAATTAATGAGCTGATTGGATGAATCAGTCAGCATTTCATATAGAAATCACACATTAAGCAGTCCTTCTGCAGGCTAACTCATAGCAAAGGTGAATATTCCTCATCCAGTTTGTTGAGGCCAGGGTCAAGAAAGTTTATATGATACTTTTTCCTCCTGTGTAAGATCTAGGAATAAGGGTGTTTAAAACTCTATGAGCTTCCCAATATACTTTGTTTATTAAAAAACTAGCCCAAATAGAATTTATTAACTTATGTCTTGGATAGACATCCCCAAGGAGAAGAGGTTCGAGTCAAGTCCTAAAGGACAGACAGGAGTAAGGAAGGACAAAGGGAGGCCAAGGTGGGCAGGGTATTTCAGAAAAATTAATTGCTATGAATGTTTATTCTCTAATATGATAACTGCATCTGGCTTCTATATTATGGAACTTAATATAATCTAGACAAGTATATGAACTCAGATATCTATATTAAGCGAACAGTGATTGGATATTGTCAAACAAAATACAAAGAGCTTTATTTGGGGTTTTAAGAATTGCAATTCGGGAGACACAGATTCAGGTAAAACAAAGAATCTTCTGGGGAAGAGAAAGAGTTAGAGGCAAAAGCCTCAAGGTTTTTTAAGAAATATGATTGACCCTGATCAAGAAAAGAAACACTTGTCCTTAAGGGATATACTGTCAGGTGTTATTTTAGGGTAAGGGTCCAATAAGTATCTTGAGTTTCTGGAACATTGGACAGATGTTCTGGATGCCTATGTTAAAACAAGAAGTGGTCAGCATTCAGATTCCATCCTGACTAAGAGGTACATAAATCACAGTTCCTCAGTGGTCTCCCGGCTCCATTTTAGAGAGATCTCTTAGCAATAATAACTCCATTTTGAATTTCCTTTCACAATGGTGATTGATCAATAAGAAAAGCAGACTAAAGTGTAAATCTTTTGGCAGTTAGTTTATCTTTATTGCCCTACCCAGTTATAGGCTAAAGCAAAATATATTTAAAGATCAGGAGGCATCCTCTATCCCTCATCTAATAATTAGCTAAGTCATATACTTACAGAACTCCCTTACAGAAGGAACATTAAATGTAGAAATTAATATTTAGGTGACCATGATATCACTGCATGAATATGCTGCCTATGGGAGCAGTTAAAAGTTAGGTACAAAAATTTCTTTTTTTTTTTTTAATAAAGAGGAGTTATATAGAATGCTTCTTAGGTGATACAGGTCACCCTCCAAATTTTGAATCACTAATGACAGAAGCATTAACATATGGAAAAGCATGGGCAGTTGGTTCAAATCATGTCCCTCCTCTCCAAATTCTAAGTTCTTCTGTAAACTTCAACATTTTTATTTTTATGGGAATTTAATATTTAAAACTAACACAAAAAACAAGTCCATTGCTTTAGCATTCTTCAAAAGTTAAATTATCTCTTCTAGTCTGGTTTCAAAATGAGAAACTCAGCATGTTTTGGGTACTCTAATGTGCTGAATTGTGTACCACCCTCCCCAAACTCTTATTTTGAAGTCCTAGACACTAGTACCTCACAATGTACTGCGTTTGGTGATAGGGCCTTTAAAGTTAAAATGAGTCCTTTTAGGGTGGCTTCTAATCAAATCTGACTGATGTACTTGTAAGAGGAAATTTGTATACACCAAGAGAAAGGGCTGCATGCACACAGAGGAAAAAAAAAAAAATCTGAGAATACAGCGAGAAGGCAGCCGTCTTCAAGCCAAGAAGAAAGACCTCAGATGAGAAGCTACTAATACTTTGACTTTGGACTTCTAGCCTCCAGAACTGTGAGGAAATAAATTTCTGTAGTTTAAGCCATACAATCTTTGGTATTTTGTTATTGCAGTCTAGCAACTAGTATAGGTACTAAATATCCTTTATCGAAAATATAGGTAAACTGACATGCTAATTTTAATCCCAAGATTTATAGCAGAATAGTTTAAAATATTTTTATGTGCTATTAATGTAATAAAGATATTTTTAATTTTTGTTTATTCTTCGTCATTTTCTTTCCTGTGACATGATCCTCTAGGAGAAACAAAAATTTGAGTTGATCATGCATCACAAATACTCTTTTTTTAATGGATAGATATAACTCTATTCCCAAGTCACTACTTGAGAATAAACACAGCATTTCAAATAAGATGGCCTATTTATACTGTCAAAAGTTGAGAAAAACAGAACTAAAACCAATGAATCACTGAAGTAGTAATTAGTAAAAGTTCATTGTGCACAAACCAAAATGACAGTTTCTAAACTGGGAGCACTCAAACCAAAACACATGGAATGATGTGAGAGCTTATATAGTGTGCAGGCTGACTGTTTATTCTTCACAGTGATTGGTTAGAATATTAGAATTTTCTTAAAGGGAATTGGTTAGTGGTTACCTTATATCAATTTGGGGGAACAGTTTTAGTTTCACTTATGATTTTCAGAGGCATAAGCAAGAGAACTGACCCAAGTCAAGTTAGCCTCACTTGTCTTTAGACAAGCCTCACTTGTCTAAAATAAGCTAAATCAAGCTTTGCTTTATGACTAAACTGGTTTTGTCTTCTCAGAGAATTTTCAAGTCTGGTCTCTACTTGTGTTTGATTTTAACAATACTAACAATTTTTAGTGTAATATTGTGTTTAAGTTTTGTTTCATGCTATCTTAAATAAATAGCCTATGAATTTCAGCAAGTACTTATTTAAATGCTCTGAACTTCAAATTCCTCAAAATTTGTTGAACTAAATTATATAACATGCCTTATGACTTGGTTATCCCATAGCTCTAAGAATTTTTAGAAGAGCAACTATGAAAACTAACTGCTGTAACACATACTGAGTGAGTTTCAATTCAAGAAAAGTCTTGTTAGCAAATTAAATTTATAAGGTAGTACGAATCTGGCTTCTACAAGTTAGATGAAAAAAATGTATATATATAGAGAGAAACGATGAACAAAAAGGAGAAATAATCGGAAACAAAAGTTATACTAAGCTTGATAAACAAATGTTGCAGGAGATTAAGGAGAAATACATCCCAACAGAGAGAGCAGTGAACAAGTGCTAAGAAACGTTCTACCATGCTGTGTCAAAATTTTATTAACCACAATGAGCTGACCTATTTTACAAAACAGGAGCAAATGAAATGTCTCTCTACCTTATCAAATAACCCAGATATTTGGTCACCACTGTGCATAGCTAATGATTTGTTTCCTATTCCCAAGACAATAACTAAGTAAATAAATTAATTAATAAATTCACTCAATATCAAGCAGGGTCAGTGTATTTTTGTCACATTTTTAATTCTTTCAGTTACATAATTTTGGTTCTGATAAAGAAAATATGAAGGAAAGAGATGACAGTTCTTTGTGGAATAGAAAGGATTTTCCTATCATCCTAATTATAGAACTGTGTGAAACTGAATTATTTTCTAGGTTCTTCCAGTAAATCTAGTAGGAATATTAAGCTTAAATTACCCTTTCCATTGAAACTCTCTTACACCCTTTTTGGATCAGGAAAGAGTATAGAATTTCAACTCTGATGACAACCATGTACCAAAGGGCTATGGCTTTAGATCTAAGAATAGGAAGAAGTCATAAGGTCTCAAAGCACTTGACTGGAGGTTAATTAATCAGTATTTGTATTCATCTTCACAACTATATTTTTACTTGCTACCAATTTGGTGAGCAGATGGTAAGGACTAGAAATCTGGCACATCTTGAAAAGTAATCAGATCTCATCAAGTCAATTAGTTTTGGAAACTACATTAGAAATTCTTTGCTGACTTAAGGAGAAACAGTTTGCCAATAATGTTTGTTCTGGGAACAAGACTTGTGCTGGAAACAATTCTTCTCTGGTTAATACCTGCATCCTCCCCCACTCATACACCCGTACACACACACACACACACACACACACACACACACACACACACACGATGGTGGAAACAAATAGAAGGAGGGATATTTTCCCCTCAATGAAATTTCAACAAGCTAGCCTAGTCTCAGGCTAGGAGAAGGCACCAGAAGCTGATTTTGCTCACTTTGGCTCACTCTAGTGACTGAAAACCGTTTCTTCTCCTTTTAAAGGAACATATACACATACACATGGGAGAAAAAAGAAAAGTAAAATCCCAAAGCAGTGGAAAAGTATAAGAGGAAACATAAGATATATTCTATAAAGGAACCAAATAGTCTCCTGCCAGCAAACCTAGAATGATTAATAGCCAGCACCACGGGAGGTAGAAATTTTTAAAACAAGAGAAAAGAAAAAATGATCTCAAAAAAATTTTAAATGTTAAACAATTTAGCTCTCTCCCAAATTATTTGATAACTAATTAAGTAAAAAAGATTTTGACAGACTTGAATCCTTTAATGCTCATTTTGGTAGCAGGTCAGAGAGAGGGCCATAAGATTACTAGAATCCTTTCCTAAGGATGCCTATTTACTGATGCACAAAGGTGCAAAAATACTAAGGAACATGAAGGCAATACCAAAAATGTAAATATATACAATAGAATTGGAGGCCAAAGAGATAGCTTCCCGTCAAATAATTTTATTGTTTGTTTTAGGGGTATTCATCTACATATATATATTTACATACATATATACATACAAAAATAGTAGTATTTTTTTTAAAAACTACTACATGTTAGGTAGGATTGTAGGAAAAGCATACAGTGAACAAATCAGACTAAAATCCTGGCTTTTGTAGGACTTACTTTCTATTGAGATAACAGATATTAAACATTAAACTCAAAATATAGTGCATTGTAAGGTGATGCCTGCCTTGGAGAAAAATAAAGCAGTGATGACGGACAAGGAGTGTTTGGGAAGGATAGTTTTAACTTTACATAGGGTGGTCAAGTGAGGCCTCATTGAAAAGGTGACCTCCGAGCCAGGATCCAAAGGATGTTAAGGAGGGAACTATATGGTGAAGAAGAAAGAGTAGTTGAGAGGCCTGTGCCTGCCATTGCTTGAGTTATAACAGAGAGATAATGCTATAGAGTGAGCAAATGGAGGGTAGTAGGTAATGAAGTAAAAGGGATAAAGAAGACCAGATGATGCAATGGTATGTAGGTAAGAGTAAATGAAATAGGAGGACTTTTGAGAGTTTTGAGCAGAGAAATTACATGCTCCAAGTTATATTTTATGAGGGTACTCCAGGTCTCTTCCTATGAGAATAAATTGACAGGGGCAAAAGCTGAGGCATGAAGGGTACTGGAAAAGTCTAGGCTTTAGATATAAATTATGAGGTCATGGGCATTGATGGCACTTGACAATATTTGATTATAAGGTGGTCATCCAGGTAATACTTTTTTTTAATACCTTTTTAAAGAGTTATTTCAATAACTCTTAGAATCTTGAAAATAAGTTTGAAAACCTCTAACAATCTTTGAAGAAATGTGAAGAATATGGTCTGTTGCCTGAATTTAATTTTGCAGTTGTATATTTTCTGTTATCTTTAAAACAAAAACTTGAAAAAGCCTAATATGTCAATCCATCTTAGGCATGACCATCACCTGGGAGCTTGTTAGAAATTTGGAATCTGGTGCATCATCCAGCATCTACTGATTTTCATGTGTGTTAAAGTTTGAGCAGCATTATTCTATTCCATACAGTTAAATTTACAGATGAAAAGATAAAGAGTGCACATGGCAAGAGAACATAGACTCCCTGGATCCTTTACATTCATTTATATCTTTGATTGTTTCAGATGTTTTTTCTTCTCTCCCTAACAAGATAATAACCGTGATGATGCAAGTTTATCATAATTATAAAATCAGTGGAGATAGGGACTTTACTTTGCTCATTGCTGTGTCCACAGCACCCAGAATAATGCCTTAACCTAAGTAGGTGCCTTAACCTTACAAGCTTTGAATTAATTAATCAATTAATATACTGATTTTTTGCATAGCCCTCAAGCTAACTGAAAGTTTAAACGAACCAGACACAAGAATGCACAGACAAGTATAAATCTGAAATATAATTAATTGAAATAGACATTGGTAAACAATATCTATCTTGCTTGCTGCAAAAACAGACATCCACTTTCTCAAGCCTTTTTTATGTGACATTTGCTAACAATCAGCCAAAGCTAGATATATGGTCAAACTCAAAAGTAAGATGCAAGATCAGAGATTCCATCTCCTGATGAGAGAAGCTGAAATGCAACTAAATGAATGATGTAGTGAGAGGTTGAGGCAAAAACTTTAGGCTATTAGTTCAATTTGATTTATGGCTATTATGTGCTAGCTAGACTTTTACCTGCCTCATACGGAGTTGATTCACACCCATCTCAACCTGAAAAATTGTCCACCAACCCTTCCATGCTCTGCTCAAATACCTGCTTCATAAAAATTCTTCTGATCTCCCTAGCAAAAACTAATTTCTCTCTACCTTCTATGTCTCCATGTTACTTTCATTATATCTGTAATTTAGCATTCCTTCTTCTACATTATTTTAGTTACTTTGGGACTCTTTTTGCCCACTATCCCAACCAACCAGTACTGTGAAATATGACAAGTTGCCAAAATATAAAAAATTCTAACTGATAGAGCTTCTAGGAAGGGAGATTATCTAAACTGTTACAGGAAGGAAGGAGGGAGATAAAATATGCTTATAATTTCTACCCTTCCTCTTTGATTTTAGAAGCCCTTATGGAAATTCTATTTTCACAAATTTACTTTGGAAGCAGCCTCTCAAATCAATGGTTACAAACCCATGGTGCTCACACAGACTCTGTGCAGTTTCTAATTTTGTATCATTTTGATTTCCCAAGGTGCTACTATGTGACAGAGTTTGTATGTTACCTCTTCCTCCTCTATCAGTTTCCCTGGTTTCCCAAGCATACTTAGCATTGGGATGAACTAGAAGTCATTTTCTTGTAATTAAATGCATTCGAAATGAAATTCATCAAGCATAAAAATTCCTCTGATCCCCTGTTAACAAAAGCCCAATGATGAAACCCGTAAGAAGAAATTCTTAACTTTAAACAACACAGGTCAAGTGAGTGGGCTTTAAAATTATTTTTAAAATCACTGAAGTGGGAAGCAAAAATTTTACATACTATTAAAACATAGGGAAATTATTTGTTAAAGTGAAATTATATGAAAATTCTGACTCATGGAAATAGGCCATCATTAATGGCAATAGATATGCATTTACTACCTTCTCTGGCCTGGTTCTGAAGTAGAGAATAGAAAGCTGAGTATGAGCAGGCATTCAATTAGCTACGTCTGTGATATACAGTGATGACAGGTGTTATCTGTTATCACAGGCAACCATAAACATCTATTTTTATATCTATTAACTTATCCCTCCACTTCTAAAAGTCACTCAAGCCACCTCTGTGACCATATATCTTTCTCCTTCACTGAGGAGAAGCCAAAAGGGATTGATAGCATTCTCATTTCATAGAGGTGCTCCTTCTTGATTAATATGAGCAGTGTTATTAAGGGTATTTATTTGAATTAGACTCAGCTGAGACAGACCATGGACGTATACCATTTGGATAGAAATAAAAAGTTAATCTGGCTCTGAAATCAACCATTGCTATTAACATGTATCCTGAGATTTAGTTTAGGGTTTGACTGTTTTTAAATTTTATTTTTAACTAAAGAAACTACTCCTGTTTTTCAAAGGAGCACTCTTTATGTTGATAATCACAAAACACAAGAGAGGTAGTGTAGATGAATACTACCTTTCTGGGTCATCCCCAAATCAGAGATGAGCAAACAGAATTACAGGCTTTTATATGCCCAGCATATCCAACATCATGCTGGCAGACCTGGGAAGAAAACTCAGACTTTCTGACTTTACATTTAATGTCCTTTCCAATATAAAACAATTCTAGTTGAAGGTCTAATTATGCATTTGAGTTCTCAGATAGATAGGTAAGTGCTCTTCTATCATGTATGGAAATTAATCCATCTATCTGAATTTTATGGCCAAATATTAATATCGAACACTGATAATGTGTATGTAATACATGTATGTTATTTGTTTTGTGCTTACCTTGGCCCCAATATCCTCAATGAAGATCTGTTTTCACTATTTAGGCATTTTCACAAATAAATTAGTTGACTCACAGACTGGAAGAAAATAATTTGAGGTAGAATAACCAACACCTAGTCAGACAGAATAAGGGACAGAATACTTATTGTTTAATTATGTTAACAAGTTTTAAGATAATGATTTTCTATGATTAAGGGCAAGGGATCTGGAAGCTGTTCAATCTAGGACTGCTTCTTACTGTGTATCTTTGGCTAAGTTATTAAACCTCCTTATATCTTAGTGTACTGCCCTACAAAATGAAGACAAAAGTAATACCTACTTCCTCAACTTGTAGTGGATTAAATGTGCTAATATATGTAAAATATTTAGAACCATGTCAGCTACATAAATAAATAATTGAAAAGCCCAAGGGAATTAATTAGTTATTTTATTTAACTGAGCCTGAAATGATATTTTTCCATATACTTTTTACTAGCTGTCATATATCTTATCAAAATCTTTTTCTCTCAGAATTTATTAAAATTCAAAAAGTACCTACAAAAAATTATGTAGTAATTTATGTTTTATGAAATTTTGCCACAAGTATTTTCTAAAGATATAACCATATTTAACATTAAATATACAAGCTTTGAAAATATAATAATCTTAAAAGTAGAGAAACTGCGGTGAGTTTTATAGCATTATTATTCAGTGTGGGACCTGAAAGTGTATTTAAAGATAAAGAACAGTTGTAAAGTTGTGTTGATGAGTTCATTAGATTTTCAAAGGGTAATGATAGGAGCTGTTAATACAGAGTGACCCGTAATTCAAGGAAATAAAGGGGAACTAACAGAAGTGATTACTAATGGTTCATAATACCAAATTTCCATTTATCTTCTGTAGTTGTCCTTTCCATTCTCATTTCTTTCCCTTTCCCTCATATGTAGGCAACTCACCCTCCCTTTCTTTGATCCTCTGTTTTAATTTTATTCCCCATTTTTTTACTTCATTCTCATATTTTTTACCTCATCACCTTTCCTTCTGTATTCTTTTGCTATCCATTAATACACTGAAAATAACAAAAAGTGAATATTAATATTTTTAAATAAGTTTGTTTCTTATCACAGTTTTGTAACTTGGATACTATTGTGTATATGTCCCATTACAAATGATTTCTTATATTTTTATTTGACTCTTCCTCATTTCCAAAAGGCCTATGAACTTATGTCACATACAACGTCCCCGAAAGATAAATTCTAAATTTCCATTTAGGGTGAAGGTAATTTTGATTTTACTAGTTTTTTCAGCTTTATTAATTACTATTCTTACTCTCATTTCTAGATTAAAGGACTGCTGTGATGTTCGTTTGCCATTTGCCCTTCCCTCTAGAGCCTAGGAGTAACACATATAGTAAATGATAATTTCCTGTATCTCTACTGTTTTTTGATCCTATTCTTTGAGGGTCAGTAAAACACATGGTCAAATTGATTTTCTGAGGCCCCCAAACCTAAAGTCTTTGCTTTCCAGAGAATGCTTTGATACTGTTGTGGTATATGAATGCAAAATGTCATTCTTGATCTCTGCCACTGTTCAGGCCTGGTCAGACCATCATTAACTTTCACCTTTAGTGAAAACTTTCATACAAAGCCACATGGAGGTGATACATCAATTTCAAAATAGTTAATCAGCAGCCTGCTTCTCTTTGCAGTTCTCTTCAACAAGGTCATACATGTTAACAGTCATATTCCATGGCACTAAGTCAACATAAAATTAAGTATGACAATTCTATCCCAATATGGGCATTGGTCTTTTGCTCAGTCTGTTCAAAATGAAAAATACGTGTGAAGCATCAAATACTCAGCTTATCAACTGAATAGTAAAGTGCATATTTTAGACTTTGTGGTGAATATGCCAAGAAACAGTTTTACTCCTCCTGCAACTAAAATAGTAACTTGGAGAAAAACTTATATTCCTACAAAATGGTTAAACATTAAAACATATATAATATGTTTCCAAAACTGGATATGGCAAACTATTCCACCTATAAATAGTGGAATTTTAAACATAAAGGTGTATACTTGGGTGAGAGAGTGATATAATTCATGAAGAATCAGGGAAAACTCTCATTCATTTAGCATATAGGAGTGTAAGAAATCCACATAATATACATAGACAATAACCAATAGTATTTTATGTAGCCATATATACAACTGTTGTTATTGAAAGCAATGACAAAATTCATGGCGAAGTATATATTCTTAAGTGCTTAATGAATTCACTGTTTTGTTACATATCCGTTAATTTTACTCTAGTGTTCTTTAATGGCTAAAAAGCACTTTACAAGTTTTTCCAATTTTGCTTAGTCTTTTACTGCATTCATTGACTCAAACGGGAGGAGCATGAAATAAATTCATAAGCACACCTTTAGAGGAAATGACAAGATGATAGCAGGATGGGCACAGATCAGCAATAATATAAGAACTATTTCTAAAGTCACTTGGTGCTAAGACTTTAACATGTTTTTAAAATTTTAAATTGGAGTGTAGTTTATTTACAATGTTCTGTTACTTTATGCTGTACACTAAAGCGAATCAGTTATACATGAACATATATCCACTCTTTTTTAGCTTCTTTTCCCATATAGGTCCTAAAAGAGTACTGAGTAGCGTTCCCTGTGTTATACACTAGGTCCTTATTAGTTATCTATTTTATATATAGAAGGGTTTATATGTCAATCCCAATCTCCCAATTTATCCATCCTCCTCCTCCTTTCCCCCTGGTAACCATAAGTTTGTTTCCTACATCAGTGACTCTATTTCTGTTTTGTAAATAAGTTCATTTGTACCATTTTTTTTTAGATTCCACGTAAGTGATATCATATGATATTTGTCTTTCTCAGTCTGACTTATTCACTCAGTATGACAATCTCTAGTTCCATCCATGTTGCTGCAAATGGCATTATTTCCTTCTTTTTTTATGGCTGAGTAATACTCCATTGTATATATGTACCACATCATCTTTATCCATTCCTCTGTTGATAGACATTTAGTTTGCTTCCAAGTCCTGGCTATTGTAAATAGTGCTGCAATGAAAATTGGGGTGCATGTGTCTTTTCGAATTATGGCTTTCTCTGGATATATGCCCAGGAGTGGGATTGCTGGATCATATGGTAGCTCTATTTTTAATTTTTAAAGGAACTTCCATACTGTTCTCCATAGTGGCTGTATCAGTTTACATTCCCACCAACAGTGTAGGAGGGTTCCCTTTTCCTCACACCCTCTCCAGCATTTATTAATTGTAGACTTTTTGATCATGTCCATTCAGACCAGTGAGAGGTGATACCTCATTGTGGTTTTGATTTGCATTTCTCTAGTATTAGTGGTGTTGAGTATCTTTTCAAAAGCTTTTTGGCCATCTCTATGTCTTCTTTGGAGAAATGTTGGTTTAGATCTTCTGCCCATTTTTTGATTAGCTTGTTTGTTTTTTTGATATTGAGCTGCATGTGCTGTTTGTGTATTTTGGAGATTAATCCCTTGTCAGTCACATTGTTTGCAAAGATTTTCTCCCATCCTGTGAGTCGTCTTTTTCACTTTGTTTATGGTTTCCTTTGCTGTGTAAAAGCTTTTAAGTTTAATTATGTCCCATTTGTTTATTTTTGGTTTTATTTTCATTACTCAAGAAGGTGTATTAAAGAAGATCTTGCTGCAATGTATGTCAGAGAGTGTTATGACTAAGTTTTCCTCTAAGAGTTTTATAGTATTTGGTCGTACATTTAGGTCCTTAGTCCATTTTCAGTTTTTTTATATATATGGTATTAAAGAATGTTCTAATTTCATTCTTTTACATGTAGCTGTCCAGTTTTCTGAGCACCACTTATTGAAGATACTGTATTTTCTGCACTGTATGTTCTTGCCTCCTTTGTCAAACAGTAGGTGACCATAGGTGCATAGGTTTATCTCTGGACCTTCTATCCTGTTCCACTGATTTATATTTCTGTTTTAGTGCCAGTACCATACTGTTTTGATCACTATAGCTTTGTAGTATAGTCTGACGTCAGTGAGCCTGATTCCTCCAGCTCTGTTTTTCTTTTGCAACATTGCTTTGGCTATTCAGGGTCTTTTCTGTTTCCGTACAAATTGTAAAATATTTTGTTCTAATTCTGTGAAAAATGCTATTGGTAATCTGATAGGGATTGCATTGAATCTGTAGATTGCTTTGGGTAACATAGTCGTTTTGACAATATTGATTCTTCCAATCCAAGAACATCATATATGTCTCCATCTGTTTGTGTCATCTTTGATTTCTTTCATCAGTATCTTATAGTTTTCTGAGTACAGCTCTTTTGCCTCCTTAGGTAGGTTTATTCCTAGGTACTTTATTCCTTTTGATGCAATGGTAAATGGGATTGTTTCCTTAATTTCTCTTTCTGATCTTTTGTTTTTAGTGTATAGGAATGCAACAGATTTCTGTGCAGTAATTTCGAATCCTACAGCTTTACCAAATTCCTTGATGAGCTCTAGTAGTTTTCTGGTAGCATCTTTAGGATTTCCTATGTATAGTATCATGTCATCTTCAAACAGTGACAGTTTTACCTCTTCTTTTCCAATTTAAGTTATTTTTCTTTTTCTTCTCTGATTGCTGTGGCTAGTAATTCCATAACTACATGGAATAAAAATGGCAAGAGTGGACAGCTTTGTCTTGTTCCTGATCTAAGAGGAGATGCTTTCAGCTATTCACCATTTAGAATGATGTTTGCTGTGGGTTTGTCATAGATGGCCTTTATTATTGTTCTCTCTGTGCCCACTTTCTGGAGACTTTTTGTCATAAATGCATGTTGAATTTTTGTCAAAAGCTTTTTCTGCATCTATTGAGATGATCATATGGTTTTTATTTTTCAGTATGCTAAAGTGGTGCATCACATTGATTGATTTACATATATTGAAGAATCCTTGCATCCCTGGGATAAATCCCACTTGTTGTTGGATTTGGTTTCCTAGTATTTTGTTGAGGATTTTTGCATCTATGTTCATCAGTGATATTGGCCTGTAATTTTCTATTTTTGTGGTATCTATCTTTGTCTGGTTTGCTATCAGGGTGATGGTGGCCTCATAGAATGAGCATTGGAGTGTTCCTTCCTCTGCAATTTTTTGGAATAGTTTGAGAAGGATAGGTGTTAACTCTTCCCTAAATGTTTGATGGAATTCACCAGTGAAGCCGTCTGGGTCTGGAGTTTTGTTTTTTGGAAGTTTTTTAATGCAGTTTCAATTTCAGTACTTGTGAATGGTCTGTTCATATTTTCTATTTTTTCCTGGTTTAGTCCTGGAAGGTTGTACCTTTCTAAGCATTTGTCCATTTCTTCTAGGCTGTCCATTTTATTGGCATAGAGTT
The DNA here is from genome assembly GCF_964165515.1 of Mesoplodon bidens. Taxonomy (NCBI): domain Eukaryota; kingdom Metazoa; phylum Chordata; class Mammalia; order Artiodactyla; family Ziphiidae; genus Mesoplodon; species Mesoplodon bidens. The sequence continues at coordinate 46,312,451 of NC_138170.1, read as the reverse complement.
GCTTGTAGCAGTCTCTTATGATCCTTTGTCTTTCTGTGGTGTCACTCATAACACCTTTTTCATTTCTAATTTTATTGATTTGAGTCCACTCCTTGTTTTCTCTTGATGAGTCTGGCTAAAGGTTTATCAATTTTGTTTATCTTCTCAAAGAACCAGCTTTAATTTCATTGATCTTTGCTATTGTTTTCTTCATCTCTATTTCATTTATTTCTTTTCTCATCTTTGTGATTTCTTTCCTTCTACTAACTTTGGGTTTTATTTGTTCTTCTTTCTGTAGTTGCTTTAAGTATAAGGTTAGGTTGTTTTTTGAGATTTTTCTTGTTTCCTGAGGTAAAATTGTATTGCTTAAAAACTTCCCTCTTAGAACTGCTTTTGCCACGTCCCATAGATTTTGGATTGTCCTGTTTTCGTTGTCATTTGTCTCTAGGTATTTTTTGGTTTCCTCTTTGATTTCTTCAGTGATCCATTGGTTGTTGAGTAACATATTGTTTAGTCTCCATGTGTTTGTGGTTTTTACAGTTTTTGTCCTCTAATTGATTTCTAATCTCATAGCATCGTGGTCAGAAAAGATGCTTGATATGATTTCACTTTTCTTAAATTTACCGAGTCTTGATATGTGGTGCAAGATGTGATCTATCCTGGAGATTGTTCCACGTGCACTTGAGAAGAAAGCGTATTCTGCTGCTTTCAGATGGAATGTCCTATGGATATCGATTAAGTCTATCTGGTCTAATGTGTCATTTAAGGCAGGGGTCCCCAACCCCCAGGCTGTGGACCAGTACCGGTCCATGGCCTGTTAGGAACTGTGCCGCAAAGCAGGAGGTGAGCAGCAGGCGAGCAAGCGAAGCTTCATCTGCCACTCCCCATCACTCCCCATTGCTCACATTACCGTCTGAACTATCGATCGTATTACCACCCAAACCATCACTCACATTACCATGTGAACCATCCCCTGCCCCCCCCCATCGTGAAAAATTGTCTTCCATGAAACCAGTCCCTGGTGCCAAAATGGTTGGGGACTGCTGATTTAAGCCTTGCGTTTCCTTATTAATTTTGTCTGGTTGATTTGTCCATTGGTATAAGTGGGGTGTTAAAGTCCCCCACTATTATTGTGTTACTGTGGATTTCCCCTTTTATGGCTGTTAGCATTTGTTGTATATATTGAGGTGCTCCTATGTCTGGTGCATATATATTTACAATTGTTATATCTTCTTCTTAGATTGATCCCTTGATTATTATGTAGTGTCCTTCTTTGTCTCTTGTAACAGTCTTTATGTTAAAGTCTGTTTTGTCTGATATGACTATAGCTACTCCAGTTTTCTTTTGATTTCCATTTGCATGGAATACCGTTTTCCATCCCCTCACTTTCAGTCTGTATGTGTCCCTAGGTCTGAAGTGGGTCTCTTGTAGACAGCATGTATACAGGTCTTGTTTTTGAATCCATTCAGCCAGTCTATGTCTTTTGGTCAGAGCATTTAATCCATTTACATTTAAGGTAATTATCGACGTGTATTCCTATTGCCATTTTCATGATTGTTTTGGGTTTGTTTTTGTAGGTCTTTTTTCTTCCCTTCCTCTTTTGATCTCTTCTCTTTTGGTTTGATGACCATCTTTTGTGTTGTGTTTAGGTTCCTTTTTTATTTTTCTTTGTGTACCTATTTAAGTTTTTGGTTTGCATTTTCCATGGTGTTTTGATATAGTCTGTATACATACAAGGTTCTTTTAAGTTGCTGGTCTCTTAATTTCAAATGCAATTTCCATTTCCTGCATTTGTGCTCTCCTCACAGTTGCTTGTTTTAGTATCATATTTTTGTGTGGGTGATTTCCTACTATTATTTTATGTTTGGCTTTATGGGTAACTTTCCCATTTGTGATGTTCTTGTTTCTAGTTGTGACCTCCTTTTTCCTCCCACCTAGAGAATTTCCTTTAGCATTTGTTTTAAGGCTGGTTTTGTGATCCTTAGCTATTCTCTTAGCTGTTGCTTGTTGGTAAAGCGTTTGATTTCTCTGTCGAATCTGAATGAGAGCCTTGCTGGGTAGAGTATTCTTGCTTGTAGGTTTTTCCCTTTCATCAGTTTAAAGATAACATGACACCTCATTCTTGTCTGCAGAACTTCTACTGAAAAATCAGCTGATAACCTTATGGGGATTCCCTTGTATGTTATTTCTTGTTTTCCCTTAATATTTCTTTCTTTTTGTCAGTTTGATTAATATGTGTCTCAGTGTGTTTCTCCTTGAGTTTATCCTGTATGGGACTCTCTGTACTTCCTGGACATGGGTGACTGTTTCCTATCCTATGTTAGGGACGTTTTTGGCTATAATCTCTTAAAACATTTTCTCAGGCCCTTTCCCTCTCTTTTCTTCTTCTGGAACCACTATAATATGAATGTTGGTGCATTTAATGTTGTCCCAGAGGTGTCTGAGACTGTCCTCATTTCTTATCATTCTTTTTTTTCATTCTGTTTTGTGGCAGTGATTTCCACCACCTCACTTCTTCGTTCTTCTGCCTCAGTTATTCTGTTGATTCCTTCTATTGTATTTTTCATTTCAGTTATTGTGTTGTTCATCTCTGTCTGTTTGTTCTTTATATATTCTCTTTGTTAAACATTTCTTGTATCTTCTCAGTCTGTGCCTCCATTCTTTTTCCGAGATTTTGAATCATCTTTACTATCATTACTCCCAATTATTTTTCAGGTAGATTGCCTATCTCCTCTTCATTTAGTTGTTCTTATGGGTTTTTATCTTGTTCCTTCATCTGCAACACATCTTTGTTGTCTCATTTTGTCTAACTTCCTGTGTTTGTGGTCTCCTTTCTGCAGGCTTCAGAGTTGTAGTTTCTCTTTCTTCTGGTGTCTAATCCCTGGTGGGTGTGGTTGGTCCTGGGCTTGTGTAGGCTTCCTAGTGGGAGGGACTAGTGTCTGCCCTCCGGTAGGTGGAGCTGGGTCTTGTCCCTCTGGTGGGCAGTGCCATGTCAAAGTGTGTGTTTTGAAGTGGCTGTGAGCTCAGTACGACTTTAGGCAGCCTGTCTTCTGATGCGTGGGGCTGTGTTCCTATCTTGTTGGTGGCTTGGCCTGAGACTTTTGAGCACTGGAGCCTGAAGGTTATTGGGTGGTGCTGGGTCTCAGTGCTGAAATGGGAACCTCTTGGAGACCTCACTCAGATCAAAATTCCCTGGGACCTCTGATACCAGTGTCCTTGCCCCCACAGTGAGCTACAGTAGACCTTCACCTCCTCAGGAGACCCTCTAAGAGCTCTAGGTAGGTCTATCCCAGGTTCCTATGAAGGTACTGCTTTGTGCTGGGTCTAAGTGCTTGTGAGACCTTGTGTGCATCCTCCAAGAGTGGAGTCTCTGTTTCCCCCAGCCCCGTGGAGCTCCTGCACTCAAGCCTCCATGGCCTTCAAGGCTAAATCCTCTGGGGATTCTTCCTCCCGGTGCCAGACCCTCAGACTGTCTTGCAGGTCTATTTTTATGTGGGAATGTCCCTGCATAGCCTGTGTGGGTTTAATATTTTTTGGTTGAAAGCTCTTTTTAGTATAGATGTCTGCCACCTCTTTCCTCAGTGAATGCTGGCCATTATTCCCTTGATAGAAGGTGTGACTGATGTTGTGGTGACCAGAACCTGCCCTGGATATTGAGCAGGGCCTCCTCTTGGCTCTGTGGTTGTCACTGCCCTGTCAGGGGTGGGGTCTGCTCCCTAGTTGTTGGAGTAGAGGCCCCTAGATCTGTTTCTTAGCTGTGTTGCTAATCTGCGGTACAAAGTAGGCAAGATTGGAGCACTCCCACTGGGAGAGAAGCCACTGAGTATTCCTCCTCTGGAGCTGTTCACCTGTGGGTGTGCTCTGTTGTATCATCTTTAACCCATTGTGCAAGCTCTCAGATTACACTGTTGTTGGTACTGCTCTTGACCCCACCCTAACTGTGGGTATGCAGCAGTTGGCCCTGGTGTCTCTCAGACGTTATTTTCACCAGGCCACCAGAGTAGATCCACTGAAGTTAGGTCCCCAGATTGCAATAATCATGGTTCTGGACTTGCTGTGGGCATTATAGGGACAGCTCAGACTCTATCCTGGTCCATCCACCATGTGTACATGCCCAGAAAGTCTACAGCTGCTAAAACTAGATCCATCTTGGCTGCAGGAGCACTCTTTGTTCAGATGTTCTGCAGACACTGAGTTTACAAAGCTGGCTACAGAGATGTCAAACTGTGGTTTGTGCAGCAGTGAGGAGAGATTTCAGCCTTCCTTCCTTAGTTGCACCACCCCTAGGGCTCAGCTGTGGTTTCAGCCCCACCTCTGGATGTGGGCCACTCACAGGATTCTGCTCCCAAAGCTGTTCCGGAGCACACGAATCCACCCCAGTGAGGAGTGGGGGCATGTAGGAGGAGGTGGTGGTGGCTATGATTGGGAGAGCACCCACCATGTTGGGGATGAAGTACAGAGGAGGAGGTGGAGGCTGGTGGGGTTGTGAGAGTGCCGCCTGGGCAGTAGCCTTTCCTAGTACCCAGGGAGGCAGGGAGCTGTGCGTGAGGAGAGAGGCTGCAGTGGCGGCTCTGCCCTTTGTGCACCACTCAACAATGGCACTTTGCTTCTATGGCAGGCTGGGTTTCCTCCACAAACATTCCCAGTTGCAGATTTTCTCTCTCCCATCCCTTCAGGCTGTCTCCTCACAGCCAACAGCAGTCCTCTCCCTGCGTCTGCTCTCCAAACTCCACATTCCAGCACCCAACCCCTGTTGCACACACCTCTCAGGCTGGGACATGCAGGGCTGTGTTAAGAACCATCTGTGTAAGTCTCACTCTGTACTGCCTTCCACAGACCAGTTGTTGCTCTCTCCTCTGATAGCCCTTGAAGCTCTCCTTCTGTCCCAACTGATCTCCCTGCAGGTGAGGGATCTTTCCTGGATGCAGGAAGTCTCTCCTCTCCTTCAGCTCCCCCACCCCCAGGGGTGAAGGTCCTGTCCTGCTTCCTCTTCTCTTCCTTTTCCCTTCTTCTTTCTTTCTTACAACCTGGTCACACGGGGATTTTTCTTGTCCTTTTAGATGTCCACGGTTCTTTGCCAGTTTTCAGCAGGTGCTCTGTGAGAACTGTTCCATTTGTAGATGTATTCTTGATGCATTTGTGGGTATAGATGAATTCCACATCCTCCTACTCCTCCGCCATCTTGACTCCTTGACTTTATCATTTTAACACTAGTTTCTGGTGCCTGGTAAAACAGGTTGGGTATAAAAGGAAAATTAAGAACTTGTCCTTATCTTTAATATTCTCAGCATCTAATTGGAGGAAAAATAAACACTTGAGATCATTTGATAGTCAATAACTTATAAATTATATGTTATATTTATGAGAGACAAAATTGGATCACAGCAAAGTAGAGATCTGGTTGGGGTCAGGTAAATGGAAAGATTAATGTGATTGGTGGAATGTTCTAAGCAATAGTAATGTATGGTTAGGTTTGTTCTAGGTGGAGAAGTAAGTTATTCTATATGAGGGAAGAAGACTGTTCTGAGCCATAAAGAACTGAAAATAAATGTGGTATATCCTGGGTACCTTATAAGAAGTTCCAGTTTCATCCAAGGGGAGCTTTGATACTTAGAAGAAAAATCATGAAATATAGAATAGAACAAATACCGTTTTTGTTCTGCTACTTATCAGCTGTGTAACATGAGCAAGTTTGACATCATTTGGTCTTAACTGTCTCATTTGTAAGTTAGAGGAAGTGCTAAATAATTTCAAAGTTTTTTTTTTTTTTTCAGGATTGCACAAGGTAACAAATGAAAAGGGCCAACAGAATGCCTGAAATGCAATAGGAATTGCATAAACATTTCCTAAAGGTGCATACTGTGAAGTAGTGGGGGAAAAAAAAGTTCAAAAAGGGAGGTGATTCTGTGTTTATAGATTGGAAAAACATGGTAAAGATGTTGGTTGTTCTCAAATAAATTACAGGTAAAATGTAATTCCCATCAAATTCCCATTGAGAATTTTTGTAGATATTGATTATTCTAAAATTTATATGGAAAGGCAAAAGAAGTAGAATAGCTCAAATAATTTTGAAAACAAAGTTGGAGGAATCAGTTTGATCTATTGCAAGACTTTGTATATAAATTCGTAATCAAGATTGCGGTATTGATGTAGAGATAGACACATAGATCAATGGCATAGAATGGAGATATCAGCAATAGACCTGCACAAGTATACCCAACTAATTTCTGATTCTTGACAAAGGTACTAAAGCAATTCAATAGAGAAGAGACAGCATTTTCAACAAATGGTGCTGGAGCCATTGGTCATCCATAGACAAAGAAAGAACCATTTTGGCGAGTAATTTAGTTATCCTGAGTCTTTCCCATGTATACATGTTATTAGACTTTGTTTGATTTTCTCATGTTAATCTATCTCGTGTCAATTTAATTCTTAGTCTGGCCAGAAGAACCTAGAAGGGTAGAAGAAAATTTCTTCCTCCCCAACAATCACATCTTCTTTATCCATTTATCTATTGATGGACACTTAGGTTGTTTTCATATCTTGGCTATTGTAAATAATGCTGCTATGAACATTGCAGTGAATATATCCTTTCGAATTACTGTTTTCATTTTCTCTGGATAAATACCCAGGAGTGGAATTGCTGGATCATATGGAAGTACTATTTTTAATTTTTTGAGGAACCTCCATACTGTTTTCCGTAGTGGCTACACAAATTACCAGTAATATACTAAGGTTCCCTTTTCTCCACAGCCTTGCCCACACTCGTTATTTGTTGTCTTTTTGACAACAGCCATTCTGACAGGTGTGAGGTGATATTTCATTGTAGCTTTGATTTGCATTTCCCTGATGATTAGTGATGTTGAGCATCTTTTCATGTGCCTATTGGCCATCTGTATGTCTTCGGGAAAATGTCTATTTATGTCCTTTGCCCATTTTTTAATCAATATTTTTTTGATATTGAGTTGTATGAGTTATTTATATATTTTGGATACTAACTCATCAGACATATCATTTGCAATAGCTTCTTCCATTCAGTAGGTTGCCTTTTTGTTTTGTTGATGGTTTCCTTTGTTCTGCAAAAGGTTTTAAGCTTGATTAGGTTCCATTTGTTTATTTTTGCTTTTGTTTCCCTTGCGTGAGAAGACATGTCCAAAAACATATTACTAAGACATAAGACAAACAGTTCAAAGCAGTGGTGTTATTTAACTTGTTCCTCTGAGAATTACATGTAAAGTTAGATTTACAAGTAAAGTTAGAATTACATATGAAGTTAGAATTATATGTAAAGTACAATTTTGTAGGTAAGGGTATTTTAATAGGGTTGCTGTTTCCTTTCCTACTGCATCATATTATAAGGCATACAATAAGAGAAATAATCTGATATTTTCCTGTCCATCTGTCATATGGTATTTTCTGAATATCGGCTCCTATATTGAAAAGCCAGATCAGAATTTCTTTCACGTGGTCCTGGCAACATTGCATTGCTCTGTCAGGCAGACGAATTATAGATAGTTCCTTACGTGATCATTCTATTTGACAAAGTGTTTGTTTCCATTTAATGGGTGTCTGAAAGGGAAGTTGGAATTCTAGCCATTTATGCCATCTTTCACAGAGATAGAGAGGAGTCATTCTTTACAGCTGTAACTCTTGGCTGGAGCAACAGGAAACCCGCAAGTAGGCTCGGGAAGTATTGAGTGTACAGGAGAGAGGGCATGGACAAAGAAACCAGCTCTCAGAAGTGTCCGGATGGATTAGCTTCAAGGGCTAAGTGAAGAGGCAAGGAATGAGCAAGGGTTGGAATGCAGGATATTCAGAAACTAGAAATGAAAAGGTAAATATTACTTGCATTTACTTCTCCATTTTTCTGAAAAAGTTTTAAATTTTCTACATGTGCTTTTGGATATCTACTTCTATGTGGAGTCAGAAGTCATCAAAAAGATCCCTGAACACCGACTTTATATATTTAACTGTTAGGACACAGTCTCATACATAGGACCTGATACCAATAATAATTTTGTTTCCTATAAGGATGGGACAGTATAGATAATCACTATCAATGTTCTGAATTTTCCACAAAGTTGTAAGAAAGTTATCATTTTATAGAGATTGGAGGTACATTGTTAAGGTTTGCAGAAATTATTGGGGAGAATGGAAAAGAAAGCAATGACCAAGAAAAAAATTAAAGAATTGTCAGGCAAAACTAAAAGATCAACTGAACTTGGAGACATTTAATTAGTAGCAGTTCTAGTCAACTTTTTTGTTTGCTTGTTTGTTTGTTTTTGTTAGTTTTGGTACCAGTTCAGCAAGCTGATGCTGGTAAAATGAAAAAAAAAAAGATAGTTTTATAGAAACAGGTTTGCTCAGTTAGAAAGAACCCAGGGGAAAAAGGACTTTTTTGGTATCCTTGAAAAGAAGGGGTCTTAGGAAAGCTTTGCTGCTGCTGTCTGTTGTCATTGCCTCATCATTGTCATTGCTACTATCACTGTTGTCTTGCTTTGTTTTAATTATTGATAAATAAGAATTATATTAAACATATCCCAATATTTCACTATTGCATGTTGTTTTTAACCGGTTAAAAAGTATAGTTGAACAAGTCTCTTTCATCTGTGTGGTTATCTGGTTCTGTAAGTCTGAGTTACTTGGCTAAGGTCAATGTTACAGAGCCCCAGAGAGAGGACTAAAAACTCCATAGCTTTTGTCTACTACAGCAGAATATCTACCCACTTATTCTTGAAGAGTTTCAGCCCCTCAGAGGTCCCTCAGAGGCTTATATAAGCATCTCCAAAAGAGGAATGAATAAGTTTCATAAATCAGGACATTTGAATGTGTCTACGAGTTGAAATGAGTAAACCGCAATGTGATAGTTCTTCATTATTATTACTGTATCTTATTATTATAAAAGTGCAAGTGTATTTTGTTCACATAAAGAGATTAGTAGATATTTTTTCTCACTTGATAGGTGTTGAAATTCTTTCTATACTAGCATGTATAGGTTTGCTCCAGCTATTTTAAGGACTGCATAGGAACATACCATATGGATAAATAATGATTAATTTATCACAGTTAATTATACCCTCCTTCTTGAAACACTCTCTTCTCCAGGCTTTCATGACTCTTCTTAATCAGTCTTCCTGTCTGCAACTCTACTACTTAATATTGAAACAATCCTGGGACATATCTTCCTTTTCTCTCTACATTATTTATATCCTCATCCTAGATGATATCCAGGAATCCAATATTTTTAAATATTGTTTATATTCCAATAACTCTTAACATTCTGTCACGGACCATACATCAGTATTTAATAGGAATCTCAAAATTTTCACAGACAAACAGAATTCTTTATCTCTACTGCAAGCCCCCAACTCACACCATACAGTTTCTCTGCTTCCTTATGACAGTGTGTCATACCATCATGTGCCCTGTTCCTCAAATCAAAACTTAAGGGTCTAAATTTAATTCTCATCATTACCTCCCCTCCCACATCCAATTCATCTGCAAGTCCCATTAGCTGTTTTCCAAAATATATACTAAATCTGCTTCTCTTGATTTTCTCCATGATTCAAAGCCACTGTCACCTCTCACCTATACTATAGCTATGGACTGTTTTCCTTCCTTCTTCCTCTCTATTCATAATTCAATCTATGCATTGCTCCTAGAGAGATACTTCAAACTGTAAACAAGGTTACAGATTCCTCCAGTTTCATAATTTCAGTGTCTTTCCATTGTACCTAGGATAAAAATGAACTCCTTGCCATAACCTAAATAGCCCTATCTGAGTCAGCCTTTAGTTACCTTCTCAGCTCCCTCTCCTAAAATTTTCTCCCAATACTGTCAACTGGCTTGTCTAACTGCAAATCATTCTTTCCTCTAAAGATAGGAGAGCTAAAAACTACATTTCCTGGATTTCCTTTGAGCTCTGTTTCTGGATGGAGATCGGAATTGCTAATCAGATGCACTTGTGCAAGCATTTGGAAAATAGAAGGGAAACAGTGGACATCTTCCTGTCCATTTGGCCTTTTTCTCCTGCCATGCAAATTCGAGGACCCAAGGGCTCTCACAGCAGTATTCAAGCATCCATTCTCCATGTTCTGGATATTGAGAGGCAGGTGTGGTGGAGGCAGTAGTCAAATTTCTCTTTCCAGTATCTGGTCACCAGCTTTGTGAGTGTGGAACACCAACAGCTATGTGATTTGTCCTAACTTGCTGCATAAGAGCTTTGGCAGCATGAACTGGAACTCAATGAATCCAATGGTAGTCTCAAAAGTGGTAGCTCCCTTTGCAGGCCAGCTCTCTGGTAGGCCAATAACCATTCCTGGAAATCTAACCTACTCCTCCAAAAATTGTAAAGTCACTCATTCCCTTTAGAAATTCTATTCTGTTTGAAAGACGTAGCATATTGCCTTTTACTACTACAGAAAACTTAACTGAAACATATACCAAACTCAACTTCATGAACTGTGTCTTTGAACTGACTCTTATCTTGAGCATGCTACCCTCAAACTTTGCAGAGTAGCCTTCAAAGTATCCTTTAGCTTTCAGCTGAATTATCATCTCCTCAGAGTGGTTTCCCTTGAACCTCCAGTCAAAACTATTCCTGTAATATGTAGCTTTCATATACCCCTTTTTTTGGTCTTTGCAACATTTATCAATATAAAAGATGACTTTTTGTTAATTTTTTGTTTATTTTTTTATTGTTTATCTCTCTCTATCTCTCTCTGTGCCCTTAGAATATAAATTCCATGAGAGCAGGGGCTTTTCCTGTCTTCTTTACTATTGGGTTCTCAATCCTGGAAAACAACTTAGGATATGATGAAAAGATATTTATCCATTAAGTAAATGAATGAAAGAATGAAACCTGTCATCTCTTGATAAACAGTATGTTACTTGTAGTTTTTTATGGTAATATCAAGTATTTATGAATGGCCATCTTTGCAAAGGCCGTCTTTGCATAGTTATGCAAGTATATCTACAGCATAACATTCTAGATGTAGGATTCTTGGGTAAAAGAGCACATGCATTTTTAATTTTCACATTTATTGCCAAATTCCCTTCACAGAACTTACACCAGTTTCCATGCCCATTAATGATATACAAGTGTCTATTTAACCAACGTGAGCCATAAGTTTAAGTAATACCAAAATTTGAAACTATTGTTAAACTGAAATATGAAAGATCTTCATTGTAATATAGTTTTTATTTTTTAATTATAAGCAGGGTTAAATATTTATCTTAGTTAACATTTTGTAATTATCTTATAACTTCATGTGTTTGACCATTTTCTATTTTTTTGTGTGAATTACTTGCTTATAACACAACATTTATCATGTGAGAGTTGCGACTTTTTAAAGTTAACATTCTGATTTTGTTTTTAAGCACTTGTTTTTTTCATGCAGGTGCTCTTATTTCTTTTTATTAATGAAATTTGTTTCTTTTCTCTAGTTTCTTTTGGTTCAGTTCTTATTCTTCACACTAGTCTTCTGCAAGATTTTATCTTTGTGTCAGAATTTTTATTTATTTTGTTTTATTTTTTTATTGTGGAAATTTCAGCCTTATGGCACACTTGTGGAAAAATATAGCCATGTGCTCTCACAGATAATATTTTGATTGCTTATGATAAAGGAAGCCATTCTAGCATATGCTCCAGATCAACTCTAAAAGATTTTGTATTTTCCCTAACTTTATTTCTCCTTTTATTCTTCTTTCGTTTTCATTATGTGCATATGACTATTTGTCTATATCACTTAGTCAAGTTTGGTTCTGAGTAATAGAGAATCAGATTAACACTTGTGTAAACAAAATAAAAATCTATAAGCAATCCAGAGCTGGTATGTGCTTCTACTTCATGAAGTCTTCAGGCAACCTACTTCCTCCAAGGTAATTTTTGTTATATCCTTAGGGTGATCTTTGTATCATTCACATGGATCAGTTGTAGACTGGTATCTATGTTCCTGGAACTAGAATGAGGAAACTGATGATTAAGGAGGGACTGAGGTTGCATATCAGCACTCTCTTTACAGAACTCTCTGAAAGCTATTGCAGGGCATTTCTGCTTTAGATGGCATTAGACAGAATTTAGTAATGTGTCCACATCAAGTAGTACTAGGGATCATCTATTCTTGGTGGCCTTTTTACTTGCTATAAGTGGAGAAAAGAAAAGCAGCTAATTTTGTCAGACAACATTAGCTACTTTTATTCATTTTTTTTTTTTTTTTCTTTCTTTCTACCTAGGTCTTCCGGGTTTTTGGATTTGTTCCCCGGCCCAGGAAATATTAAGAATAATGTATTTTAAAAATTGTATATATGTATATTCATCAACTTTAAGGGTAATCAACACAAGTGAAAGGGCCAGAATTCAATAATGTAATTAGAAACTTATAAATTTCAGTACATCTATCAACCATCTGTTTCGCAAGGCAACTCCTGGATAAAATTAGCATAACACCTAATAAATTAAACAAAGTCATAAACTCTTTAGAAAAAAATAGATTATGATTAAGTTCAGTGTGGTAACAAATCGAAATTATAGTTTTCGTGTGACTTAATAGCATTGTGATATGGCTAAAATGTATTTGCACTATTACATTCATTTCAAAAATTAAGATGAAAGATAAAAGCTAGTTATTTTTTCTCAAATTTGTACATAAATTTTAAAATGAGTTTGAATTAGAACTATTAAATATATATTTTATATGATAGAAAATCACATAAGTTCTCTTAACTTCATTTGCTTCACTTATATAATGGGAACATTTCACTTTAAATCCTTGAATGTTTGCTTTTTAACCGGCTTGTCTTTTACATTCCTTCCAGTAATAAAACTTGTTTCTGTGGTTTGTAAATTCCATTTTGGTATAATTTTCTCCAAACATTTTTGCTAATGCATTAAAAGACTGCACAGCTTTTTGTAACTTATATTTTCAGTTTTCTCAACTGAATGATGCAAATGTTTACAAATATTTTCACTTTGCTTTTTACAACTGTGCTAAGTATTCACCTGTAGCATCCTAATTAGAAGACTGTAACATCCTAATTAGAAGATGTTATTTCTGGGAACTAATACTACCAGTCTAAAAATAATCACTGCTATTTTCATTTCTTGCTTGTTTAATTTATGAATCATTCAAAGGTGTTTGATCACATACAGTTATATTCTGTGAAGCCTGTGCATCTCAAAAACTCAGTTGGAGACAAGGAAAATGTCATCCCTACGATAGGCTTGTTTCAGTTTTATTATGTGGTTGACAATTCACTTAGTGTTAAGATGAGGATCTAATTCAGGGCTACCTCATTGAAAGGAAGAGAAATCTATTTGTATGATCTTAATTTTCCTGGTCTGTGTTAAATATCTCTTGAGTACAGAATGATCAGACTGCTACTTGCTCAGAGAGCTGCTAAGGAAACAAACAGATTCTTCTCAGGAACATGTTAATATCAGTCCTTTGTCAGAGTTAGGGCCTCTACTAAGGAAGATGCTTTGGGAAAATTATAGGAAGTTCCAGCTGCCTGGATGTGACTTCCTTGTCATTACTTAGTACCCTTTCTGAGGACTCTAGATTGATTCTCACTATCTTTTCACATAATATAGGCTAATTTAGCGTGCTTCTGGTATGAAGAGTTGCCAGTTATATGATAACAATGAATAAACTATCTGACAGACTCAGATTTGCATATCCTACTATCAGAGAATACACAATTCAAGATTACAGATATTTATCTTTGCAAAATGCTTTGTAAAGCTTTGTAATGCAAACTTCAATTCAAAGTAACAATGAAACTAAAATTAACTATTATTATGCCAGAAAGAGTCATATAAATCAAATAATTTCAGTGTGATTCCTGACTTTACCTAATTAACTTTGACATACAATCTTTCAAAAATAAACTTGGTCTGAGTCTTACTCATACCCAGACTGTCACTATACTACCAGAATTTGTCATTTACTCATAGTAAGCTCTGTTAAGTAAAAATAAATGTCTTTATTTAAGTGAGGCAGCAAGTTATGATAGAAATAGCATTGAGTTTACAACCCAATGGGTTTTAATCCTAACTCTTCCTTTAACAGGCTCAATATGACATTGAGTCAGTTACTTTAATATTCCTGCATTCATTTTCCACATCTGTCAATTGGGGACAGTGTTATCTGCTTTGAAATGTTATTTTAAGGATTAAATAGGTGGCAATATACAAAATATATTAACACAAGTACAATGCTTGCCACATAGCAGACAAATCACCTCCTAAAATTTCAAACCCATTATTTTAATATCAATTTACATCAAATTAATCTTACATTATATTTTCTCTCAATTTAAACTGTTTCTTCCTTCTAGAGATATTTTCACTATCACAGCTACTATTTCATTTGTGGCATTATTTCTTCACAGTTCTATCAAACTGATCAATGAAGCTCTACTGAAAGCTAATAAAATCCCTTAAGTGTTCTCTAGAAGAGGAAAAATATAAACTATAGATCAATGTTAATTAAGAAATTCATTAAAATATTTTGTTATTTCAGAGATATGGTGGTTAAAACTTGATTGTGAGAAAATAAATGAGAACTGATTATAATTACATAAAATGTAAAAAAATTGAAATGCTGAGCTAAAAAATAGTGGAAATGTGAAATTGTTTTTAAAAGGTAATATTTTTCACTTTCTTTTACCTAATCCCCAGTATACAGTTCATTAGCAAGTCCTTCTGGCCAGAAAATACAGTTTAGATCTTCTAGTTTCCTAAAATAGTTAGACTCATCTTATTTGTGAATCCTTCACAAGTATAAAGTCAAATATTTAATAATGTGTCAATTTTTATTACGCCATAAACACCAGGATATGGTGAAGTAAGTAGAACTTTCTGCAAGGCATAAGATCAATCAGGAACCAGGAAACCCTTCCATGAATATATAAGGAAATACAGGACAAGTCAAAAGTATATTTTACTGAAAGGTAATATAGCACTGAAAGGGCATCAAGTAAAAAATGCCATACTTATGGAAAGCATTTGCAGTGTTCTTTATCTTGCTTTTGCAAACAGTTGCTTACATTGTAATTCCTTTTAGTTTGATGTACAAAAGTCTGCTCTTCAGATTTGTGTCTCAGATACCCAAAGGTTGAGGACTGCTGTTCTATAAACATGAAATATATTTGAAAAGGCATGAAATATATATAAAATGCAAGGCATTTAAATACTATAGTAAAAGTACCAATTGAAGTTGAAAATGTTGGGAAAAAAAGCAGATAAATATGGTGTGCTTTTGTTTATTTCTCAAAATACCATAGTTAAGTGATTTTAAATGTGTATTTTAAGAATTGATTATTGTGAAAAACATTTTAATTGGTAACAGGAAAAAAAAAAGGAATTTCTATAAAGAATTATCTGTACAAAACCTGGTTTTAGGCATAAGAGTCATACTGGAGGTCAGTGGCTAAAAATCTAATTTCATATGAACAAAAAGTGAAGCACAAAGTACTAGCAGCCAATGGAAAAATAAGAAAAAGACATTAACAGACATTTTTAAAAAAATTATATGTGTGTGTGCATATATATGTATATATATATATATATATACCCTTAAATGTATGAAAAAATATGCAAAGTCAATCACAATTATTTTTAAAAAATAATAAACAAAAACACTGAGAAACCATTTTTCTCCCATCAGATTGCTGAAATCAGTAGTTATTTAAAAACTTAATGATTCACATTTTCTCCAGCACTTATTATTTTTAGAATTCTTCTTTTTTGTCAAATGATCAGGATAGAATGGTATTTTATTTTGTTCTTTATTATAATTTCCTTACATTTGAGGTTAAATCTCCTGTTTATTAGCCATATGTATTTCCTCTTTTTTTTTTTTTTTTTGCGATACGCGGAGCTCTCACTGTTGTGGCCTCTCCTGCCGCAGAGCACAGGCTCCAGACACGCAGGCTCGGCGGCCATGGCTCACGGGACCAGCCACTCCGCGACATGTGAGATCTTCCCGGACCGGGCACGAACCCGTGTCCCCTGCATCGGCAGGCGGACTCTCAACCACTGTGCCACCAGGGAAGCCCTGTATTTCCTTTTAATGAAATGACTGTCTATGTCTTTTGTCAATTTTTATTTTCTTGCCTTATAACTTTTCTTGAAACTTTGTAGGTTATATGTGTTGAAAACATCCTCTCCCACTTTCTAACTTTTTTTTCCATTCTATGTTAAGTGTTATTGCTCAAACGTAGTTCTTAACTTTAAAATATTCAAGTTTATCAGTCTTTATAGGTTAGTGTTTTTTGTATGAGGTTTAAGAAGTCTTTTCAAAGTCTTCATTCAGAGAGCTATATATTT
This sequence comes from Mesoplodon bidens, assembly GCF_964165515.1. Taxonomy (NCBI): domain Eukaryota; kingdom Metazoa; phylum Chordata; class Mammalia; order Artiodactyla; family Ziphiidae; genus Mesoplodon; species Mesoplodon bidens. The sequence goes on along the minus strand of NC_138170.1, from coordinate 46,296,142 downwards.
TCCTGTGTCATAATATTTTATTTTTTTCCAAACCTTATTGAGATATAATTAACCTATAATATTTTGAAAGTTTTAGGCATATAACATGTTGATTTGATACAATTATATTATACAAAATGATTACCACTGTAGCACTAGCTAACACCTCCATCACATCACATAATTACCATTTCTTTTTTATGGTAAGAACATTTAAGATCTATTTTCTTAGCAACTTTCAAGAATGTAATACAGTATTAACAATAGTCACCATGCTATACATAAGGTCCCCAGAATTTATCCCTGTTTTAACTGGAAGTTTTTACCCTTTGACCAATAACTCCTCAATTCCCCCACCCCTCAGCCCCTGGGAACCACCATTCTATTCTCTGTTTCTACAAATTTGGCTCTTTTTAAAGATTCTATATGTAAATGATATCATACAGTATTTATCTTAGTCTTTCTGACTTATTGCACTTAGCATAATTCCCTCAAGGACCATCTATGTTACCAAAAATTAAATGACAGGCTTTTCTTCTTTATATGGGTGAATAATATTCCAGTATACATATGTATGTGTGTGTATATATGTGTCACATCTTTTTCACATCATCTTCATCCATTCATCCATTGAGGGACAGTTAGATTGTTTCCCTAACTTGGGTGTTGTGAATAAGGCTGCAATCAACATGGGAGTGCAGATATCTCTTTGGGATTTGGTTTTCATTTCCCTTAGATATATACCCAGAAGTGGGATTGCTAGTATATATAATTGTTCTAGTCTTAACTTTTTGAGAAACCTCCATACTGTTTTCCATAGTGCTCCAGTGGTGTGCTGGAAATTCTCTTCTGGAAACTTGTACTTCCACAAAGCCTCTCTCACCCATGGGTGATTCTTTAAGGCAGTGTTTTGCAGGGTCTCCCAGATTGCAGCCCAAACAGGCTAGATCTGTTTATGGGCCACTGCAAGGTCTGCAGCCAGGACTGAAGTCTGTCTGCCTTGATGCACAAGTGGACAAGACTCCTTCCCAGTCCCTTGGTGTATGGTGCTAGGTCCCACAGCTCCCTCAAAACCACTTTTGTTTATGAATAGATGCCAAATTTTTCTGTTGAAGGAGGATGCAAAAAAACAAGGGTGAGAGATGGCTCTTATGCTGCTATGATGCTGATGTTACTCTCATTATTTTTCTTTTGACATTTAAGTACAGTGTCTGGATAAAATGCAGGACACCCAGTTATATTTGATTTCAGATAAACAACAAATAGCTTTTTAGTATAATTATGTTCCAAATATTGCTTGGGACAAACCTATACTAAAAGTTCTTATCTGAAATTCAAACTTAACTAGGTATCCTCTATATTTGCTTACTACAATTGTCAACCTTACATTTAAGTAGTGTGTGTGTGTGTGTGTGTGTGTGTGTGATGTAAGGTACAGTTCCACTTTAATTTTGTCCCCTTTCTGTACTATGTTTTCATGCTTTATTTGACATTCATTCTCTATCCACAGTTATCTGCTATGCTAAATTTAAAGTATATGTTACATACTTATTAATTTAATTGAGTACAGAGATAGGTTGTCTAGGCTGGTAAGGAGGTGTTACCATTCTGAACTGTTGTCTTCATATTATGTCCAAATGACTGTTCCAACACTAAAGACTGTGTCTAGAGTGGCAGGAAAGAGGGAAAGAAAGAGTAGTTGGTCCACATTAATTTAAAAAAATATGCACCGGAAGTGGAACATCATTTCTACTGGTATTCTGCTGTTCAGAACTTAAGCATATGGTCACGTCTAGTTAAAAAGAAGCCCACAGAACGTTTAGCTTTACAGCTATTCCTTATTCAACTCTATCATATAGAAGAAGGGGAAAATGGCTTTCAGAGAAAGCTGGTAATCCCTGTCACAATATTCTTTATAGAGTATCTTCTGTGACACCAAATAACACCTGTAAGCCCATATTTCAGTTTGAAATCTATTAACCAGGATTCAGGAAATACACCCTCATGTTACCATGACATTCACACCTTTTAACCTTTAGATAAGTAGTAATTTTATAAACATTTTATATCTGAAAGTTAGTTGAGGTCAGAAGAAGTACCCATATTCTGGTGCTTGAAGCCATACAAGCATGATTCTCCCTAGAACTTTCACCTAATACATTTAAAAAAAAAATAATGTCTCCACATCAGACACACTCCAATGCCAGCTGATAATTAGATTTCTAAATACTTTCATTCCATCTCTTGCTGAGCTCTATCAGTCTATCTTAACAATGTAAATTATTTGCAAATCTTGTATACTTAATCTCACTGTGTGAAAAGCTTCTTTATAACTGAGGCAACTAAAAACTTAGATGTCTATAAAAAAATCTCTCTTAGGGTTTCAAATAAAATACAACCCAGGGGTAAACCCCTTAATTCATTCTCCTGCCAAAATCACTCCCATAGTTAGAGTTTTTTCCTCTGTGATTGAATTTATCAACTGACAGGGCCTCAAATAACACACTAGAATGATTGCTTCTCAACACCTAAATCTAAGGCTTAACATACTCAAAATGAGCATATTTTAATTGGTCATCATCACGTTTTTTCGTATTTACTACAAATACAACTCTGTACTAGACACTGTATGGGATACACAGCTGTCTTTACAAAATGCCAAACACCCAGGTTATTAATGGGAAATAAAAGGTTTAAATAGGCAGACTATTATAAGAGGTGCTAATTGCAATGTGAGAACACTGGAGGAAGAGATTATTTCTGGCTGGATATGTGTGTGAAGGGGTGATCATGGGAAAAATTCGATTCGAGTAGGGCATTGAATGATTAACTGATGTACAAGATATGAAATGAAAGATGTTTATAACCTTCTAAAACAGAATTTTATAATATCTGTTCCTTGCTTTAGTAATTCAATAAGAAGATCATCCCTAGGTTAGTTATCCAAATCAGATACAGAAATCTTCACCTACCAAGCTTCATATCATGTGATTAATTTTACTTTGGCATTGGAAATGGTGCTTTATATAGAGTTTTGGTACTTATAAAACATCTGATTAATTCAGTATTGAAATATGTGAGAAAATCAAATAAATATCATATGATTAACTTCTATGGATAAGTTTATTAACTTGTATCATAATTATTGAAATGTAATGATATTAAAAGGACTCATCTCTAGAGAAGAAATTTATCCAGGAGCCAAATAAAAAGGGACTGTGTTCCCAAGTATATCAATACATTTCATGGCCAGTTTTCCCCTAGGAAATGCTCAGAAACAGACTTATTTCATTTTTTCTAGTAAACTAGGAAATAATTTCCAGTCATCTTACTCCACTAGGCAAGTAATGTAAAGGCTAAAAGGTGGCTTGTATGCCACAACATAGTAAAAAAGGGCCTTTATAATGGAGAAATAAATCTCCAGTCAAAAAATTAAACCACAGAGGAGAACAAAAAGAACCATTAACAAGACTACAAATTTAATCTTAAACTTTTACAAAACAGTTATTGGCTCTACATCTCCCTCTGCAAATACCACCTTTAGCTAAACATCATCTACAATGAGCTGCCCTGTAAGTGAATTTTGATGATAAGCCAAGAATATGTTGACTTTGTTAAGTGACTTTCAGTAGGAATGGTAGGCCTCCTCCGTGAGGCCTGCTGTGTTCTTTTTGTGCATTATTTTTTTTTATGCTAGGCTTGGAGGTGTTAAGAACCTGTTTTACAAGGCTAGAATTTTAATCCAAGACTTTATCACCAGTCCCATGCCTGAGAGGTGAGAGCCAGTAAGGAGGAAGAGGAAAAAAAGTCTAACTTTTGTGGAAATTCCTTTGGAAGTTAAAAGGAGTTTGAATCCTAAATTGAGATAGAAGGATTTAACTTGAGGAAAATAGATATATCTTCTATCAAGACAAAATAAAAAGAAGTGAAATTAAGTGCTGATGCCAATAAGATGTTCACATGGGGGTGAGCAGAAAGTATTAGAAAATCCCGCCTGGCATTCCTTATATTCTCTGTAAAACAGAGACAGTGATGTCTTAGCATGAAGGTAGAGGAGATGAAGGAGACAGGGCAAGACCTGCTTGCAACAATCATTGTGGGAACTAAGAGAGAGAAGTTGGATGAATTGTAAAAAATTTCTGGGTGGCATTAGAGTCCAGTCAAGTTAAATAACACAATTTGTGTAACCATATGTTATAGAATTGAGTGATTTTTCCCAGCCAAATTGTCAGTATGAGACAGAAAACTGTGGGCAACAAAGAGAATGTGTTTTGGAATCCCACTGTTCTGGCTTCAAATTTTCTCCTCTTACTTTCTAGCTATGTGACATTGGGCAAGATGCTTAATGTATCTAAACTCTAGATGCCCTGTCTGCAATAGTGGAATAAAAGTGTCTATATCACAGGGTTATGTGGAGATGAAATAAAGGAACGCATATAAAGAATTTAGCAAAGTGTTTGGCACAGAGTAAATATTTAATAACAAAAGCCATTTGAATAGGGGAAATAATGGTAGCTAATACTAATTTGTTTGAACTTGTGAGTATTCAAGGGATGTAGTAAAATGACAATACAAAATGGGATTTAAAATACAAGATGAAAATAGATTGGAACAATCTATTTGGGATTAAAGGAATTAGGTCCTAGAGACAAGAGTACTAGTAGATTTTCAGCAAGGCCATAGAGGGCACCAGAGGTCTGATATTGGTAACCGAACAAAGTCTGAGGTTGCCAGTGGACTGATGTTCCTGATAGTCTTAAGAAGAAATGCATAGTTCATTCTCTTCTTAATTCCATAATGTCTATTAATATATTTTTATCATTCATTTTGTGCCTCTCAAATTGTAAGCCATGTTTACTCAGAACATGTGTAATATATTCTTATGCAAGTGCTGTACATCAACTACAAACATAATAACCATGTGTTGGAAAACTAAAAAAAAATCAGAATCTTTTTTATTAGTTATCAATTCTTGAACCTGGAAGATCTCAGCATCAGATAACAGCTGATTTTATTGTGTCAGTTAATTTCAAGTAAAGCCATAAATATATCAATAGTTTCAAAAACCATATGTTCCTTCTTAAAGAACTTTTTTATTTGTAAACTATGAATACTCAAGTAAAAATTACATTTCATCATTTAAATTTTATATAAAGTAAGAAGTGAAAATTTTAGTTTCCTTGCTCTCAAGTCTCTTTTTGCTGAACTCCTTTAACTCTTCATTGCAAAAGCGAACCAATTTTTTTCTCTCTGTCTTTCCTTCTCTCTTTCACTAAATGTATCTTTAAATAATTATATGTATCATTTCCATTTTTATTAAATTAGATTTTTCTTATAGACTCATCCTTTACATTGGAATTTGGCAAAGCACTACCTGTGGGCCAAATCCAGTTTTTATAAATAAATTACCAATTTACCAATACATTTTATTGGTAAACAATTGCCCCAGTTTGTTTACATATTGTCTATGGCTGCTTTCATGGTGCAAGGACAGGGTTGAGTAGTTGCAACCAACTGTAGACGGTAAAGCCTATAACATTTACTATTTTACATTACTACAAAAAATGTTTACTGACCCTGATTTCCATAATTTTCTGTGGCTTGCATTTTTCACTTCACTCTTGTCTTATTGGTGTTTTTTTAGGTTAGTATATATGGATGTATCTTAGTCATTTAAATTATTTCAGATTACACTCTGCATTGATATACATTATCAGTGGTAGAAATTTATCACTGGTAGAAATTTAGATCTATTCTAGTTTTGAAGATAATGTCACATTTATGAAATGCATATGAACAGTTTCCAGTGTATGGTATATATCTTTTAGATTGTTATAGAATAACAAAAACATTCTATAATATATTCTCAGATATTAAGTTTCATGAATATTCCAATTCATTACAAACTGAAAAGTACAAGTCTGAGAAAATAATATTATGGAAATAACTGATAAAAGAACTAAAATAAATTTAAGTCATTATCCTCAAATTTGAAGAGTATTACACCATAGACTATACCAACGTTAGTGACTGCTAGTTATCTACTCAATAGAAGGTCCCCTCTTTTATCTTTATGAATAAACTGCCCATTTAGCCATGTCTCAGTTAAACATACTTAGTACTCCAGGCTTCCGTGTAGCTAAGAATGGCCTTGTAATACTAGTCTTCCCAAGTAATTATAGAAAGAAATGCAGACATGACCTCCAATGACCATTTGATAGCATTGAGTTGAGTAACATTATGTTAAAGGTTTACATCCTGATGTATAGTAGGATGGAAAGTAATGTACTCTGATGGTATATTCAGTTATAATACTAACTTTGAAGTCTCTGATACCTAACTTTTTGTGGTATGGGACAATTAAGCCTCTATCTTTTTAAAGCTGCAGTAGTAGAACTTTTATTTGAAACAAATGTAGTCCTAACAAGCAACCAGAAATCTATAATGTGCTAAAATTAGTTCCATTAGGCTGGTATTAACTTTCTATGTGAACACATTTTTCTCCCTAATGACTGTAAGAACATTGAACTCAGGAAATTTTTATAAAGTATTTAACATGTATCCACAGCTTTAAATATTGTTTACATTTCAACACTTCCAAAATTTCTACTTCTAGACCAAAATTATCTTCTCAGATCAAGCCTTATATAACCAACAGATTTTGTTATCTCTCTCCTTGGATGTCTGACACAAATTTCAAATTTAACATATTCAAAACTGAATGCTTAATCTTACTTGCCAAATCTTTCTCCTCCTTCAGTCTGTAAAATCTCCACTCATTCTGTTACTCAGGCGGCAACTTGGGTCACTTCCTCTTTACACCCAGCATTACCAAAATGCAGTATGCCACCAAGGTCTCTGACTGAAGTCTACCTCCAAAATTCTGCTAACCCCTCTCCTCCACCTCTAATTCAGCACCATGGAGCATGCCATAATCTCCCACCACTGCCTCTGCAATTCTCTCCCTGAATAAACACCCTACTTTCCCTTCTACTCCCCTCTTATTGATTTTCCATACAGGAGTGATCTTTTAAAAATATAAGTTGAATGTTACACACCACCGCTTTTAAATACTTTTAAAGTCTACCTATCACACTGAAAAATGTGGCCTAAAAATGCTCCGTATGACCAGCTCCTGTGAATCACATCAACCTAATCTTATTTTCATTTTCCTGCTTTTTTTATTATGTTCAAGGAATCATGTGTTATTTCAGTTCCTAAAACATTCTAACTTCCTTTCTATCCATGAGACTCTATTCATGCTGCCCCCCTTCACTGAATGTCTCCCTTGAAAACTATTACGTTTCATGTACATCTAGGTTTTATCATTATGTCTTTCCTTAAAGAGTCCCTCACTGATATTCAGTCTAAGTTAATATCCTCCCTGCTTGTCACCACTTACGTAATTATTCTCTTTGATAGTTCACAGTGCCATTACTTTTTCCTTAATCACACTTTATTAACAAAGGCAGAGGCCATCCGTCTCCACTTGCTTCAACATTATATACTCAATAATTAGGGTACTGTATGGCACATAGTAGGTGTACAATAAAAGTATGAAAATAATAGATGAATGCATGACAGAGTGAGTTAGCTGAAATGCATTATCAGTTGTTGCAGTGAGGGATTTCAGAACCAAGAGGGCACAATGAATACCACAAAGACATTATTTATGTTTCTAGAATATTTTGATACCATAGACCCTGGATCCTTAAAATACAGTGGAACTATGGGTTTCAGTACTTGATTTTAGATGCCTTTCTTTTTCTTTCTTACAATCACACACTCAATAGTTACTACTTAAGGGGCATATTGGCAGTTCAGAATTCTCTCCTGGTTACTGTGAACACTGCATCCTGTAAATCATCTGCTGTCAAGTTCATAGATAATCATAACCATGGGAAATAAGATTAGGGACATGAATGAATAATTGGAAACATAGTCCTTGTCTTGAAATTTTCTTGCAAAATAAATTAAGTTAAACCTTCCAACAGACGTATATGAATCAAAATCAAAATCATGCAGCCAGCATGAAAGGCACCCCATGCTCTCTAAGTTCATGAATTTAGCAGGAATATTTATCCATTAACACAGAAACTATAAAAAGAGACTAAAAGAACAGAGTCCAGTATTGGAGATTATCACTTCAAATATGTCCATTTGGATAAAGAATGAATTTTATTATTTATTTGTCTTGATTTCTGAATGGAACAAAAATCTTCTTTTGCTTAGATTTCACACACATATAGAAAATATTCCTCCAAGTTATAGTTTATCTTGAATTTATTGAGAGCTGCTGATGAATATGAACCTTAATGTGATCTAAGTACATGTTGGCTAAATTGATTAATTTATCGACCTCAGCATTTGCTGCTGTGTTATAAATCGTCATTTTGTCAAATTTTGTTGGTGTCTGCCTTAATCAAAGAAAATAGGTTCGATTTTTTTCTTTATGGGGAATATTTTCCTCATTTATATGGTTTACTTCTTAGGAATGTAATTTCTAGACATTATATTTCCTTCATGCTATTGGTAAAATATATTCATAGGTATTGTGAGATACAGACTGCCAAATGTGTTTGAAATACTTCATTTAATAGTCCAACAGAGATATTTTCCTTTATATAGAGAGAATATTGACTATAATGACATTTTTGTAAAGAACATGAACAATAAAATGAATAACTCAGAAGGTTAGTAAATTATGTAAATATGAGAGGCTAAAAAATATTGGCTACTCTATTTCTAAACTGATTATTAAAATCTAACATGCATGAATTCCCTTAGAATTAATATCTTTATATTTTTATTAGTAGCTTTCACTTTAAATAGCTGGTGTTTAAGGTTTAACCCTTATAATTTTTAGGTTTACAAAATCAGTATAATCTTGATATAAGAAACTTAAAATATAGAGTTATACAAAATGAAATTAAACATTTCCATAATTTAATTCTCCTCAGAGGAAATTTAATGTATTCAATTATTTTATTATACAATACCTTAAGTGCTTAATCCTTTCTTTACAAGTTATTCAGAACAATTTTGATTAAAAAAAAACCTACAAATACATAACTGCCACAAGCAAATGCATTTCCATTTCTAAGTCTTACAGTACAGGGTATGTAACATCCACTGTTTGGGCTTTTTAAAACATGTTGAATCAATCATAGCAGATTTTAGTCCATAAGTAACTTTTCCTAAAATTTCTTTGTAAACTCTTCAGCCTTCTAACAGAAGGTTCTGTGGCTTTTAGAGTAATCTTCAGCCCAGTCATTCCAAAGTGGGTGCTTAGCCTAGGCATTATTCATCAGTTCTATCATGGACTGGATTACTTTGCAAAATTTGTTTGCTTGGTTCCAGCACAAATTACTGTTAAGACAGTTCTGTTTTGTTTTGTTTTTGTTTTTATTTTTTGTTGTTTTTTTTCTAAATTTCATCTTTGGGTTTTTTGTTAGCTCTTATTTTAAATGAAGTTGTAAGTGTTTATATTTATTTTTATTTTATATTGCAGTATAGTTGATATAAAATGTTGCATTGGTTTCAGGTATACAGCAAAGTGATTTAGTCATACATATACATATATGTATTCTTTTACAGATTCTTTTCCCATATAGATTATTACAGAGTACTGAGTAGAGTTCCCTGTGCTATACAGTAGGTCCTTGTTGATTATCTATTTTATATATTGTGGTATGTATATGTTAATCCCAACATCCTAATTAATCCCTCCCTCCCACCTTTCCCCTTTGGTCACCATAAGTTTGTTTCCTATGTCTGTGAGTCTGTTTCCATTTTGTGAATAAGTTCATTTGTACCATTTATTTAGATTCCACATGTAAGTGATACCATATGATATTTGTCTTTCTCTGTCTGACTTACTTCAGGTAGTCTCCAGATCCATCCATGTTACTGCAAATGGCATTTTTCATTCTTTTTATGGCTGAGTAATATTCCATTGTATATATGTACCACATCTTCTTTATTTACTCATCTGTCGATGGACATTTAGGTTGCTTCCATACCTTGACTATTACTGTAAATAGTGCTGCAATGAATATTGAGGTGCATGTATCTTTTTGAAGTATGGTTTTCTCCAGATATATGCCCAGGAATGGGATTGCTGGATCATATGGTAGCTCTATTTTTAGTTTTTAAAGGAACCTCCTTACTGTTCTCCATAGTGGCTGTACCAATTTACATTCCCACCAACAGTGTAGGAGGGTTCCCTTTTCTTCAAACCCTCTCCAGCATTTATTATTTGTAGACTTTTTGATGATGGCCTTTCAGACCAGTGTGAGGTGATACCTCATTGCAGTTTTGATTTGCATTTCTCTAATAATTAACAATGTTGAGCATATTTTCATGGCTTCTTGGCCATCTGTATGTCTTCTTTGGAGAAATGTCTGTTTAGATCTTCTTCCCATTTTTTGATTGGGTGGTTTGTTTTTTTGATATAGAGCTGCATGTGCTGTTTGTATATTTTGGAGATTAATCTCTTGTTGGTCGCATCATTTGCAAATATTTTCTCCCATTCTGTGGGTTGTCTTTTCATTTTGTTTATGGTTTCCTTTACTGTGCAAAAGCTTTTAAGCTTAATTAGGTCCCATTTGTTTATTTTTGTTTTTATTTTCATTACTCTAGGAAGTAGATCCAAAAAGATATTGCTACAATTTACATCAAGGAGTGTTCTACATATGTTTTCCTCTAAAAGCTGTATAGTATTCTGTCTTACATTTAGGTCTTTAATCCATTTTGAGTTTATTTTTGTGTATGGTGTTAGAGAATGTTTTAATTTTATTCTTTTACATGTAGCTGTCCAGTTTTCCCAGCACCACTTATTGAAAAGACTGTCTTTTCTCCATTGTGTATTCTTGCCTCCTCTGTCATGTTATTTCCGGGCTTTCTGTCGTGTTGCATTGATCTGTAATTCTGTCTTTGTGCCAGCACCATACTGTTTTGATTACTGTAGCTTTATAATACTATAAAGTATTATAGTATTATAGGAAGTCAGGGAGTCTCATTCCTCTGTTTTTCTTTCTCAAGATTGCTTTGGCTGTTTGGGGTCTTCTTGTTTCCATACAAATTTTAAGATTTTTTTTGTTGTAGATCTGCAAAAAAATGTCATTGGTAATTTGATAGGTAAGGCATTGAATCTGTAGGTTGCTTTGGGTAGTATAGTCATTTTGATAATATTGATTCTTCCAATCCAAGAACATGGTGTATCTTTCCATCTGTTTGTGTCACCTGTGATTTCTTTCATCAGTGTCTTATAATTTTCAGAGTACAGGTCTTTTGCCTACTTAGGTAGGTTTATTCCTAAGTATTTATTTCTTTTTGATGAAATGGTAAGTGGAATTGTTTCCTTAATCTCTGTCTGATCTTTTGTTGTTAGTGTATAGAAATACAACATATTTCTGTGTATTAATTTTGTAACCTGCAACTTTACCAAATTCATTAATGAGCTCTAGTAGTTTTCTGGTAGCATCTTTAGGACTTTCTATGTATAGTATCATGTCATCTGCAAACACTGACAGTTTTACTTCTTCTTTTCCAATTTGAATTATTTTTTTTTTCTTTTTCTTCTCTGATTCCTGTGGCTAGGAATTCCATAACTACATGGAATAAAAGTGGTGAGATTGAACAGCCTTGTCTTGTTCCTGATCTTAGAGGAAAAGCTTTCAGCTTTTCACTGTTGAGTATGATGTTTGCTGTGGGTTTGTCCTATATGGCCTTTATTACATTGAGCTATGTTCCTCTATGCCCACTTTCTGGAAAGTTTTTATCATAAATGAGTGTTGAATTTTGTCAAAAACATTTTCTGCAACTATTGAGATGATCATATGGTTTTCATTCTTCAATTTGTTAATGTGGTGTATCACACTGATTGATTTGTGCATACTGAAAAATCTTTGCCTCCCTGGAAAAAATCCCACATGATCATTGTATATGATCCTTTTAAAATATTGTTGGATTTGGTTTGCTAGTATTTTGTTGAGGATTTTTGCACCTATGTCCATCAGGGCTATTGGCCTGTAATTTTCATTTTGTGGTATCTTTGTCTGATTTTGGTATCAAGGAAATGGTGGCCTCATAGAATGAGTTTGGGACTGTTTCTTACTCTGCAGTTCTTTTGAAATAGTTTCAGGACGATAGGTGTTAACTCTTCTTTAATTGATCAAATTCACCTGTGAAGCCATTAGGTCCTGGACTTTTGTTTGTTGGGAGTTTTTAGTCACAGTTTCAATTTCAGTGCTTGCTATTTGTCTGTTCATATTATATATTTCTTCATGATTCAGTTGTTTTAAAAAATAAATTTATTTGTTTATTTATTTTTGGCTGCATTGGTTCTGCATTGCTGCACACAGGCTTTCTTTAGTTGTGGCGAGCAGGGGCTACTCTTCGTTGTGGTGCATGGGCTTCTCATTGTGGTGGCTTCTCTTGTTGCAGAGCATGGGCTCTAGGTGCACAGGCTTCAGTAGTTGTGGCTTGGCTCTAGAGCTCAGGCTCAGTGTTGTGGCTCACGGGCTTTAGTTGCCCCACAGCATGTGGGATCTTCCTGGACCAGGGCTTGAACCTGTATCCCCTGCATTGGCAGGTAGATTCTTAACCACTGCGCCACAAGGGAAGTCCTGTGATTTAGTTTTGGGATATTGCACCTTTCTAAGAATGTGTCCATTTCTTCTAGGTTGTCCATTTTATTGGCATATAGTTGCTTGTAGTAATCTCTTATGATCCTTTGTATTTCTCTGGTGTCCATTGTAACTTCACTTTTTTTATTTCTAATTGTATTGATTTGAACCCTCTCCCTTTTTTTCTTAATGAGTCTGGCTAAATGTTTATCAAATTTGTTTATCTTTCAAAGAGCCAGCTTTTAGCTTCATTGGTCTTTTTCTATTGTTTTCTTTGTCTTTATTTTATTTATTTCTACTCTGATCTTTACGATTTTTTTCCTTCTACTAACTTTGGATTTTGTTTGTTCTTCTTTCTCTAGTTCTTTCTCTACTTGCTAAGGCAGTTTTAAGTATTTTAATGGGTACTCTGAGGCAAATTGACTTTTATTCTGAAGGAAAATCTGTCATAAGGAAGATGCTCAAGGACAGTAAGCCTTTTTTTTTTAATTTTTTGCTTTATAACAAATTTAATCAGTTATACATATACATATGTTTCCACATCCCCTCCCTTTTGCGTCTCCCTCCCACCCTCCCTATCCCACCCCTCCAGGCGGTCACAAAGCACCGAGCTGATCCCCCTGTGCTACGCGGCTGCCTCCCACCAGCCATCCACTCCACGCCCGGTAGTGTATACACGTCCATGCCGCTCCCCCACTCCGTCACAGCCCACCCCTCCCCCTCCCCACATCCCCAAGTACACCCTCCAGTAGGTCCGCGTCTTCACTCCCGTCCCACCCCTATGTTCTTCATGACATTCCCCTTCTTCTTAAATTCCATATATATGTGTCAGCACACAGTATTTGTCTCCCTCCCCCCGACTCACTTCACTCTGCATGACAGACTCTAGGTCCATCCACCTTACCACAAATAGCTCAATTTCATTTCTTTCTATGGCTGAGCAACACTCCACCATATATATGTGCCACATCCTCCCCATCCACCCATCCGATGATGGACACCCAGGCTGCCCTCATCTCCGGGCTATTGTAAATAGGGCTGCCATGAACATTCCGGTACATGTCTCTTTCCGAACCATGGTCTTCTCAGGGTATATGCCCAGCAGTGGGACTGCTGGGTCACATGGCAGCTCTATCCGTAGTTTTCCAAGGAACCTCCACACCGCTCTCCACAGTGGCTGCACCAATTCACATTCCCACCAGCAGTGCAAGAGTGTTCCCTTTTTTCCACACCCTCTCCAGCATTTATTGTTTCTAGATTTTTTGATGATGGCCATTCTGACTGGTGTGAGATGATATCTCATTGTAGTTTTGATTTGCATTTCTCTAATGAGTAAAGATGTTGAGCATCCCTTCATGTGTTTGTTGGCAGTCTGTATATCTTCTGTGGAGAAATGTCTATTTAGGTCTTCTGCCCATTTTTGGATAGGGTTGTTTGTTTTTTTGTTATTGAGCTGCATGAGCTGCTTATAAATTTTGGAGATTAATCCTTTGTCAGTTGCTTCATTTGCAAATATTTTCTCCCATTCTGAGGGTTGTCTTTTGGTCTTGTTTATGGTTTCCTTTGCTGTGCAAAAGCTTTTAAGTTTCATTAGGTCCCATGTGTTTATTTTTGTCTTTATTTCCATTTCTCTAGGAGGTGGGTCAAAAAGGATCTTGCTGTGATTTATGTCATAGAGTGTTCTGCCTATGTTTTCCTCTAAGAGTTTGATAGTTTCTGGCCTTACATTTAGGTCTTTAATCCATTTTGAGCTTATTTTTGTGTATGGTGTTAGGGAGTGATCTAATCTCATACTTTTACATGTCCCTATCCAGTTTTCCCACCACCACTTATTGAAGAGACTGTCCTTTCTCCACTGTACATTCCTGCCTCCTTTATCAAAGATAAGGTGACCATATGTCCCTGGGTTTAACTCTGGGCTTTCTATCCTGTTCCACTGATCTATCTTTCAGTTTTTGTGCCAGTACCATACTGTCTTGATTACTGTAGCTTTGTAGTATAGTCTGAAGTCAGGGAGCCTGATTCCTCCATCTCCATTTCTCGTTCTCAAGATTGCTTTGGCTATTCGGGGTCTTTTGTGTTTCCATACAAATTGTGAAATTTTTTGTTCTAGTTCTGTGAAAAATACCAGTGGTAGTTTGATAGGGATTGCATTGAATCTGTAGATTGCTTTGGGTAGTAGAGTCATTTTCACAATGTTGATTCTTCCAATCCAAGAACATGGTACATCTCTCCATCTATTTGTATCATCTTTAATTTCTTTCATCAGTGTCTTATAATTTTCTGCATACAGGTCTTTTGTCTCCTTAGGTAGGTTGATTCCTAGATATTTTATTCTTTTTGTTGCAATGGTAAATGGGAGTGTTTCCTTGATTTCACTTTCAGATTTTTCATCATTAGTATATAGGAATGCCAGAGATTTCTGTGCATTAATTTTGTATCCTGCAACTTTACCAAATTCATTGATTAACTCTAGTAGTTTTCTGGTAGCATCTTTAGGATTCTCTATGTATAGTATCATGTCATCTGCAAATAGTGACAGCTTTACTTCTTCTTTTCCAATTTGGATTCCTTTTATTTCCTTTTCTTCTCTGATTGCTGTGGCTAAAACTTCCAAAACTAGGTTGAATAAGAGTGGTGAGAGTGGGCAACCTTGTCTTGTTCCTGATCTTCGTGGAAATGGTTTCAGTTTTTCACCATTGAGGACGATGCTGGCTGTGGGTTTGTCATATATGGCCTTTATTATGTTGAGGAAAGTTCCCTCTATGCCTACTTTCTGCAGGGTTTTTATCATAAATGGGTGTTGAATTTTGTCGAAAGCTTTCTCTGCATCTATTGAGATGATCATATGGTTTTCCTCCTTCAGTTTGTTAATATGGTGTATCACGTTGATTGATTTGCGTATATTGAAGAATCCTTGCATTCCTGGAATAAACCCCACTTGATCATGGTGTATGATCCTTTTAATGTGCTGTTGGATTCTGTTTGCTAGTATTTTGTTGAGGATTTTTGCATCTATGTTCATCAGTGATATTGGCCTGTAGTTTTCTTTCTTTGTGACATCCTTGTCTGGTTTTGGTATCAAGGTGATGGTGGCCTCATAGAATGAGTTTGGGAGTGTTCCTCCCTCTGCTATATTTTGGAAGAGTTTCAGAAGGATAGGTGTTAGCTCTTCTCTAAATGCTTGATAGAATTCGCCTATGAAGCCATCTGGTCATGGGCTTTTGTTTGTTGGAAGATTTTTTATCACAGTTTCAATTTCAGTGCTTGTGATTGGTCTGTTCATATTTTCTATTTCTTCTTGATTCAGTCTTGGCAGGTTGTGCATTTCTAAGAATTTGTCCATTTCTTCCAGGTTGTCCATTTTATTGGCATAGAGTTGCTTATAGTAATCTCTCATGATCTTTTGTATTTCTGCAGTGTCAGTTGTTACTTCTCCTTTTTCATTTCTAATTCTATTGATTTGAGTCTTCTCCCTTTTTTTCTTGATGAGTCTGGCTAATGGTTTATCAATTTTGTTTATCTTCTCAAAGAACCAGCTTTTAGTTTTATTGATCTTTGCTATCGTTTCCTTCATTTCTTTTTCATTTATTTCTGATCTGATTTTTATGATTTCTTTCCTTCTGCTAACTTTGGGATGTTTTTGTTCTTCTTTCTCTAATTGCTTTAGGTGCAAGGTTAGGTTGTTTATTCGAGATGTTTCCTGTTTCTTAAGGTGGGATTGTATTGCTATAAACTTCCCTCTTAGAACTGCTTTTGCTGCATCCCATAGGTTTTGGGTCGTCCTGTCTCCATTGTCATTTGTTTCTAGGTATTTTTTAATTTCCTCTTTGATTTCTTCAGTGATCACTTCGTTATTAAGTAGTGTATTGTTTAGCCTCCATGTGTTTGTATTTTTTACAGCTCTTTTCCTGTAATTGATATCTAGTCTCATAGCATTGTGGTCGGAAAAGATACTTGATACAATTTCAATTTTCTTAAATTTACCAAGGCTTCATTTGTGACCCAAGATATGATCTATCCTGGAGAATGTTCCATGAGCACTTGAGAAAAATGTGTATTCTGTTGTTTTTGGATGGAATGTCCTATAAATATCAATTAAGTCCATCTTGTTTAATGTATCATTTAAAGCTTGTGTTTCCTTATTTATTTTCATTTTGGATGATCTGTCCATTGGTGAAAGTGGGGTGTTAAAGTCCCCTACTATGAGTGTGTTACTGTCGATTTCCCCTTTTATGGCTGTTAGTATTTGCCTTATGTATTGAGGTGCTCCTATGTTTGTTGCATAAATATTTACAATTGTTATATCTTCTTCTTGGATCGATCTCTTGATCATTATGTAGTGTCCTTCTTTGTCTCTTCTAGTAGTCTTTATTTTAAAGTCTATTTTGTCTGATATGAGAATTGCTACTCCAGCTTTCTTTTGGTTTCCATTTGCATGGAATATCTTTTTCCATCCCCTTACTTTCAGTCTGTATGTGTCTCTAGGTCTGAAGTGGGTCTCTTGTAGACAGCATATATATGGGTCTTGTTTTTGTATCCATTCAGCCAATCTGTATCTTTTGGTGGGAGCATTTAGTCCATTTACATTTAAGGTAATTATCGATATGTATGTTCCTGTTCCCATTTTCTTAGTGTTTTGGGTTCGTTTTTGTAGGTCTTTTACTTCTGTTGTGTTTCTTGCCTAGAGAAGTTCCTTTAGCATTTGTTGTAAAGCTGGTTTGGTGGTGCTGAACTCTCTCAGCTTTTGCTTGTCTGTAAACGTTTTAATTTCTCCATCAAATCTGAATGAGATCCTTGCTGGGTAGAGTAATCTTGGTTGCAGGTTTTTCTCCTTCATCACTTTAATTATGTCCTGCCACTCCCTTCTGGCTTGTAGAGTTTCTGCTGAGAGATCAGCTGTTATCCTGATGGGGATTCCCTTGTGTGTTACTTGTTGTTTTTGCCTTGCTGCTTTTAATATGATTTCTTTGTGTTTAATTTTTGACAGTTTGATTAATATGTGTCTTGGCGTATTTCTCCTTGGATTTATTCTGTATGGGACTCTCTGTGCCTCCTGGACTTGATTAACTATTTCCTTTCCCATATTAGGGAAGTTTTCAACTATAATCTCTTCAAATATTTTCTCAGTCCCTTTCTTTTTCTCTTCTTCTTCTGGAACCCCTATAATTCGAATGTTGGTGCGTTTAATGTTGTCCCAGAGGTCTCTGAGACTGTCCTCTGTTCTTTTCATTCTTTTTTCTTTATTTTGCTCTGCAGCAGTTATTTCCACTATTTTATCTTCCACCTCACTTATCCGTTCTTCTGCCTCAGTTATTCTGCTATTGATCCCATCTAGAGTATTTTTTATTTCATGTATTGTGTTTTTAATCGATGCTTGATTCATCTTTAGTTCTTCTAGATCCTTCTACTAACTTTGGATTTTGTTTGTTCTTCTTTCTCTAGTTCTTTCTCTACTTGCTAAGGCAGTTTTAAGTATTTTAATGGGTACTCTGAGGCAAATTGACTTTTATTCTGAAGGAAAATCTGTCATAAGGAAGATGCTCAAGGACAGTAAGCCTTTTAAAAATAAATAAATTGGATTGATAAACTTGAATGTTATGGTCATTTTTTAATGTATATATACAAATATTTTCCAGTTCCTTCATTGACCTCGTAATAGCAACCATCTTGGATTTGGTGCTCTATTTATAATTTTTGTTGTTACCATCACTTTTTAAAAAAATTATATTACAAGCATACCTCATTTTATTGTGCTATGCAGACATGGTGTTTTTTTTTTACAAAATTGAAGGTTTGTAGCAACCCTGTGTTGTACAATCAATCAGTGCCATTTTTCCAACAGCATTTGCACACTTCATGTCTCTGCATCACATTTTGGCAATTGTCATAGTATTTCAAACTTTCTCATTACTATTATATTTGTTATTGTGACCAGTGAAGTTTGATGTCACTATTGCAGAAAGATTATGACCCACTGAAGACTCAGATGATGGTTAGCATTTTTTAGCAATGAAATATTTTTAAATTAAGGTGTATGTATTTTGGGGGGACAAAATACTATTGCTCACTTAATAGACTACAGTATAGTATAAATATAACTTCTATATGCACTGAGAAGACAGTGACTTGCATTATAGCAATACTTGCTTTATTGTGATGATCTGGAACCAAACCTGCAATATCTTTGAGGTATGCCTTTCCACTTGATTTTAAACTTAGCCATATGGCCTCAAAGTAGACAGGAACATTTGTCTCAGACCTCAAGGATGAAAGTATGAGTATTCCCAGTGAACTGTAAACCTAGTATAGCAGTTATTGCAATTTTTGTTTATGCTCAACAGTAGTTTTTTTTACGATACAGCCTTTTTCATCAGTATTGCTGTGAAACATATGTTTTCTCCGTTGTATTATGGTCCATTGTATGATCATAATAAAATGTATCAACTTTCTTACTGAAAACAATATAGTTTTTTTTCCTAAGATTTGTTGTTATAAATAATGCTGTATACTTGTACATGTTCCTTGGAACATGTATGAAAGACATTCTATAGAGTTTTAGAAGTTATAGAATGTGTATATCTTCATTTTAGATAATAACACCCTGCTGTTTTCTAACAAGATTACTTCAGTCTTTCCACAAGCAGTGTAGAATAGTTTCCATTGCTGCCTACCTTCACCAACACGTGGTTTAATTAGCCTATAAATTTTTGATTAAATTTTTGTCAAATTAGTGTACTTTTCATTTTGTATATTTGTGGTTATAATTTGAATTTCCTTGATTACCAGTGACCTTGGTCATATCATTTGTGCTTGTTGCACATTTATGTTTATCATCCCTAAACTATGTGATCATTTCTTGCATGTTTGTCTCTTTTTTTTAATTTGCAGAATTCCAAATTATATTATGAAGCTTAAATGTTCGTTTATAATATCAAACATCTTTGCCCAGCTTGTGATTTGTGTCTATAATTTTTTGTTGTCTCTTTTAATGAAAAAAAATGTATAATTTTACTCTTGTTGACTTTTTCAAGCATTTCTTTTGCAATTTATAGTTATCATTAACAACTTTTATAATTGCTGGTCATGCATCTATTATATCCTATGCTCTTTTAAATGTTTTAAAGTTCTCTTTTATTGTTTGATCTTTATTCCACCTGGAAGAAAGGTGTGAGTTTAAAGTGATAATGCCTTTTTTTCCAATTTGGATAATAAATTATTTCAGCTCTACTTGGGTAAAATTTAATCTTTCCTCAATGAATTTGTCACACAGAGGAAAGGGTTTGAACTTAGGTGAAAATGAGCTAGCTAACATATATACAAGCTTTATGTTGTATACAATAGAATACAATTTTGCAAAAGAAAATGATCAGTATCACTCTAGGGTATGTTCAGAAAACAATGGCTTATTACAACTGCCCCATTTTCTCACAAGGATGCAATGAAACCAAATCCCACCTAATCCTTTGCAGCAGCATTCCTGAACTCCATAACTGTCGGATACATCACCATCTTCTAATTCTCTATACCTCACTTCTCATTTTAACTATTTCTTCTATGATTGTTATATTTATCACCAAAATAGACTGAACGAATTGAAAGCAGGAAATACTTTCCTTTATTTAGTTCTAATATTTCACATATTTATCTGCAGTACCTAGCAGAGTGTCTGTTACAGGGTTGACTATCTCCTCTTCTCTTTTGGTAGTTTAGTTGGTACTTCTAGATAATGCTACCCTATTAATTAAAATTCATCAAATCAGAGGAATGGAGAAACATCAGAACTAGGAAGAACACTAAGGATTCATCTGCTCCACAGGTATTCAGGAGTAACAGTTGTGCACTTTGAATATGCACTTATCTGGTTCCAGCCACAGAGCTTCTAATTCAGTAGGTTTGTGGTGGAGTTCCAACACTTGCATTTTGTTTAATTTCAAAATGTGATGCTGATGCATGCTCCTAGTTGAGAAATTTTGATCTCTGTGACCACCTCCTTCCTCTCCTTCTTAAAAAAAGCAACTGATAGCCTGAGAGGTAACTTTTCTCAGGTCACAGAAGAATTTGATGACAGAAGTAGGAGACAAACTCAAGTGTTCTGTGAAGTTCTGCAGTGATCTTTCTTTCCTCTCTATTGATACTGGCTTCCAAGTAGAGGAAAATAACAACACTCTGATTTTTCTTATTTTCTTCTTATTTTGCTATTCTCTTTATATTTTTCCACAGGCAATGTCATTTATTAAAGAAAAATTAAGAATTGAAGTTCTTCGGCTGTCAGAATCATCAGGTAAGCACAATGATTCTGTGGCAGAAGTTTATTCTAGGGATGATGCTGCTGATCAAACCTGAGGAACCATCAGGGTTTTTTTCCATTGAGATATGAGGCTGTAATAGCATTTTCCTCAGTCTCAACTCAGAAGAAAATATGGAACCAAGCAAGGTCACCTCATTGTTGCACAGATAGCACACATTATATCTATGCTTTCTAAATAGGTACTCAACCCATGGACAAAAAAAACATCATATTACAATCCATAGTGTAGCTGGAATGAGTTCAATCTCATTAGATGTTGCCACCTTTGATAAATTTTCCTCATTTGCTAAAATTATTGAATATATAATTATTTCATAAATCCGTTTTAGAAGAATCAGGGTAATATCTGCATAATTAATAATGATTATATTTCAGACATAGACTGCAATTTAAAAAGTTTGTAAACTGTTTCCTTTTTTTTTTGAAATGGCAAATCATAAGAAATAGATAACTCTACCAATATCTTTTTCAAATCTGAGATATTTGATATTGATAAAATATTCTGAAAGTGAATACTGTGGTTGTAATTTTGGAAGAATCAGACGTTTGCAAACCTGATCTTGGAACATCTGGAGATTCCTTTAAGGCAAAGATAGGACATAGTTTAATGGCCAGAGCCTCAACATTTTGAAGGAAATCAAATTCTTCCTATAAAGTTAGCAATACCTGCAAAGGGAAACCAATCTCAGATAGAAAAGTTGAAGAAGATATTATAAGCATTCAGGTTTAAAGTTAAAATTCACCATGGATTCATTAATAATTTTATCCAAAAATAGGAGGAGGTATTAATTTCACTATTACTAAATTATTATTAAACATGGGGCAATCAATGATTTAAATCAAGCTGGCTAATTGAGAGTGAATTATCATCATCCTCTGTGAGAATATTGCTCATAAATTACCTCTGAAGTCCAAAGGCTTATTATGCACTTATACTTGTAAATTATGGCTCAATGGTAAACTGGATGAGATTTTAATATTTTAGCATTCATTAAGTTCTGAAGGCTTAGAACCAGTATAGTGATGAGCAAGCCTGTTTTGTCCTCTAATGAGAATAATTCTGTTACAGCTAATTGCCATCATCATAAATTTATTATTATATAAATTCAGATTAATCTACAGAATTAAAGGTAATATTTATATTTTACATATTTTATTTTAGAATTAAGGGATATAGGTTTAGTTTCTACTCTTAAACACTTGATATAAAAACTTTCACATGTGCAATGTGGGTAATCATTTTATTTTATACTTAGCATGCAAACTATACAATTAAAAGCTAACTTTAATAAGCTTATAGAAGCTTATCTAACCTGTTCCTTAGTCTGTGTCATTATGTACTCATTCATGTTTTCATGTTTGTAGCTAGTGATGGGTGTGATGAATGACTGAAGTATCTGGGGAGAGGACAGCTTCTCTAGTAGTACACAGGCTTCATGAGGATGAAGTAGAACTGTAAATAAAAACCAGGGTATTTCTGTCCAAAAAGAACAGGACATAGATAACTGGCTTCCTAAAATACCAATATCTACTGTAAAAACAGAGGAAAAAAATCTCCCCAAAAATAATAGAAAGAAGAATCAAGTTGGGTTAGAAATAATCCTACTTGAACTAGACTACTAATAAACTGTGTA
This sequence comes from Mesoplodon bidens, assembly GCF_964165515.1. Lineage (NCBI taxonomy): Eukaryota > Metazoa > Chordata > Mammalia > Artiodactyla > Ziphiidae > Mesoplodon > Mesoplodon bidens. Next base: position 46,273,589 of record NC_138170.1, on the reverse strand, counting down.
TAACCCATTCCGTAATGTGAGTTTGAGTTCTTCCCTAGTATTTTATTAGTTAAATGAGAAGTATGTAAATTTGAGGAGGGAATTCAACAGCTATTTTCACTGGCTATTTTGATGGTCTTATTATGTCATTTTACAAGCATCTGTATATTAATAAATATGCTAGCTTACCAGTATATTAAGGGATCTGATGATTCTTGATGTTATTACTGTGAGTATATAGATTACTAAACTAATAATTCTGTAAGCTTAAGCCCAGATATAAATTGGCGTTGACACCTAACCATACACTTTTACGTTTTAACAAATACCAAGAATACTCTGGCATTTTTTGCATGGATGCACTGATTTTAGCTTTATAATAGTGAATATACATTCTGCGTTAACTTAAAAAGCCAGTGACCAAATTGAACACCAAATCCTGTGATTTTCTTTTTAATAAGTACACCTAGTATTTTTTAGTAATAATCTGGTAGAAACAACTTGACATGGAAAAGCTTTTCTTTAAGTAGATAGTAGCTATTCATTTCCATGAGGTCCATGAAAATAAGAAATGGGGCAAAAATATTTTACAATATAAATCAGACTAAAATATTAAGAAATGAAAAAAAATTTTGAGTGTTTTTTTAATTTCATCTCAAATATATGTATTTTCCCCTTACAATAAAACCAGCTAATTGTTCCAAACACTGAAGATAGTGTATGCTTCTATTTGACAGAAAAAAACTAATAACTATCCTTTGTGCTCCCACTGAGTGTAGCAGTAGCTTAACTACATGACAGCTTTCTGTCAGAAAGTAAAGAATCAAGTGGGCCAGAAATATCAGAGAGTTTTAAAAAAGAGCTTCGAGTCCATTCTTCTTGCTATACATCTTCTTTTTGTCTTTACTATACCAGATTTTGTCTCAAAGTAATTATAAAATATAGAATATAGCCAATAAAAATTTCTACAAAAAGAAAGGTGCTAAAATCCCAAATCAGATATTTGGATTTCATGACTTTTTATATATGTTCTGATTCATTAACCACCACTCCCATCTCCTCATTAATATGATCTGGGGTACTCAGATTTTTGTTTGTTTGTTTTTGTTTTTCTTACTGGAACCAAGATACAATGAAGAATTGTCTGTTATCTATTTTGCAAGTCATTCATTTATTTAACAACAGTTTATTATTTATCTAACAACCATTCACCTACTATTTGGTAGGTAGTACAAAACCAATAGATGAAGAAAATTGACATTGTTGTCTGCCCTCAGAGAAAGCCTAGTCTAGGAGGAATTATTACTAATTATTTTTTACAATCATTTGTTTAAAATATATATTATATAATATTATAAAATATGCATTGCATGTATAGTATATATATATGTGCATTTTGTGTATATAGTGTGTGTATATATATATATATGAGAAAATAAATACTAACCTCTCAATAGTGAGCTCTCAAATGCAGATATTGTATTATATTATGCTAAATGAAATATGTCACAGAAAGACAAATAGTGTAGTATTTCACTTACATGTGAAATCTAAAAGACAAAGTAAATGAACAAATATAACAAAACAGAAACTGAATTATGTGTATAGATAATAAACAGGTGATTGCCAGAGGAGAGGAAGGTGTAGGGAGAAAGGAAGTAGGTGTGGGATATTAAGTGGCACAAAATTCCAGTTACAAAGTAGATGAGCCACAGATATGAAATGTACATTGTGGGCAGAATAGTCAATAACTATGTAATATTTTTGTTTGGTGACAGATGTTAACTTATCATGGTGATCATTTTGTAATGTACAGAAATATAGAATCACCATGTTGTGTAACAGTGACTAACATAGTGTTATAGGTCAATTATACTTAAAAAACAAACAAACTCATTGAAAAATAGATCATAGTTGTGGTTACCAGAGGCAAAATTCGGTGGGGGGGAATTGAATTGTAGAAAAGTAGTTAAAAGATACAAATTCCCATTTATAAGATAAATAGGTACTAGAGATATAGTGTGGGGTATAACATAATAAATATAATTAATACCACTGTAATTTACAAATAAAAGTTAAGAGAGTAAATCCTGAGTTCTCATCACAAGGAAAAATACTTTTTTTATTTCTTTAGTTTTGTATCTGTGAGATGATGAATGTTCACTAAACTTATTGTGATAATTACTTCATTATGTAAGCCAAATTGTGTTAAAAAAAAAAGAATAAAATACCTAGGAATAAACCTACCTAAGGTGGCAAAAGACTTGTACTCAGAAAACTATAAGACACTGTGAAAGAAATCAAAGATGACATAAATAGATGGAGAGATATACTATGTTCTTGAAGCAGAAGAATCAACATTGTGAAAATGACTATACTACCCCAAACAGTCTACAGATTCAATGCACTCCATATTAAATTACCAGTTGCATTTTTCACAGAACTAGAACAAAAACGTTTACAATTTGTATGGAAACACAAAAGACCCTGAATAGCCAAAGCAATCTTGAGAAAGAAAAACGGAGCTGGAGGAATCAGGCTCGCTGACTTCAGACTATACTACAAATCTACAGTAATCAAGAGTGTATGGTATTGGCACAAAAACAGAAATATAGATCAATGGAACAGGATAGAAAGCACAGAGATAAACCCATGCACATATGGTCACCTTATCTTTGATAAAGGAGGCAAGAATATACAATGGAGAAAAGACAGCCTCTTCAATAAGTGATGCTGGGAAACTGGACAGCTACATGTAAAAGAATGAAATTAGAACACTCCTTAACACCATGCACAAAAATAAACTTAAAATTGATTAAAGACCTAAATGTAAGGCCAGACACTATAAAACTCTTAGAGGAAAACATAGGCATAACACTCTATGACATAAATCACAGCAAGATCTTTTTTGACCCACCTCCTAGAGAAATGGAAATAAAAACAAAAATAAACAAATGGGACCTAAGGAAACTTAAAAGATTTTGCACAGCAGAGGAAACCATAAACAAGACGAAAAGACAACCTTCAGAATGGGAGAAAATATTTGCAAATGAAGCAACTGAGAAAAGATTAATCTCCAAAATTTACAAGCAGCTCATGCAGCTCAATATCAAAAAAACAAACAACCCAATCCAAAAATGGGCAGAAGACCTAAATAGACATTTCTCCAAAGAAGTTATACAGATTGCCAACAAACACACGAAAGGATGCTCAACATCACTAATCATTAGAGAAATGCAAATTAAAACTACAATGAGGTATCACGTCACACTAGTCAGAATGGCCATCATCAAAGAGTCTACAAACAATAAATGCTGGAGAGGGTGTGAAGAAAAAGGAACCCTCTTTCACTTTTGGTGGCAATGTAAATTGATACAGCCACTATGGAGAACAGAATGAAGATTCCTTAAAAAACTGAAAATAGAACTACCATACGACCCAGCAATCCCACTACTATGCATATACCCTGAGAAAATCATAATTCAAAAACAGTCATGTACCACAATATTCATTGCAGCTCTATTTACAAGAGCCAGGACATGGAAGCAACCTAAGTGTCCATCGTCAGATGAATGGGTAAAGAAGATGTGGCACATATATACAATGGAATATTACTCAGCCATAAAAACAAATGAAATTGAGTTATTTGTAGTGAGGTGGATGGACCTAGAGACTGTCATACAGAGTGAAGTAAGTCAGAAGGAGAAATCAAATACCGTATGCTAACACATATATATGGAATCTAAAAAAAAAATGCTTCTGAAGAACCTAGGGGCAGGACAGGAATAAAGACACAGATGTAGAGAATGGGCTTGAGTTCATGAGGAGGGGGACGGGTAAGCTGGGACGAAGTGAGAGTGGCATGGACATATAAATACTACCAAATGTAAAATAGACAGCTAGTGGGAAGCAGGCGCATGGCACAGGGAGATCAGCTCGGTGCTTTGTGACCACCTAGAGGGGTGGGATAGGGAGGATGGGAGGGAGATACAAGAGGGAGGATATATGGTGATATATGTATATGTATAGCTGATTTACTTTATTATAAAGGAAAAACTAACACACCATTGTAAAGCAATTATACTCCAGTAAAGATGTTAAAAAAATAAGTAAATGTCTGTTGACAGATGAATGTATAAAGAAGATGTGGCACAAATATACAATGGAATATTACTCAGCCATAAAAAGAAATGTAATTGAGTTATTTGTAGTGAGATGGATGGGACCTAGAGTCTGTCATACAGAGTGAAGTAAGTCAGAAAGAGAAAATAAATACCATATGCTGATGCATGTATATGGAATCTAAAAAAAAAAATGGTACTGATGAACCTAGTGGCAGGGCAGTAATTTTACGTTCTCAATGTCAACGGGCCACTTTCCCCACCCAGTTAGTATAGACATAGTTGCACACACACACGCTCTCATACACACGAAAATGACACTTTAAGGATTGTTTAAACAAGGGCTAAATTGTATTGCTATATTTGTAATGTGTGTGTATGTGTATGTGAGTAGGCTTTCAAAACTATTCATAGTTTAGAGAGTGGGCGAATGTTTACAAATTGCAATTGAAGATTAAGGATAGAATGAATTTTTTTCTCACAAATTTGTCTATTTTTTTAAAGGACAATATTAAAATCAGGGCAAAAGAAATCTACTTTCACCAAAGGATGGAGATAAATTAAGAGCAATAAAAATGAGCCCCAAATTCTCTGTCTAAAACTGTGTCCTCCTAGTACTCTAAATAAGTATCTAGTCACCAGTGGCAATAAAATATTTTGTAAATTGAAAGGTGGGGGAGGGGTTGCAAGAACTAGTTCAGTTTAGTAAAAAGACAAAACTGACATCCATTTATGTCAGTGAGATATGATCCATCTAAGATTCTTTCTTTTTATATATTGCTCACACCCAGAAAATTTATAAGTTGTTTAGAACTTTATAGCTAGGCACACCCAATACTTTCTGGTTAATATGTGTTTACGCTGATGGTGGAAATCACATAACATTAAAATATAGTACTTCTCCCTTTCCCATATTTCAGAAAATGAACAGACATGGAATTTTGAGACTGTGATGATTCCTTTAACAATGTTGTAGGAATCATGTAACTAAACATGTAACTATCTACGTGATGGGTTGCCTCAAAATTCAGTAATTTTCAGGTCAGAGAAGATGCGGGGTTCTACTACTTTTAGCAGAAGAACAATAGAGATTCATTATTGATTAGATAGGAGGAGAGAGTGAGACATCAAGGCTAGATCACAACTTTTTGGCCTATACATATTATGTGTGTGTGTGTATATATTTATATCATATGTAATGTATATGTATATGTATAAAAAAAGAATTCAACTTGATTAAAAGTAGGTTGAAAACAGAGAAATTTGAGTGTATATTTCTGTTAGTAAGAAATCTAAATAGAACGTTTTGTTTTTGTTTTTTCCTTTTTGCCCTTATGTAAACTCCTTAGCATCTGTGTCCCTTGTACTTGGACATGTCTAATCTTGAAACAGTGTCTACCCTCTGCCACCACTCTCCCCTCTCATTCTCGCTACTCCCCCACCAATTCTCACTACTCACTCCTACTTATTCTCACTTTCATGGTCTAGGCAAGCACACATGTCATAGAGAGCCACACCTCCCTCAGAAGGTGGCCCTTGCCCTTGAAATCATTATCATGCAACATTGCTTTGTTCCCCATGGTCATTCATTCATTCAACAATTGTCTATTGACTGTTACTGTGTCCCAGACACAGTATTAGGAACTAGAGTAAAACACTTAATGAAACAGACAAACTTCTAGCCCTGATTGTGATTATATTCTGCAGGAAGGAGATAAACAAAATGTCATAATGAAGCAAAATTATAATATGTTGTATTTAATATTAAGGAAAGTTATAATACAGGGAAGAGAGATAAGAATTTTGGGTGTGTTGTTATTTAATTTTACATAAGATGGTTAGGGAATGTCTCACTAAGAAGGTGACATGTAAATAAGACATACAAGAGATGAAACAACAAACATATTCTCCCATCAGGGAGAGAGGCTGAGGACGTAGCAGTTCATTTTGTTAAAGGGTTTGTTAAAGGAGGATGCTACTACTAGGTACCAAAATCTGTATTACATCTATTGCTATCAGATAAATTAACTCAAAATTTAGTGTCATAAAACAGCAATAAATGTTTATTATTGTTCATAGTTTCTGTGGGTTAATGATTAGGAAGAAACTGCACTGGACAGTGTGTCTCAGGTTCTATCATGAGGTTGCAGATAAGATATCAGCTGGGCTGCAGTTATCTGAAGGCCTGACAGGGACTGGAACCTCTGATTGCAAGATGGCCAACACACATAGCGAGGAGCTAGCTGGTTACTAGTAGGAGATCTCAGGTTTTCTCCATGTGGACCTCTCCACAGGATATCTTAAGTATATTCCTGACATGGCACCTGGCTTCCCCCTGAATGAGCAAGCTAAGAAAGAGACAAGCAGGTCAGTTTTGACCTAGTCTCAGAAGTCATATAACATAATTTATGACACATTTATTCTATTTATTAAAAGCAAGTAACTAAGTCCACGCCACATTTAATTGGAGAGTATATAGCCTCCACCCTTTAAAGTGAGGAGTGTCAAAGACTCCAAGCTATATTTTAAAACCACTGTAATGAGAGAATAGCAGGTACAAAGTCTCATGAGCAGACGAATTAAAGCAAAGTCTCCTCACTAGCAAATTAAAACTAACAATCATGAGGCTGGTTAGGCTGATGAGATTATTTGTCAGAGAGGATGACAAATCTCTATTTGAAAATGGTCTCCAGCTCCATTTGGAAAACCTAGCAATTGTGGGAACTCAAATGAATAGTTTTATTGATGCTCTGCTACTGTAAGAGTATGCATTAGTAAACTTCAGAGTGGTTAAAGATATTTTAATATGAATTTTACGCCCTAAGGTCTTATTTTCCTCATTGCTGCAGCTCTTTACCTGACCCATGGAGCCCATATCAGAGATGTTATACCTTAAACACAAGACACTTTAATGTTACTGCAATTTCACAGAGCTTGTATGTAGCTTTGGCTGCAATTGAAATTGCCTTATCATAAGCATTAGTATATCTATACATAATACCGAGATTTGGGGTAAATAATGCGTAAAGTCAAAGAAGAAGCATATCAGAAAAGAAGCTTTCTGGGAGGTGAGAGGATAAGTAAAATAGGTGAGGGAGATTAAGAGGTAATCTCCAGTTATAAAGTAAATTGGTGATGGGTTTGAAATGTACAGCATGGGGAATATAGTCAATAATATTATATGGTGACATATGGTAACTAGACTTATTGTGGTGATCATTTTGTAATGTGTAGAAATTTTGAAACACTATGTTGTGCACCTGGAACTAACATAGTATTGTAGGTCAATTATACTTCAATAAAATTAATTAATTAATTAATTAATTAATTTTAAAAAAAGAAACTTTCAACTGATAAGTGATTTGATTATTTTCCAAAGAGCAAAACATATCCCAGTGACTGGAAAAAGGATGCTAGTTAAGTTTTGACCAACCAGAAATGGACATGTATCCCTATATTGCAATGGTCAATAACCCCTCATGCTTTCAGTTACATATGTACCTCAAGGAACAGAAATGATCTTTAACTTAATGTCACATCTTAAAATGTAGGCCTATGGCCTTTTCCAATAAAATAAGGCCAGTTACTTAGAATATGCTTTTGCAACTTCTACTATTTGGCTCTTGGTCTTAATTTATCAGGTCACATGTATATCCTATATTCTTGGTTCACAGTAATATTCTCTTCATTAGAAGTTTGTAACTTAAGGAAACCTATATTCCCTTTTAAAAACTTGTTAGTGTTGCACAAAAGCTCTATAGAAGTAGTACATATATGATCATTTTAATGTCATGACACTTTCTATTGTGATCAATTTCCATGAAAAAAAGTCTAATTTCTTAATTATTGAATTCTGCCTCATGTTGAACTCACACATATTTTTTTGACTGTGACTTTGGTTAAAAATTAGAAATATTTTTTGCTGCTGTTATATGTTTTCACATTCTTTATAAGGAGAGGGATCCATATGGTTAAAATAACAAAAATTTGAAAAAATATTGTGTTGATACATGATTTTACACATCTTTCAACACATAAAAGTGTACAGTAAAAAGGACAACTTTTAACCCATTTAAATTGTGATCAATTAAAAAAATAACTAAAAATCAAAAGCAAGTTCTAGAGTTTTTTAGTATGTATAAAGCCAAACGGCCAGTTTCATGTTCAAAATATGTTTCCCCATGTACATGTCCCTGTGTTTGCGTTTGTTTTTGTGAGTTTTGTGTGTGTGTTCATTGTTATATTTGACAATAAAAACTACCCTCCAGATAACTTGTCAATAATGGAAAGTTTTTATGGAGGCCCAACCTATACGTATATTTTCATCTTCTACTGGGTCCCAATGGACTAGGTAACTCTTTAGTTGTTCGAGGTATGTCAACTATGCCATCTGGATTGTATTTCTTTTCCTCTTACACCAAACAATCCATAAATGAAAAGTTGCTCTTTCAAGCTTTCATCTCCCTTACAACTTTAAGCTCCTTGAGGGAAAGGGCCTATATTTCATCCCTGTTTTCTTAGAATCCAACAGTGTGCCTGTAAGTAGATGCTTAATACGTGTTTGATAAATGGATTTATGCACCAAAGAGAGAAAAGGATATAAAATTGCAGAGAATGTTAAAAATCTTGTAATTTTTCCATCGTTTGCATTAACCTCAATTTGCACTCATAAACTATTTTTCATGGTAAGTTGACAGTTTTAATTAGTGGTTAGTGTAGCATGGTGATTGCATGGAAGTACTTTTAGAATTATACACAATCAAGTTTAGATTCTAGATCTGCCAGAGAACTTGGAGACAAGCTATTTAAAGTCTATAAACATCGGTTTCTTCACCAATAAAATGGAAATAATTATCGTCATAAAAATAAATATGTTAATAAATGTGAAGCCCTTGAGCACATGGCCAGGCACTTAGGAAATGTTTTATTCCAGGCAGGCAGCTATTTCTACTACTAAATTCACTAGCACACATGTGCTGATAAAATTAAAGGTTAAAAAAATAAAAAGAGCATATCCAATATTCACTCCACAATTTTTTCCTGTGGTGGCTTACATTTTCATTCAAAGTCTGAGCACAAAAGTTAATATTCACAGAAAGAAGAGTTATCAGCAATCTGGTGTTTGACATATAGATATTTTAACTGTGGTGAATATCTGCCATTTATTTCAATTGCTGCATGTTTGAAATTAAATACATTTGGAATTAGGTTTTCCAGCCTCAAGCCAGCATCAGTTGCTAATTAGTTTCATTTATTTATTTAGATAGAATCAATTCCTAAAAAGTGTAATTAAAATCCAACACACAGATAGCTTCTTTTCTATTAAAGAAAGGTGGACCACGTGTCTTCTTTATCTCAGATGCCTTAAGAGTAAAAAATTGACAGCAAGAAGTCTACCTTAGGATGAGGCAAATGAGTAATGTGAGAGCAAGAGCACGTGGATAAAAGGTTCAGAGCTTTTGACACTTTACCTCAATATGGAAATTAGACATTTAGCTTTATACCAAGCATTTAATATTCTCATACAACACATTTCACCTGAGAAAGAGGAAATTCAGAATCTAGAGCATTGGTTTTCAGTCTTATATTGGAATCATCTAGGAAACTTTAAAAATTACTGATTCTTATGTCCCATCTCCAGAGATTTTTATTTAGTTCACATGAGGTGTGGCCTGGCACTGGGATTTTTATAAGCTCCCCGGGTGATTCTCATATGCATGAAAATTTCAGAATCATCTACTTTCAGAAAGAGGAGTGAGATAGAGTTCAAGTAAATACTGCAAAGCTTCTGCTCCAATATGTGATTATGAATAAGAAAAGAAATTGCAGAGTAAGGTTATTCCCAAGTCAATAGCTAACCATACTTTACATATTATGTTCCCTGAGCCAGTTTCAAAACATATATAACTTGACAACTTTCATAAATAAAGTTGTAAGTTGTTCAAATAGCTTATTTACCTCAGATTTTTCTTTTCCAAAATATATTAGTTTCCAGTGTTACTAAGATTTGGGAAATTTAAAGACACTATTTCCCTGCCATAAGGTGTGGACACCAGAGAGGAACTTATGTTTTTTGAATCGTAACTTCATCTCTAGAACAAAACAGTATAGCCAATCTAACTTTCAAGTATAAAAATTCTAATATTCTTGATGACACACTAAACAACATGGTATAAAGTGGATTTGAGGCAGGAGGTAGATGGGCCTCCCCCAGGGTAAAGCAATTGGAGATTCGTTCCCTGTGGACTGTTACTCCAAGATGAGAATAGCAGGACAATTGAGAGAGGAGGCTGGGCCCTGCCCAGATAGATGATAAGAGACCACATATTTCTCATTCTTGAAGTCAGGAGACCTCCTTGAATACACATGTGCAGAAAGGCTCCTTGTAGGTCAAAAAGTGAGGGGGCGCTACAAGGAGTGAGGGGGCATCACCGCATAGTAAGTGATGCCAGCTACCCATAGGCCTCTTAGGTGGAATCCATCTTGGCTAAGAGATGCATGCGCATACATGGGAGGATCCTGAGATATACGAAATACGGACTCTGAACTAGGCAAATCAAAATGATTGGCCAAACTACCATGAGGGCGGGACTCTCTGAGTTCGCCTGTGTGTCTATCCACATGTACTCTTTATTCTCCTAATAAACACTTTACTTGTTTCATTACTTTCCGTCTTTGTGGGAATTCTTTTCTGCAAAGCCGAAGGACCAGGGCCTTGTCACTGACCGCTGGTCTAGTGGTTAGGATTTGGTGCTCTCAGTGCAGCAACCCGACCTCAATCTCTGGCCGGGAACTGAAACCCTGCTTCAAGCTGCTGCAGGCCAAGGCCACCCGAGATCAGATATATTTATATTTCTTAGCTGATATCAGGGAAAAAAAAACAATGTCTATTTTATATGTGATATTCATGGTTAAAAATTCTGAATATATGAGAAACCATTGCAGTTCTTGTTCACCACACACCTAAGTCCTACGTTCAAGTCTATTAAAAAGCAATGAGGTGATGTATAGTGTGCCCTCAAAGCTTTCAGACTGAATAATATCCAGTTTTTCTGGTGTTCAACACACTGCCTACTGATAATGATAATGATGAATTCCCATGCAGACTTCTTCAGATATTAGGAAAATGGTTTCCTTTAACTCATATTAGATACTGAAGTTTTACATCAGTTAGCTGTCTTTGAAAAATATCCCTTAAGAGCCAAAAATATTATTTCACTTAAACAACTAGTTATTTTGCAAACAACACACCATGTCCAGGAAGTACAAAGTGAAATAAATAAATGTGCTCCTTGCAGGTCTGGGCTTTATGTTAAGCAGGGAAATACTAACATGACCTATATTAGAGCCATATCTCAATTTTATGTGCACCTGATTTTGTATCCACAGTAAATTCTTTGAAAAATTTCTATCCACACTACCAGCAAAAATACTCCAGACTGAGAGCTTGCCATAAAGTGAGAGTCTTTGGGAAGTTGAGTAAAGATGTGATGAATAAAATAAGTTGTGTCTAGTACAGTGACAACATATAATAAAGATTGCAAAATAATAATTGTAGGCAATGTATCAAACAACTAGTCATTCAGGTTCATTATTTTCCTCAGTGAGGTATAAGCCACACAGATCCTATATGACTGCCAATCTTATAATTTATTTTTGTCCTTTCTTTTCCATTCCCACTGAAGTGACCTTGATTAAGATTCTTAACACTTTCACACTCAAAATACTACCATAAAGATCTAATTATTCATCCTGTCTCTCTATTCACATTCATCTTGTATACTGCTGTCAGATTTTAAAGCATATGACATTATTCATCCCATTTATTTACCTAAAAATATGTTGATTGAATATTTAGTAAGTCTCAGGCACTATGTGAAACACACAGGTACACTGGTGAAAAAAAAAGCAATTCTGCTACTTTTAATGTTCTAACAGTCCCAACATGAAAATCTGATTTTAAAACACATAATTAATCAATCAATTAATTTCTAAACTCTGCTACTTACTGTTTATGAGATCTATTTATTTGAATATTGCCCATTAGGAGATATAAACTAGAATACTTTTCCAATAGTATTAATTAGAGGATTAAAAAGATAGTGAAAATTGCTTGTCATGTAGAAGTGCTCAAAAGATTTCAGTTGACTTCTGGGTAAATCTTCAGGTATAATCAGAGGTTGTAGTATTTTTTTTAACTTATTTCTCAATAGAACCGATACATGAATTTATTGTGAACCACTATATAGAAGATAAAATAATCGTTTTGTCTTTAGTATTTTTTCTCAAGCGTTTAAGAAAATGAATCACTTTTTAAAACCCAGACTATTTCGGTCATAACCAGAGTAAAAGTCAAAGTGTAAAAGAATGAAGACATCTTTTTTTAAAGACCGTGTGTGTTCTTCAAGGTCCTAGGCAAGGTTTAAGGAAGAATACCATTTTATTATTGATCTAAATAAATCTTTAAAAAGAGACACAAAGTAAACCCAAAAAGGATAAGTCCAACAATAAGAGAGCCTCAGGAAGCAACTGGCAGATGTTTCAGTGCAGCAGAATCTGTATTTGCTCATTAAATGCCAGCTCATTTCCATGAACTCCAAAAGAGCTAATAAGGCATATGGATTTACTTATTAAATTTGCCCACAAATATACCAAACCTGGTCCTTGAATACATATAAAGCATTTTGAAAAATAAAATCCAAAATAAGATGTATAGATAGATTTTTCCTTTGTTGGGAGCTTCCAATAGAGTGAGAAATCTTACTGAGAAAGAGAATTAGGATAATGGGTCTCTATTGTGAAAGATCACAGAAAGCCACAAAATAATGTTGAATGAAGAAGCTTTTATGGAGGATAACTTAGATATCAGGAATATGATGAGGCCGATATGCATTGTCTTCTGTGTTACTGAATTAAATTATTAAGGGAATGATGGTATGGATGAATAGTGAACAGAGATCAGGTTATTAATTCAGACTGTTCATGGACACACTTGAAGTAAATAGTGTGAGTTTCAGTTTATAAAGGTTCAAAACAGGAAAAAAAAAAAGCAACATTTTTGGGATCACTAGATGGGCACAGTGATAGTCAAGCTAACAGAAAATACATGATTATGACCATACTCCAGATGGTGGGTTTGGTTACATTTTGTAAAGCTGAAAATACCAAATGTTAAATTAGCAAGGATGTGGAGCAAATGAAATTCTTATATATTGGTGTTGAGAATGAAAATAGGTACAATTATTTTGGAAAACTTTCAAATTCTGCTGTAAGAACATAAAGAATTAACTATGTTATAAGATCCAGTAATTCCTCTCCTAGGTATATATCCAATAGCAATAAATACCAGTGAATTTCAAGGACATGCACAAAATGTTCACAGTAGCATTACTCATGTATCGATATTTATTTTATGCTATTTTGGTCAGTGAACTGTTTGCTAGTGTAATGCAGATTGTTATGGTTACCTTTATTTCATTCTTTCCCACTAATGTGTCAAATTCTATGTAGATATATATCTATATTATAATTTTCATATAAACATATATACTAATATACCACTATATATTGTATATATTGTAATATATGTTATAGTATACAATATATATTTTTGTAAGCAATTGTGTACAATATATGTTATAAACATATTATATAACTAATATATGCATATATCAATTTATTTGCCTGTTTTCCTCTTAGTGAGTTTTTAGGTTGTTTTCAGGTTTTTGCAGTTATAATGAAATAAAGTATATTCATGTACAAGACAGTTTGTAAAATTGTTGGGTTTTATGGTCTGCACATCTTAAACTTTACAGATATTGCCATATTACTCTCTAAAGTGTTTGTGCCGGTATTCATACAACCATTTTATAGATCTTCCTGATTTAAAATTTATTACAGTTTAGTGAAAGTTGTGTGTAATAGTGTTTTTTCTTTCCTTGCCAGGATCACTAGAGAGATTTGAAATCTCTTGATGTTTTCTTGTTGTTATTATTTGAGTTTTCTCTTCTGTGATATGCTTATGCATATGTTTTGCCCAAATTTTTGTTGGATGCTTTTTTTAATCTGTATATTTGATCAGTTTATATATTCCCAATATTGATTCATTTCTATCATATGTATTATAAATATATTCATGTTGAGTCACAGTTTGTGTTATACTTTTAACATGTCTTTAGTGGCAAACTTTTATATCATTATCATTTTAAAATTATCAACTTGATTATCAGAGCTGCTTTGTTGCAAAAAAACAGGTAGAACTATTTACAGCTTTCTATGTGAATTACATAGTTCATTTAGAACTTTATTAATGTTTTACAGTTCTCTCTACAAAAGATGTGCATATTTTTTCATTGGATTTATTAATTACATTATATTTGTATTGTTTGTATAAATAGTATCTTAATATTTGATAACTTTGCTGTAATATAGGTATTTACCTTTTATTTTTTATTGCTCATGTAACTACTAACCACCTTACTAAACTCTCTTTTAAATTCTAATAATGGATCTGAAGGACCAGTTGGGTCTTTTTCTATGGAGTTGTCATACAATGTTACCTATAAGTAAAATATAACAGAGAGTAGTCTATCCATTTGAATGAATTCCAAAAATATATCATTAAGGAAAATAGCACATTTGAAGAAAATAGATATAATGTGGTGGCACTATATAATGTTTTACAACATACAAAACAATAATCTGTGGAAAATCTACATCAAGGACATTAAAAAAATATACTTTCAACTCCTTATAATTTGTATTGCTTGAACTTGGCTTACTTGGTGATTAGATGAACACAGACATTTCTCATTCTTTGATTTTAACAAAGTACCTCTAATATTTTACCACTGATTTTAATATTTGTTGCATATTTTTATAGGTATCTCTTACCATATTAAGAATGTTCTTTTCTATTACTAGTTTGATAAGTACTTATAATATGAATGTAAGTTGAATTTTATCAAAGAATATTATAGTTTCTGTTAAGATGATCATATGGTGAATTTTTTTATAATGTATTGTATGAATTATCTTAATATAACTTGCAAAATGAAGCCATAATTGTATTCTAAGATAACATCACCTTGATACTTTTCAAAATGCATGGGTATTTTGATCTAAATTTTATGTTTAGAATGATCGTATCTATGTCCCTAAGTGATATTGGCTTGCAATATTAATTTTTATACTACCCTAGTTTGTTTTGGATATCAAGGTTATATGGGCCTCAGAAAATGAACTCCTCATTTTATATTATTTAGAAAGATTTAGGTAAGACTGAAATTCTATTTTCCATGAAAGTGTGGCAGAAATCATTTGTGAAATTATACAGGCTTGACAGAACAATTTGTGGTTGGATTTTTAAGTACTACCAAGGTAATTTTTTTAAATGGCTATTAGTTTATTCAGATTTTATATTTCTTTTGTGTCATCTTGATAGATTTTAGTTTTTAAAAAATCTACTTCATCTTATTTTGCCAATTTTTGGCATAACATTATTCAAGTATATGCATAATTATTTTAATATTGGCACTAAAAGTTAAATTTTCCATTTTTATCTTAATGTTATGTATTTGTACCTTCTGTTTTTTTCTTGGTTAACTTCAGCAGTCATTCATCTATTTTGCTAATTGTTTTACAAGTAAACCTCAGAAAGTTCTCTACTGTTTTTGTTTTCCTAATTTTAAACTGTAATATTAACTGTAGTCTACATGTTGTGGTTTATTAAATGAATTAATAAAAATAAAAGTGGTACCTGGCAGATAGTAACAGCTTTATAAATTCTAGTTACTATTACTGTTATTATTTTTAGTATTGTTATTCAATATATTTTTATTGAATAACATTATTACTCACATATTACTTTAGGCTTTTATCTTTATCATTCTTTGTATTTTTAAATTTTTTTAATCTATTTTTATTGCTCATTTATCATCTTAAATTAATTTTGGGGCTTTGATCTTCTAATAGGAATATATAGCTATACACTTACCATTACTTGTCAAATAAGCTTCATCTCATTAGTTTGTTAGATACCATTTTCATTTTTGTATAGCTCTGAATATTTTATTATTTCAAATATGATTTTCTTTGAATTTAGGTCTATTTGAGGTATTTTTAAAATTTCAAATTTTAGCCTTTTCTTTTAGTTTTCATAATAATTTTATACTTTTTAAATCAATAATTCCAATAACTGCTCTCACCAGCAGTCAAGTTTCTCTGAGGAATATTCCTAGCCTTGTTTCAGAATAGATTCCTCTGGAAAGGTTTTGTATTACTTCTGCCAGAGTCCCTAGATTACCAACAATTTATGACCATTTTAGTTTCAATTCTCAGCTTGAATCATCACAAATAGTGTAAATTCATTCTCAAGACCTCTTTGAGGAGATTATTAAAATAAAAAAAAAAAACTTTAACGGAAAGATTTTTATAATCTCCCTTTGCTGGGGGAAGGACTTTATTTTAAATTTTATTCTTGTTTCTGTTAATTTTTATTGGAGTATGGTTGATTTACAGTGTTGTGTTATTTTCTGCTGTACGGCAAACTGAATCAGTTAAAGGTTTATATATATCCACTCTTTTTCTAGATTTCCTTCCCATTTAGGTCACCACAGAACATTGAGTAGAGTTCCCTGTGCTATACAGTAGGTTCTCATTAGTTATCTGTTTTATACATAGTATTGTATGTATGTCAATCCCAATCTCCCAATTCCCACCCCCCTTACCCCCTTGATAACATTAAGTTTGTTCTCTACATCTGTGACTCTATTTCTGCTTTGCAAATATGAATTTAAATTTTATTCTTTAGTTTACTTTTTACTGAGTATGCAGCTTCCATGATCTTGGCTTTACTTGGGAGCTGCAGCTCAGCCTTCCTCCTAGCTCAGGCCAAAATTCTGACTCAAAACAGACAGTAAACCCACGGCTCTATAGTTTCTTCATTTCCTGGAATAAGTGGAAGTCCTTGGACAACTACAGAATCAACCCTTTAGAATCAAATTAGCATTCTGGGTTCCATTTCCATCTCCCTCTTTTATTTTGATGGGATTAGTGCCCTTATAATAGAGGCTCCAGAGAGGTCCATTGCCCTTTTAGCCATGTAAGACATTGGTGGTCAATAAGAAGCTGGCCCTTACCAGACTTGTGCCATGATTTTGGATTTCCCAGCCTCCAGAACTGAGAAAAATGAATGCTTGTTCTTCAAGCCACTAAGCTTGTGGTACTTCGATTATAGCAGCCCAAATGGACTAAGACAGTCCTTGTGTACTTCCCTTACTTTTTTGTGAATATAGCTATGTTCTTAAAAGTCTATTGGTTATATTTTACCCATTTTCATAGGGTTAATTTTTACCTGGGGGATATTTCAGAGTATTCACTATCCATTAAGAGAAGTGAAAGACATTGTATGGTTCATGATGCACAGATATTTCTGAAAATCCAGTTTCTGACCTTATATCCTCATTCATTTTAACCTCAATTCTCAGGAACATCACAGATCTAACTCCTCCCACCTTTATATGCTGGCCAGCTATCTTGGCTTTTATTTTGGTTTTTTTCTATTCTCTTCAATTTCCTAGTGATTTCAGCTTGACAAGCCGGGCACCATGTCTTAAAAGAGCCCCTTCTCTGTTTCCTCCATAGTGGCTACCGAGCATGATGTCTTAACTAAAGTTTAACTCTCAAGACATCTTAACTGAAAATTACACCCATGGGTTCAGCTGAAATAAGAAAATGTGTATTATTATAAAAGGTTATTAGGTGAATTAGATTAAGTATTTTTAATGTAACTAGTGTGTGTACATTCACAGTACCAAAATTAGACCCTATGTGTCATATGGAGACCATTTTCTCTTTAGATTTTTGTGATATTACTTTCTATTCATATTCTACATTTCTTGACTACTTTTTGAGTTACATTGCTGTCTTAGTCCATTCAGTCTGCTTATTAAAAAACTACCAAGACTGGGTGGCATATAAAAAACAGAAATTTTTTTCTCATGGCCTGGGAGGCTGGGAAGACCAAGATTAAGGTGTTGGAAAAAGGGGTGAGGGAGCTGTCTGGGGTCTTTTTTTTTTTTTTTTTGCGGTACGCAGGCCTCTCACTGTTGTGGCCTCTGCTGTTGTGGAGCACAGGCTCCGGATGCGCAGGCTCAGCGGCCATGGCTCACGGGCCCAGCCGCTCCGTGGCATGTGGGATCTTCCCGGACTGGGGCACGAACCCGTGTCCCCTGCATTGGCAGGCGGACTCTCAACCACTGTGCCACCAGGGAAGCCCTGGGGTCTCTTTTATAAGGATGCTAATCCCATTTATGTGGGCTGGGCCCTCATGACCAAATCACCTCCCAAAGGTTTCACTACAAATAACATCACATTGGGCATTAAGTTTCAACATATGAATTTTGGCAGAACACAAACATTCAGTCTATAGTAAGGGCAATATCACTAGCTCTCTTC
The DNA here is from genome assembly GCF_964165515.1 of Mesoplodon bidens. NCBI lineage: Eukaryota > Metazoa > Chordata > Mammalia > Artiodactyla > Ziphiidae > Mesoplodon > Mesoplodon bidens. Next base: position 46,255,032 of record NC_138170.1, on the reverse strand, counting down.
AAGTTTAAACATTAATAATGTTGTTAAGTGACTAGAAGGTACTACATGGTTTTAAAGAATTTTTTTTTAATGCACGCTCTCGTTGGGGGAGGGACATTTTGAGTTAAATGAAGAGACATTGGAAATAGCAAACAAATAACCACTGTTATTTTTCACAAATGTACTGGGCTGACAGGTTTTTTAATATAAACAGAATAATGCATGTCTTGACATTTTCAAATTGTCTGGGAACTTTTAGAACTGAATACTTCATCATGCCTTTAGTTCTTCAGTGTTCTTCTCAGAAAATTCTTCCTGCCTGAAACAAATGTATGACATTAGATTTTCTCCTAAGAAGACCACAAACAAATCTACCTTTTAAAGAAGCATTTCCAATGTTCAAATCAGATAGAAACTTCAGGCAGACCTGCAAATATACATTTATACTTATACCAATTTAACTTTCATATGTATCAGATAATTGCTTTGATAAGGTGGGAAGGAAGGTTAACTAAATTTTGGAGGGGATGGAAAAAAGTTTTATTTCTAACAACCTCCTTCTCCTTTCTGATGTTCAGTTTCACAAAAGCGCATGCATCAAATATACAGAGGAGCCCTACCTTAGGAAACCAAATAAATTTGCTTACTTAAAAAAAAAAAAAAGAAAGAAAAACAATTTTTAAAAGCCTGAATAGTGTTTGGTTTAATGTTTTAGGAAAGTATTCAACATAGGCACAACTATCAATTAATATAGGAATTAAAATTGAGTAATTAAACACACACACACAAAATCATTTTAAAATAATCATTTGTTTCATTCCATCTGATAGTCTCTGATGGCTTCATCCATAGCATCTGCAACAATTAGAGGTTTATTTCTCACCAGTTCAGTTACATTATGTTAGCTGGACAGCTGTTTAAGGATGATGAAAGTATTCATGGTATCATCACAGCAGTAGCTCTTATCTTTGATTTTTATGTTATGAATAATTAACAGGTGCTTTCTGGAAATAGGTTTGGGACAGTTAAATTCTTAGTCATCCCTGGCTGTTGGTGCTAAAGGAAATATTAATGGTGAATAAGGCAAAATCAAATATTGAGTTTTTATTCCCCTACTTCTGTCCAAAAGATAAGTCCAGGCTTCATGTATTTAACAAAATTCTAGCATGACCACAAGCTCAAATATCACACAGTGACCTACTTTTAAAGTGTAGGAGGTTCGTCTGGACATGTTTTCTATACCTTTCGTCTGTGTAGCACTGACTTAGCACTTCATTCATACTGGCTTGTTTGTTAGCCAATTTTGCATTTGCAAAGGTTTGCTCCCCCACTGGCTTATGAATTACACTGTGACAGCCTTTTATTTCTTTGTGATCCCCACAGTACATAAAATATATTTAACATATAGTTTTTAGTAAATATGTTTTGACTTTATGTTTCCATACAGTGGAGAAATATCTCATATAGCAGAACTTCTAGGATCAATAGGAATAAACCTCTTTGGAGTAAAAATTGGTTTCTGCAATACTGATCCACAGCGTAATGGTCATTCTGAGAAATAAACACAAAAAGACTCTATGAACATAGTGGCCCCAAAAGGAGAGTGGTAGAGGCCAGGGGAAGCGATTGATCTGTATATAAGGAATTTTGATGCATTGAGAGCAGCATTAGATATGGTTCTTTTGTGCTTATTCCATTCTTGAGTTTGCTTTGCTGAAGAAATAGTGAAATTTAGTGTGAATTTGATACCAAGGGCTTCCTAAAAGAGAATGGTTTCATTTTTGAGTTGACAAGTCTCTTTAATTACTAATGTGAGTTGATATTACAAAAAATTTTTAAAACAACAAAAAACTACAACAGTAATTACAAAAGTTTATTGCTGGCTTGTATAAATGAAAACAAAATGTAGGCCTAAGATAATATAGTTAGCCAATTCATATTTGCTTAACTGATTTCAGATAACTGTGATGATACTGATATTGCCTCAAATATTGTTCCTAACAACCAGGGATTGGCAGAGTTTTCTATAAAGAACCAGATGGTAAATGTTTGAAGCTTTTCTAATCACATATGGTCACTGTCACATATTCTTTCTTTTTTTTTTTTTTTTAATCCTCTAACAATGTGAAAAAACATTCTAAGTTCAAAGGCCATAAAAATATAAGCCTTGGGATGGATTTGACTCCCAAGATGTAGCTTGCTAACCCCTGTTAATTATTGTTTAAACCATAGGGCATAAGTATTAAACATTTCAAAACCCTTTACTCCTCCAAAAATATTGGTAGCTGACATCCAAGGTGGTCCCAATGATTCCTACCCTTTAGATATTTATACCCTTATGTAGTCTCCCCTCTTTGAATGTGGACTGGGCTTAGTGACTCACTTTTAAAGAATAACTACTCAGTGGTGACAGTATGTGACTAGAATACTAGGCCATATAAAGTAGCACAGTTTTGCTTTCTATCTCTTAGACCACATGCCCTGAGAGAAGCCAGCTGACAAATGTTAGGCAATTATATGGTGAGGCCCAAGCAGCAAGGAATTGAAGCTTCCAGCCATAGCCATGTGAGTGAACTTAGTTTCTGAACCTCCAGTCCCAGTCAAACCTCAAATGATTGCAGCCTTGACTAACATAACACCTGGTTGCAGTTTTATGAAAGACTCTAAATGAGAACCAGCCAGCTAAGCTACTCCCAGATTCTTAACCCACAGAAAATGTATGACAGTAATGTCTATTGCTATGTTTTGGCATAATTAGTTATGCAGCAATAGATAACTACTAAGAAATAACTCTAATATGTTATTTTAAGAATTTACACTGGTTACCTCAAACTGCAGATAATTTTAATCTTAAGTAGGATGTTAGGGTTCCCCAAAGAATAGAACCAATAGGATGTGTATATATGTAGAAAGAGATTTATTCTAAAGAGTTGGCTCACACAACTGGGGATGCTTGGCAAATTCAAAATCTAATAGGGGAGGCCAGCAAGCTGGAGACTCAGGAAAAACATTCAATTCAAGTCCAAATGCAGTCTGCTGCAGAAATTCCTGCAGCAGAAATCCTGCAGCAGTCTGCTGTAGAAATTCCTCTTTCTCACAAGAGGTCAGCCTTTTGTTCTACTCAAGGCATCAGCTAATTGGCTTTCTTTAGACGTCTGTTCACATTATGGAGGGCAATCTGTTTTACCAAAAGTCCATCAGTTTAAATGTAAATCTCCTTAACATCTCCAAAACATCCTCACAGAAACATGTAGAATAACATCTGACCAAATATCTGGACACTGTGACCCATGCAAGTTGACACAGAAAGTTAACCATCACAGGTAGAGACAATTAAAACAATTAACTTATATTTGATTTCTCTAGTATTAATTAAATCAATGTAATTCACTTTCCTTATATTCTTACTCAGCTAGCTAGAAAAAGGAGCCAGGTAAAAAAGCAGATACATGGCACATTCATACATCATGGTAACAAATTGTGAAAATTAAAGAATAAGGTTGGGAGACATCAATGACTTTTCTTACCATTTCAGGACAAAAGCTATAAAGTTCCATGGAGATAAATATATGTAAATATAGACGTAGCAGTCAACTTGCAAGAAAAAAAATTTTTAACTTCAGTCCATCATCCAGGTTATTCCAAAAATTTTCAGGCTGTGAGATATTTAAGAAAAATATTTAGGTAACTCAACTTTTCATCCACATGTTGTGTTAATATATAATAGATTATCAACTATGATAATGAGTGGGTCACCCTAATGTAAAGAGTTTGTGATAGGCAGAGTAATAGCTCTTCAAAGATGTCTACATCCTCATCCCTGGAACCTGCAAATATGTTACCCTACCTGGCAAAAGGGACTTTCCAGTTGTGACTAAGTTAAGGATTTCAAGATCAGGAGACTCTTTTGAATTATCCTGGTGAAACCAATGTAATCACAAAAGGTACTTATAAGTGAAGGCAGGAGGCTCAAAGTCAGAAAAGAAGATGTGACAATAGAAGCTGAGGTGAGAAAGAGAGAAATTTAAAGATACTGTCCTGCTTCTGACTTTGAAAATGGAGGAAGGAGATCACAAGCCAGTGAACAAGGAATGTAGGCTTTCTCTAGAAGCTGCAAAAGGCAAGGAAATAGATTCTTTCCTTGAGTGTCCAGTAGGAGAATAGCATGTTGAAACCTTGATTTTAGGACTTCTGACCTCCAGAACTATAAGATTAGTGTGTGTTGTTTTGTGCCACTAAATTTGTGTAATTTGTTATAGCAGCAATAGAAAACTTAAAAATAAATAAATCCCTACTGATTTAGAGAGTTATGACGATAATCATATTTAGAGAAATGGCATTCTATGGATTTCAAAGTTCACTTAGTAACCATGGTAAACTATAAGACTAAATACAAGTTTCAGGAGGGAGGACAGATACCATATATTTTCTTTACTATTGTATCCCCTGGGCATAGTACATAAATAACACATACCAGGTTAAAAAGAAATAGTTTGGGGAAGGATGCCCTAATAATAGATCTTTTTGATATTCAGTTAATATATTAAATGTCTCTGTGTTAATGACTTCTAAATTTATGAAGGTTTATTCACTCAGGCCAATAATAATGTTTTTCAGTCATTTTAACACCAGTTTTTTAAATACTTGAAATAAATAAGTATTATGGTCATATTTGGCTTATTTCTTCTTTACTTATCAAAGTCTGACACTGATCTTTTGGTATTTAAATTATAATTAAGTGATATTAATTTACTGTATCTTAACTGACTCTATTCTTCATGGCACTGTTCAACAGAATGATCTGAAGAAATGTGAATCAATTTTCAGGAACCAAAAAGACAAAGAGGACCCACAAATTTTGCCTTCAAGGATAACAAATCTCTGTATCATTAGAAGCAGATGAAATAGAAGTTCTGACTTCAAAATAATTTTCCACTTTTCAAGTAAAACACTTTGAGATATCAAAAGACAGGCTAACAAAAAATTCACCAAATTATTGCTAAATTAGCAATTACAAATTATCCATTTTTATAAATAATATTTTGACTTCAAATACATAACTTAGACTCTAAGTGAAAAAATAGAATATTTATAGAGATCTACCCACTAGCTAACTGAAATAGCAACTTTTTACCTTGTATCAACTCATGACGGTGCCACTGTTTAATAGATTACGATTTACAGAATGTCACTGCTAATGGCTCACAATGGTTGCAGCTGCACTATTGTGGTGGTCCAGGAAGTGTGCTTGGCTAAGGGAGCACTGCATCTGCATGCTTGATGTTAACACTCAGGCCTTTTATAGCTTTAATAAAGTTGACAATTTATGCATAGACATGCCAGAATGTAGAGCCAAGCAAATGAAATCACTGAGGTTGAGGGGCACAAATTCAAGCTGCCTGCCAGAAACATGTGCAGCTGTATTAGAAACAGGAAGTAGGTTCCATTGACACACCTGCTACAGATGCCTTGCTTGCAAAAGTCTCTATTTCTTTCCTCTAGTAGACGCATGAAAAACTTAGTTCATTATTGCTTACACATATCAAAGTGTGAGATTCAGAGTCATGATTGTGTTATTTATTCAATTTATTCAGCAAGGGAGGTGACCCACTTTAAATTTGACATTATGGCTGTGTGTGGTGTACAATCTTTCTTTTTCTCAGTCCTACTTATTCAGCAAAGCTGAACTAGGCTGGTGGGTAATCAGCCCAAATAGGGAGCTAGTAATCACTCCTAACTTTAAGTGTCTGGATTAGTCATTGTTACTTCTGAACCTTTTGCCTTGTGCTGCCTTTTGAGAGATTAGTCTGCGTTATTGGATTGTCAGGTGGTCTTTCAGCCTAAGAAATGCCTGAGTGCCCAAATTGAAGTCATGATATTAGATCCAACTAAGTCAGGCCAATCTCAGTACCACATGTGGTGGGAGTGGAAACTTCTTCATAAGGAAAATGGTCTCTTCCTGTGACTTCATCTATTAGTCTAAAAATCAAGAAGCAGAAGAAGAGTGATATCTATTGGCTCTCTCAGACCTCAGCAGTAGAATTTGGAGCTAGAATAGGGCATGTGTTAGAAACAGAAATGAATGCTACTCAAAGTAAGATTTGAACATTATGGATTTGATCACATTTTAAGTCCTTATCATGAGCTAATGATATGAGGTAAGTATGCCAAGGAACAACAAAGGAAGTAACACAGGAAAACGATTTCCTATTTTTGTCAGATCAGAGTGAATAACTTCTAAAACATTGTGTATTCACTATTCAGACCTTAGCAAGGAAAAGGAGGCAAGCAAAGCTGAGGTTTCTCATAGGTCATGGTATATGATTTGTGTCAAGAACAGCATGTGCCAAAAAGCTATGTGAGACTCTTATCAAGCCCAACATGCCAGAAAGTGCTTCAAACTCTATATAGAAAATAAGTCTGAAAAATCTAATGTATTCTGAGATCTTTATTTCTAAGGATTTCAGATATAGCTGGATGCACTTATTCCTATTGTTGAAGCTACTGTAGCCATTCATATGCATTCTTAATAAAATTATCTTTATTCCCCTCCATATATTTTGTCCCCTGTACATGATGAAACAGCCTTCTTAACAACAATGTATCTTTCTTATATCACCCGAAACACATTATTTTAATTAACTAACTTAATATATTCATGGCTTCTGAAAAATTTGGCAGGCATTGAACCAAATATACTAATACCCCAATTATCCCACTGTCATATAAAATATTCAGTGGAAAGTATTACCTTATTCAGTGGAAAAAGTTACCCAATGGCCTAGCTATCACATTCTAGTGAAGGGCTGCCGGTTCTAGCTAGAATTCAGTAAAGAAGGTCACTCTGATGATATTACTAATGCCTTCATGCTCTTTGCTTTGAGTCACTTTTATTTGGTTATTTCCTTTCCTAACTTTAATGAACTTAGTTGTGTAATCCAAACAATAAAATATAACATTTTAGATGATTCAAAGATTTATATTCAATATTAAGGATGAAAAATGTGACTAAAGGATAATAAATATGAAAACTAATTCATAATGACTTATTAATACCACAACTGAGGGTGGCTCCAGCCTCCTAGTATTAATTTTCAGGTTCTTAATGTAAAGTAAAATGTAAATTCTGGTTTGATCTCTCTGAACATGTATTGCACTTTTATAATGTTCTTTTCTATTTCAAAGAGGACAAACTGGAAAACATATTATTTTGAATTTGTTTGATAATAAAATTTTCTTTGTAATTTATTAGAATTTTAATTTTGTATACTTGTCCTGCAGTCCCAATAATTAGGGAAATATAAAGAGGTGTAAATATTTTTAATCAACACATGCTAGTTAAACTTGCCTTTGATTATGGCAATCAAAAAACTTCCATTTCTGTATATTTTAATTTATAATAGGCATCATAAAATAACTAGTTTCTTGTTTTTATTCCATACATTGCCCAATGAGCTTACCTTTTATTTAAAAACTTTAGAAATTATTTATTATACAAACAAGCATGGATATAGTAGAATAAATGAAGAATGTAGAAAAGTAAAATTAATATATAAAAATACATTTTATTGAATTCTAATTGCATTAAGTTGTTTAAAAAAGAATGTGCAAAACTACATTATTAGGTAACTAAGAAAATATATACTCTAAAATATATACTCTAAAAAACAGGGGTCCCCAACCCCTGGGCCGTGGGCCAGTACCAATCTGCAGCCTGTTAGGAACTGGGCCACACAGCAGGAGGTGAGCGGCAGGCGGGTAAGTGAAGCTTCATTTGCCGCTCCCCATCATTTGCATTACCGCCTGAACCATAGCTCTCATTACCACCTAAACCATCCCCCCCACCATCCGTAGAAAAATTGTCTTCCATGAAACTGGTCCCTGGTGCCAAAAAGGTTGGGGACTGTTGCTCTAAAATATATATTTAGCTTGGAACATTTATTATTATTTTAAAAAATCTTTTTGTTTAAAACACTAATAAAAATAGACAAAACTATAAAATTTCTAGAAGAAAACATAAGAGAATAACTAGGTGACCTTGGAATTGGCAATGAGTTTTTTTTTTCTTGTCGTTTTTTTGAGACAAAATTCACATGACATAAGATTAACCATTTTAAAGTGTACAGTTCAGAAGCACTTAGTACATTCACAATGTTGTGCAACCATCATTTCTATCAAGTTCCAAAATATTTTAATCACCCCAAAAGGAAACCCTGTACAGGTTAAGCTGTCACTCCCCATTCACCTGCAACCACTAATTTGCTTTTGGTTTCTACTGATTTACCTATTTGGGATATTTTGTACAAATGGAATTATACAATATGTCATCTTTAATATTTGGCTTCTTTCACTTAGCTTGTTTTCAGTAATCATCCATGTTGCAAGATGTATTAGTACTTCATTCATTTTTTAAACTGAATAATATTCCATTGTATGAATATGACACTTTTGTTTATTCATTCATCTGTTAATGGACATTGTGAATAATGCTACTATAAACATTCATGTACAAGAATTTGTTTCAGTACCTATTTTCAGTTCTTTTGAGTTTATGCTTAGAAGTAAAATTGCTAGGTCATATGAAATTCTGTGTATAACTTTTCAAGCGATGGGCAAACTATTTCTACAGTGGTGGCACCATTTTTACTTGTCATTTTTCATTTTTTTCTAATATTATTATTACAGCCACCTAGTGAACGTGTGGAATGGTATCTCAATAAGTTTTTAGGTAAAAGCCGAAAGCATAATCAATGAAGGAAAAAACTGTTAAGTTGGGCTTCACTAAAACAGCAACTTCTCTGAAAAAGATGCTGTTAAGAGACTGGAAAGACAAGCCAAAGACTGGGGGGAAAAAAGCTTTGACAAACACGTGTCAGGTATAGGACTCTTATCCAAAATAAACGAAGAACTCTTAAAGCTCAAGTAAGAATATAGACAATCCATTTCTTTAAAATGGACAATATTTGAACAGGCACCTCACCAAACAAGATATGCAGATGACAAATAAGCATATGACAAATAAGGATCAACATCATTTATAATTAGAAAGCTTCAAATTAAGACAACAATAAGATCGTCTATACCAATTTTTTCCAGATTCCACATATATGCGTTAATATATGATATTTGTTTTTCTTTTTCTGACTTATTTCACTCTGTATGACAGTCTCTAGGTCTATCCATGTCTCTAGACACAGATTTAGAGAACAAACTTATGGATACCAAGGGGGAAAGAGGTGGGTGGGCTGAATTGGGAGATTGGGATTGACATATATACATTATTGATACTATGTATAAAGTAGATAACTGATGAGAACCTTCTGTATAGCACAGGGAACTCTACTCAATGCTCTGTGGTGACCTAAATGAGAAGGAAATCCAAAAAAGGGGATATATGTTTACATATAGCTGATTCACTTTGCTGTACAGTATAGACTAACACAATATTGTAAAGCAACTATACTCCAAAAAAAAAAAAAAAAGGCAACAATAAGATCCCAGTACATACCTATTAGAATGGTTAAAATCCAAAAAAAACTAATAAAAATAATAAAATAAAAAAATAATAATAGCTGATGGTGAGGTTGTGGAGCAAGAGAAACTCTTATTCATTGCTGGTAGGGGTACAAAATATATGGCCACTCGAAGAGAGTTTGGTCATTTCTTACAAAGTTAAACATAATCTTGCTATATGATCCAGCAGTCACACTTCTGGGTATTTAAACTGTTCTAAAACTCATGTCCACGCAAAACCCTGTAGCTTATGCTTATAGCTGCCTCATTCACAATAGCCAAACCTGGAAGGCACCAAGATGTCCTTTAACAGGTGAATAGATAACCAAACTGTGGTATAGCGATATAATGGACAATTTTTCATCAGCAAAAAGAAATGAGCTATCAAGCCACAAAATGACATAGATGAACCTAAAAATGCATATTGCTAAGTGACAGCAGTCAGTATGCAAAATGGTATATATTGTGTGTTTCCAATTAAATGACATTCTGGAAAAGGCAATTATTATTTTATAGAATAAAAAGATGAGTGATGGGCCTCCCTGGTGGCGCAGTGGTTGAGAGTCCGCCTGCCGATGCAGGGGATACGGGTTCGTGCCCCGGTCTGGGAGGATCCCATATGCCGCGGAGCGGCTGGGCCCGTGAGCCATGGCCGCTGGGCCTGCGCATCCGGAGCCTGTGCTCCGCAACGGGAGAGGCCACAACAGTGAGAGGCCCGCGTACCACAAAAAAAAAAAAAAAAAAAAAAAAAAAAAAGATGAGTGATGCTGAGAGTTCAAAACAAGGGCATGAGATTTGAATAGGTGAGTCAAAAGTTTTTGTTATACAGCTTGTTAAAAAATCCAAATATCAGTGAGATGTTCTGTTTCAATAACTGTAATTACTTACACTCTTATTGAAACAGAACAGTGGAATACACTGTATTGAAACAATACAGTGGAAGTGGCAAATAATGGAGAACCATCAATTTTTGTCCCTCTAAGATGTCAGGTTTGACCACAGGTTGTGATCATTGGACAGTGGGGATTGGGGAAGCAGGGAGTTTTTGCCAGGGGCACACAGAGTTCTCTGCTTTCCCTGTCAATCTTCCCCATTAGACACAAGGAGGATAGGGGAGGGAAAAAGTTCATTCTTAATAATCAAACCCCCCTTTTGACCCCTGCCAATAGGAGTAGTGATGAGTTAAACCAGAATCAGGGTTACATTTTTTTTGTTTGTTTGCTTTATTTCTCCCTATTTTGGATAAATAACCAAAATGTCAACCTTGTTGAATATTTCTTTTTTTTTTTTTAAGCAGCATTGACTAAGATACTTTATAAAGAATTGTGAATTCTTGTTTCATGGTCATCTCTTATGCTTAGGGAAACTGTATCTCAGGTTGAATAGGTGTATCTTAGTAAACCTGTACTTCACATAGATGAACACCTTAGTCTTTGATGAAGGAGTATTCAGTACTAGCTTGTAGTTTATAGATGGCATTCAATAAAAGTGAAATTATATTGACACAGCCTTCCTGATAATGACATGAAAGGCAGGAGCAGTTCTCTCTGCTAGGGATTAAAACTCAGCATGAGTCTACTGAGGATTGAATTCTGCACTCTAGCCATTTGAATATCTATAAATTGCTGGTAAGATGAGACTTTACAACTCCTGTGTCTCTGAGGGCCTAGGTTATAGAAAAGAAAAATCTACAATGTCAACATGACCTGAAGACCCTATATGGTTTAAGAATTTGGTACATCAATAAACTGGACATAGCATTTATATGTAAAAAAAACAAAAAAAAAGCAAAATATATTTTGCTAAGCCGGAAAACTTTTATTTAAATAATAAATATTTGTTAGAGATTACTAGTGTCAGTAGGAAGGAGAACACTAATAAAATAAATGTTTTTTCATTATGCCTCATCCTGAGTTCTGCCCTATTGCAATAAATTTTAATAGTAAAGAAAAAAGAAAAGTAGAGCTAGAATGTCTAATTCTAAAGAATTTCATGAAAAACTTGAAAATTTGAAGAAATTTCTAAATTTAAATGTATTATTAAATATGTTATCAAGGATAGTCTGATATGTCTGTCCTGGATGCTAAAATAGATCCAACTTAATACTTTTGGTAAATATTACTTAGGGCCAATGAAAAGGTTAGATATAAGATACATTTGATATCCTTCAGTCTTGGTGTAATCTTTTGAACAGTTTCTATAATAAGAAATATATTTATTATAGCGCTTCCACTGTATTCTATATGGGATATTCCATCTACCTAGATAGCTAAATATATAGAAGCAAGTGTAAGCATATATTATTTGGTGTTAGAGAATAAACTCTGCTTAAAATTACAAAGCTGAATAAAAATTTCACAAGTATTTCTTTCTGATAAGTTAAATGTAAGTTTGTACTTAATTGGTGCCTTGAGTAAAGAACTAGTCTGCAGTGACACTAACACTAGGAATCTGTCAGCATTTTTCTCAGTAACCCTATTTTTTAAATGACACTTTATACTTTTACTTCAAAAATAATATTTAAATCACTTTGGATAAATTTAAGTTGAACTGAAAACATCCTCGATAATTTCATTTTTACCAAACAAGATCGGAAGACAATATTCTCTCTTGGGAACAACACAGGAAAAAGAGTTCAAACATAATTTTCAATAACTTCAAATGTCAGAGCATTATCTAATTGTGTCAGTAACACAAATATACATAGGTCTTGAAAGGTACATGTACACACACACACACACTCAGACTCAGCCTACCACTTCAACTAAACTTATATACACATATGTGCATGTACAGTGGAGGTCACACAGAGGACAACAGAGTAAAGTTTCCAAGATCCAGAGGTTTAGGACTCAACTCCTGACTACTAAAATCTAAGGGTAGATCCTGACAAACTTCTCACACTTCTCTCTAAGCCATGATTTATTAACCTGCATAATAAGGGATTGAACTGGGAGATTTGTTGCCTCCTTTCAAACCAGAAACTCTTCAATGACCCAGATATTTTCAACTTTTGCCTTTATTTTCCCCTGGATACCTCTTATAATAAGCAAAATGAAATATGGCAATAACCCAGCTCTTAAAATTAATGGTTGTCTCCCATTTGCAAATAGAATGGAGGAGATTTTTATATATGATTGCTCCTGTCAAGAAAAACCAGATAAAATAGCAAAAGGTAGAAAAAAGAGGGGAAAAAATATATATAGTTAAAAAAATCAGAGTACGTTTGAAGGAAAAAGCACTTGAGGGGTAGAGATTTTGGAGTGAGAGAACTATGAGTGATAAATTAATAATCTGAAACCAAATTTTTTTCTTGTAGGCTTTCAGTGGGAATCCGGGCTTTGCCTGGACAGAAGGCCACTGCTAGGGGACACAGAAACTTTCAGAACTTTTGGAGGTATTATAGACTAGAGTAGGGGATGATAATTTTTTTTTTTTTCTGTCAAGGGCCAGAGAGTAAATATTTTCTCTGTGGCTAATATTCAATTCTTCCGTGGCAGCCAAAGTAAAACTAGATAATATGTATGAATGGGTGTGTCTGTGTTCCAAAACACTATGGACATTGAAATTTTAATTTTGTATAATTTCATATGTCATGAAATATTGTTCTTCTTTGATTTTTCCAACCATTTAAAATGTAAACACCATTCTTAGCTCATAGGCTATAGAAAAATCAGTAGGCTGGATTAGGTTCATGGGCTTGTACTGACACCGGGCTAAAGAGACAACTTTGGAGACTTGAATGACTTCAGACATAGTGTCAATCTCTCTTTCAAGACAATAGACAGATTTTGATTTTGGGTGGACTAGCAGGCACAGTTTTAGCTGGAACATTCTGAGAAGCAGAGAAGTGTTTGCCAAAGTACCCTGGTAGTGGTGAGATAGAGTCTGAATGTTCCAGAGAAACAGTCCTGGTGAGTCCACTAAACTCTAAATTGAAAACTTTGGAATCTAAATCCCAAGTATTGGAGTGAGAAGTAGACTGAGCCTTCCTAAAACTTCAACCCTGCCTCCACTAAACTCCATCGGAGATAGGATTAAATTGATTTGCTTGCCACTCTACCTACAAAAGGAAAAGGTGCACCCCTCTAGAGAGAGACTGTGTAACCTAGAGCTTCTACAATTTTTTTAATGCAACATGGCTAGAAACAAAACAAAACAACCAAGAGACAAATATACACAAAAAAATAAAAACCACCCTAGAAATACCAAGAGTAAGGAAATAAACATAAAAATCAAGAGAATATTTACATGATCCCTCTAGACCATCCACAGATGATCTAGATAATGAACTTAACTAATAAAGACTTTGAAATAATTATGATTAAAATATTCAAGTATAAAGATTTAAAAAATTGGAGAATTACTTGAGAAAAAATTAAATCTTCCTGGTCAGATTTTGGTATCAAGGTTTACAAATGTCATAAAATGACTGCTGTACATACACATGTGCATACACACACATACACACCACAATCTGGACTACTGTTAAAAGTTTTGCTTAATATCTTTCTTCAATATTTGAAATAAATTTTTGGTGGAGTAATCTTCTTTCTGAGGAAGATTTAAATAATGGATTATGTTTTTCTTAATAGTTGTAGCACTATTCATATTCCTTTTACTTATTGTATCAATCTTGGAATATGCTTTTCAAGGATTATTTTTTCTTCTCAAAAATTGTCAAATGTATGGTGTAAAGAGTTAATATATTTTTATTTTCACTTTCATATGTGTAGGGTCCAGAGTGATATGACTTTTTAATCTGATATTTGTAACTTGTAAATTATTCATTTTTTTCCTTGATAGGTCTTGCTAGCATTTGATTAGAATCATCCATATTTTCAAAGAACCACCTCTTGTGTTAATGTATTCCTCTGTGTGTATTTATCTTTCATTGAGTTCTCTTATCTTTTTTTTTTTTTTTTTTTTTTTTTTTTTTTTGCTGTACACGGGCCTCTCACTGTTGTGGCCTCTCCCGTTGCGGAGCACAGCCTCCAGACACGCAGGCTCAGCGGCCATGGCTCACGGGCCCAGCCGCTCCGCGGTGTGTGGGATCTTCCCAGACCGGGACACGAGCCTATGTCCCCTGCATCGGCAGGTGGACTGTCAACCACTGCACCACCAGGGAAGCCCTTTCATCCTCATTTTTGAATCACATTTTAGCTTCATATAGAATTATGTTTTGGCTTTATTCCCCTTGAACATATTTAAAGATGTTTTTCAATTATCTTTTGGTCTACAAAATTTCTTATTTTTTTTTGTATGTAATGTATATTTTTCTCTCAATGCTTTTATGCTTTTCTTTTTATCACAGATGTTCATCTATTTGATTATTGTGTGTCTTTTTGTGGTTTTCTTTGTGTATGTCCAGTGAGGCTCATTGAAATTCTTGGATCTCTGGGTTTATAGTTCTCACACAGATTTGGAAAATACCTGGCAATTATTTCTTCACATGTTTTTCTACTCCCCATATCATTCTGTGACCCCATTTACACAGACATTGAACTGCTTGACACTTTTAATTTTTCTAGTGTGTCTAATCTGCTTGTAATTTAACCCAGCTACTTAAGATTTAAAAATGTTATTGTTTTATCTAGATCTCTCTTTAGGTTTTCTTATGTCTTTCATTTCTCTCCTCATTACGTTCATATTTGCCTTAAATAGCTGAATTTTGTTATAATTACTATTATAACATCTTTGTCTGTTAACCTCATCATCATTGTGGGGCTTGGTTTTATTGAACCGTTTTTCTTGTTGCCATGGATCTATTTTTTCTGCTTCCATAAGTAGCTAGTAAATTTTATGAAGATTGTGGATATTTAGAATTTTATATTGGTATATATCTGGATTTTACTGACTTCATTTTTAAGAATGCCGAGCTTTATGCTGGCAGGCAGTCAAGGTGTATGAAATTCAGTGTGCTTTTGAGGTCTGTTTGTAAATGCTGTAAAGGCAGTTCTACGGAAGTCTTTACTCTAGGGTTAAGCTCCACCACAGAGGGTGTTTTCCTTCTTTGGGCTGGATTGCATTTCCATAGTGATCAACAACTCTGCAGTCTGGCTGATGGAAAATGGAAAGTCTCCCAACTCTGTGTGAAATTTAGTAACCAGTCAAGCATAATGTTCCCTTGTCATTTTTTGTCCACCCTAGTTGAGTTTCACATGGCACATTTTAGTACTCATCAAGCACTCAAGGGACCCTTTTGTAGATTTCTGGGATCCTTTGTATACTCCTAACATTGTTCTACAACTTCAAGCCTCCTCAGAAACACTAAACTCTGATCACCATTCTAAAACTCAGTGAGACCATTCTTTACTTGGATATCCCCTCCTTCATCAGAGATCTAGAATATGCTTCCATATTAAAAGCCAGAGTAAAATACTCACTTTGTTTCCTTTTTTCCTCAACATCACAAACAGCACTACACATTATCCAGTAGTTGGAATTATTTATACAGTTTTCTAGGTGTTTCAGTAGGAAGCACCTTAGACATGATTACCCTTCATTTTTAGTAGATAAAATTGTTTTTAATATACAAAAATGTGAAAAATTTCAGGTTATTTTTCCTTAAATTACTCGAATTCAATCTAAAAAGTACACCTACAGTGACACCCAGTCATTTTCATGACAGAGAGTAACTTACTCTCTTTTCACAGAGATAACATTTTACTCTCTCTTCACAATTCCTCTACATATGTGATGAATATAATCCCATCACAAGCTTCCACAGAGTGTCATTTATCATTTCTTTCCAATATTCATTTTTTTCTGCCCTCTGGATTTTTTTTCCTATGTCTACAAATACAATTCTTTAAAAAAGGCTTAGCAAGTTATACTCTCCCTGCAGTATTTTTTTTTCTGTAGCCAAAATATCCTGACATAGTACTCTACTATAGTTCAATTCTCATTTAGTTCCAACTGATGGTATTCTACTTTCTACCTTATTATCCCAGAAAATGGCTACAAATAAGGTCACTAAATTCCAAATAAAATGGTGTGTGCTTAATTCTCATACTACTTAATGTATTTGTATTGTTTAACACTGCTGTTACTTTCCAAAATTATTTTTCTTTTACTCTCCATGAAACTATTTTGTTTTGTTTCTGGTTCTATTACTGTAACTGTTCATTCTTTGTCCCTCTTATTAATCTCAACCAGCAATCTCAGAAGAGAAGTGGTAGTTGAAAAAACTGCACTAATTTAAGAGAAAAATAATAGGAAAGCAATAATATTCTGGTTGAAATAATAAGGAGTATGAAATCAATTGGTAGTGCCATACAATTACCTGAAACCTTCATGAATATCAAAAAGGAGAAATATCATTTGGTAATTTCACCATAATAAATTTAAATTAAACCAACTTAAAACTTCATATATAATATGTATGTATGTGTGACTATTACTGATGTTTTCACTGCATATATTTATACACACACACACACTCACACGGGCATAAGACAGCTTAGAAACTAGGAATACATATTAATTCCTCATTTATAGTTATAATTTCCTTATGTGTTAGATTCAATTCCAAAGTAACAGCTTCTTTTATTACTTCCGTAATAAAAGTTCCGTTTTTAAGAAGTTTCCGTTCTTTCTAAATAAATCTGTTTCCACTTATATGGCACCACAAAGTGCCCGTAATAAGACTTGTATGCTATATGCCAAACATTTGTGTTTGATGTTTGTGAATGTGTGTGTGTGTGTATATGTATGGTGGATGGTGAGAGAAAGAAATAATGTCATTATAGGAAATGACTCTTGACAAAAGAACACCATAAACAAATTGTAGGCTACTGACTAAAGTCTTGTCAATCAGTCATGCTGTTGTTGTAAAATGTTAACAAGATTATGGAGTGTATGAAAGGAATTCAATGCCCAATACCCAGGAAGTAACCATTTTGTTATACTTGGCATTCTGCTACAATTATTGAAGTATGATGTCCTCTTATAATCTCTACATATCTGAAGAAATTAAAAACTAGTGAAAGAGTAGTAGAAATGCTAATACAGGAATACTATGGAGAAAATTGAATAGGTTGAGTTTATTTGATTTTAGAGAATGACAGATGATATAGTCTTTAAGTATAAATCATAAAATTAAAGTCTGTGAATTACCTACAAGTATTTCTTAGATATCCAAAATATTTGATACACGATTTTGGGGGCTATGAGAAGATGTAGCAGTCTCATCACTTCTGTCAGTTTTTTTTATCAGATAGAGTGGCAATTCCTGTAAGGGTGAAATATTAAGCAAAATTATAAGCAAATTTAATTATGGCTTAGTAAAACAATGCAAATAGTATCACAAGGCAGAGCATGTTGCATTTCCAAATAGATGGAGATAGAGGTGTTTGAAGTATAACGATACTTTTCTATTCACCGGTATTATCAGTGTAAGAATAAAGCAAAGTGGTTGGAGATTTCTGTTTTCTTCCAAATAATTAGAATAAGTGATTTCACAAAATGCTCTTCCCCATTTGACAAGCCATATTATGAGCTGGTTAAATAATTAAATAGAACAATCATCTAAGCTGGCATGCAGGACTCTGAGTTACTGTTTAAAGATGACTTGTTATCAACATTAGAGTAATAAATAACTAAAATGGTTTGAATGGAAAAAATATGGGGAGGTAAATATGTGATGAGGTCAACAGTCTTCCTGTGCGTATCTACCTAGAGTTTCAGATTTAATGTACCACATGTAAGAAAAAAATAATTAAAAAATGGATTTTAAAAAATAAAATCACAAGCATGGGATAATGGGATAGCTGGGAAGCCAAAGTGAAGACATCAGCAGAAAACAAGATCTCTAAATATCAGTGACTTTCAGTGATTTATAATACATATGTCAGAAGAAGACTGATAGAAAACTTATCTTTTCAGTTATGGCTCTGTTTAGGGAATGCTGGGAGAGCAAGAGGTACGATAGAAAGAGGTACTATCAATAAAAGCAAGAAAATAAACTTCAATATAATCAAACCCAAATAGATTGCAGATATTAAAATAGATTCAAAATATTACACAAGGAGATTTATTGGTTTAAAAACATAGAAAGACTGCTGACAAGGCAGTTTTCAACATAAGGTCAAAGAAAACAAGGCTATCACAAAAGAACCAACATATTTATAGAAAAATCAGGTAGAAATGCTAGATTTTAATTTGAAATTATAAAAATAATCAAATTTCACATTTTATGAAGTCAGCATTTTTATTGTATCTCTAAAAGAATAGGTATGATTACCAAATTAATAAATAGTAAAGGAATTTAAAAATTCAATCTGAAAAAAGTCATTAAAGGAGTATAAAAACATATGAAAACAAATAAGAAAATTGAATTTTTAAAAATCAGAAAATCAGTATTTTTTTCAATTGGACTAAACTATCCTTTTACAAGAGACAGATTGACAGACTAGAAATGTCAATATTATTATAATAATATTATTATAATATGCTTTTACCAGATACACAATGAAATAGAGTGGTCCAAAAGGCTGCAAGTAGGAAATATTAACAACAACATAAATGGCAGAACAATACAAATATCAGACAAATTACACATTCAGGGGAAAAAAAGCTTTACTAGAGAAGAGAGTAACTGCATAATGATCAAAGTTTAGAATCAGTTTATAGCAATTTATAATAATTCTATTGTTCTATGCAGCCATATTTAAGAAAATATAAAATTGTATGTCCCTAGTTGTGTAATATTAACTGTCTCAATAATTGATATATTAATCAGACAAAAATTGTCAATAAAAATATAGAAGTGACTTTTGGAGATCACTTAACTGGCTGTAGTTTTGTTCATGTATAAAATTAGAGGTTTGAATAAAGGTTTTTCAAAGGCTAATGAACTATTTTGTGACTCTATTTAGAAAAATAAATTCAACCATTGAATTATGCACACATTTTATAAAACCTGCTGTATGTATCTGTGTCTATTAAGTAAGATTGAGGTTACTCTAAAGCTAAGGGGAGAGTTATCCACTTAGAATAACCCTTTAATAAATTGGTTTATACTATGAAGAATCTTTTTTATGAAGTATTTTATTACCTTCTAATTTATGCCTTAAGACTTTGGCTTTATTTAGAGTGAGTTTTATTAAAATGAGCCACACCCATAGCTCAATCTGTTAGAATGTATTTTCACCAAATAATTGACATCAAGTGCACTTTAATGAAGCACAGATTCATTGGAAAGTATAGTTTTTGCCAGATTCTGTCACAAAATTACCATATGGCATTGAGATATCCAGTGATGCAGGAAAAAATTTCTTTATCAATATTAGCTATTTCTATCATTGCTATGGAAGAGTGTGTCAGGTTGCCAAGTTGAGTTTTTTCCCACATATCTGGAAGTCACCACTATGGAACTGTTGCTCTTGTGTGGAAAGAAAAAGAAGGTTAAGGTAATGCCTTCTAGAGGCTGTGTTTTTACTTCTTTCTGATGTTTGACAATATATATACACTTGAACCCCTCTACACTTTGGTTTCTTAACCTCTCTATGCTATGTACTTCTTTTTTTCTCAAAAATGATGTACTATCTGCCTAAAAAGGCACCGTTAGAAATAAAAGAGATAAAACATAAAAGAACAATTAACAATGTACCTGGTACAAAATATGTGCTTACTAGGTATTATCCATTTTTACCTCAATTATGTTGACAATAATCACTTAGTTCAATGTGCCACAATAGATATCACAAGCACATTAAATCCAACATCAAGTTTGACCCCCACTGGCAAACTCTGAAGAGATAATTTCTCATTTTCAAAGATTCTTAAATTGTCATGGGAGGGAATTCCCTGGTGGTCCAGTGGTATGGACTCCATGCTCTCATTGCCAGGGTCCCAGGTTCAATCCCTGGTCTGGGAACTAAAATCCCACAAACCAAGTGGCCAAATAAAAAAAAAAATTGTCAGGGGAAATTAGAAATAAACATATCAACCATCAGGGAAAGAAAAGACCAGCACTATAATTTAGTGCTTGGTGGCCTCATATCACAGAGGTTTCCATTCAAATGTGGAGAGTTAATGAACAATTCAGTATTTTAATATGCACACATTGTTTTATTATAAGCTATATATTATTTTAATAACAGTTAAATGATTCAAATTCAAGAACAAATACATTATGGATCTTTCTGTCCCAAAATCAATCACTTAATTCAAATAAGTTCGAACAAGCAAGTTCAGTTTTAACAGTCATCAACTTTACTCTTAGATTTAAGTATTTGCAAAAGTCTACCCTCACACCTGTGGTAGCAGAAGGACATATAGTTGTTTGTAAAAAGAACAAATACACAACAATGGAATATTGTGGGCACAATGGAGAGTAGACAATTTTCTTTTAAACTTTCTTTTAATTTTAGTTTGTAGGTCAAATTGTAAACTTCATAGCACCCCTGACCTTTAGTGGTCCAGGAGGCAGATTCCAGTACATGCAGAATCGCAGACTGCACTTGGGAATATTGACTAGCACAATAGGATTCTTGGGAGACAATTCTCTGTGTGTCTCTTGTGTATCTTCATGTTTTGGGAGAAAGTCACAGACTACACTATTTTCCAAGTGACCTTTTCAAAGACATTTGAAGAGTGCACAACCTTGAAAGACAGAAATAAAGTATTTTTTCAGAGCAAAGGTTAGGTTTGCTTAGAGTCTTCAAAGGTAGCAATGGTGCCTCTTCCCAGAGCAAAAGGCAGGCACGGGTAGCCATTATAAAAATTTTACATTCTTAATCTCGAGGTTCCTCTCCTATAGCACAGCCTACCGCATGGGCAGATTTTGTCTAGCCCGCTTGTAGTTGTCTTGTGGGATTCAGGGCTTAGGTAGCTGACACAAAAATTGCTGCTACTCTGACTCGTGCATTTGCTGGGAGTAATATTCTGTCCTCATTTCTGACTCAGTAGTTTCTTGAGTCAAAAACAGTTGCAGCTTAACTTGTTAGCTTGTAAATAAAGTCTCATACTTTTCACAGTTCTTGACAAGAACAAGTCAGGTGTGTTTTACAAACTTGCAAAAGGGAAGGTATTCCTCAGCTTAAAGTTTAAGAATAGATAAATTCTAACCTTATATCACAGAAAAGATGTGATATATTTCAACCATAGACACCATTAAAAATAAAAATAAACCGCCTTTCAAGTTGAAGAGTATAGACAATATTAAAATACAAAAACAGAGGGAGGGGATACATGTATACATATAGCTGATTCACTTTGTTGTACAGCAGTAACTAACACAACATTGTAAAGCAACTATACTCCACTAAAAAAACACAAGTTATTAAAGCCATAAAAAGCAACAAATAGAAGCTCAGTGAACTTTATTAAATCAAAGAAAGCTGTAGTATAATATTTAAGTATGGCGACATCACTTGGGACGAGGAAATTACCTATGAATTTTTTTTCAATTAAGGCCTATAGTAGTTTTGCCCCTTTATTCAATAAGCATTGATTGATGGGTTCATTTTCTCAAAGTTTTTCCTCTCTCAGTGCATGGAACATAGCAGACATCTATTGAATTCTGTCACTAGATATTTTAGTTGACATGTGGTATTATATTTGTTTTTCCCATGGAGAATAAATACTACCTAATACTACATGCAATGGTAAAAATTTACCATCAGTTATCAGCAACTCTGAATATACTGACATTTCCACATACGAACATAAACACAAACATACATACATACATACATACATACATGAATTGATATACAAATTAAACTTCAAAAAATTCCAAAATTCCAAGAACAAATAGATAGAAATCAATGATACATTATTTATTAAGTGACTCATAAAGCCTTTGCCAAAAGTGGATCTGAAAAAAAACATCATTTCACAGTTAGTGAGAAAGTAGTATATCAGCAACAATCCATCAATTAATGTATTTAAGCTTCTACTAAGCACATTTTATACAATACATCTTTTTATAAAGTGTATTAAATCTCTATTAATGTACTATATAGCTATATACTATAGATAAAAAAATAAAAACAGACACATAAAGATAACCATTTTGTTTGCAGAATAATTGATCACGTATTGTAATGGAGAAATGCTGAGGATACTAAGAGAAAATGTATTCATTCAGCTGGAATATTGAGACTCTACTGTTTGTAAAGTTTGAGCTTTGGAAGGTACAATAATGAATGAAAGATAAAAATCCTTTCCTTCATTGATCTTATATTTTAGCGTAGAAGACTGGAAAAAAATAAAAACTATATAAGTGAAGTATAGTTAGATAATATACCAGAAGGTGATAAATGCTTAGAGAAAAAACAAAGGTAATGGGATAAAGAATGACCTTTGGAGGGAGGGTGCTATTTCCTACCAGGCAGAGAGTTCTGAAAAGAGGGTCCTTGAGGAGGGAACTGACCAACAAGAGGAAGCAGGCCATGTGAACACTAGAGAAAAGAGTGTGGTGGATGGATTAAACTGAGGCAAAATGATGCGTGCAGAAGGCTGTGTAATGGCTTTGATTTTATTTAGAGTGACATGAAGGGATGAACATGAAAAATGACATTCATTTGGCCAATACAGAAATAATTGCTGTCCCTGACAAGAGATTTTTGTTGAATAATGGGAAGGAAACTGTAGATGATCCTACAGAATGCCTGGGAATCTACCCTGTAATGCTAATCATCCCTACATCACATTTTTTTAGATTTTTTGATATTCCCCCCAACCCCCACACAACATAACTACAATGGCCAACCTGCATGTGAACCCACATATTTTACCTTCTCTTTTGTTAAAATGAATGAGCTCTTTGATGCTGCTGTCTAGGACCAGATCCTCCACTTTTGCTTCTCATCCCTGCTCTCCTTCTCCAAGACATCATTCCTCCTCATCTCTCCTTTAGTGTATTTCTTCCCCTTACTACTGCATTATTCTCATCAATATTAAATGCAGTGTAAAGTCCCAACATTAAAAAATTATAATATCATGTTCCCATAATTCCAATTCTAGCCTCATTTATTTGCTCAGCTTTACAGAATAATTTCTTAAAAGAGTTGTCAACTGTTATTTTTTATTTTCCTCTTGGCATTTTACTTTTACTCTCTTGCATCTACTCCTATCAATATATTAAAATTTTATGTTTTATAAATATAATAAAGATGTTGTAGGAGGTTCACAACCTCACCCACACATATGGGTAGTTAGGCCCAGGTCTGTCCAACTGCAGAGCCAGGGCCCAGCCCCTTCCTTTACATGGCATATCCTTTCATTTCTGGAAGTGTCCCAGAGATAAGTTTATCTACAGATGTGGGAAACCTACAAGTTAGCTGCCATTCACTCACATCCTCCTGCAGCACCACTTACTTACACTTTCCATTGGAGGAAGACTTCCAGTATTACCTCTACTAGAAAGAGGTATTATTTGCCTTTTCACCACTGGCATAAAATTTATGTTTTATAAATATAATAAAGATGTTGTAGAGGGATGAGAGAATGGTCACGTCCCAGGTTTCTGGCAAGTCCCTGGGATGGGACGCCATGTGAGGGTCCTTAGCTTTGAGCAGGAAAGAATTTAAAAGGGAGCCAAAGTAGAGTGAAAGCAGATTTATTCAGAGACATACTGCATAAACAGTGTGGGCTGTCTCAAAAGGTGATAGGGCCCCAGGGTATGGGGTTGTTAGTTTCTTTTTTTTTTTTTTTTTTTTTGCGGTATGCAGGCCTCTTGCTGTTGTGGCTTCTCCCATTGCGGAGCACAGGCTCCAGACGCGCAGGCCCAGCGGCCATGGCTCACGGGCCCAGCCGCTCTGCGGCATGTGGGATCCTCCTGGACCGGGGCACGAACCCACGTCCCCCGCATCGGCAGGCAGACTCTCAACCACTGCGCCACCAGGGAAGCCCCTGGGGTTGTTAGTTTTTATGGGCTGAATAATTTCATAAGTTAACAAGTGAGAGGTTTATTCCAACTATTTTGGGGAAGGGGTGGGGATTTCCTGGAACTGGGCCATGGCCCACTTTTTGACCTTTATGGTAAGTCTTGGAACTGTCATGGTGCCTGTGGGTGTGTCATTTTGGTAATGCATTACAATGAGTGTATAGTGAGGCTCAAGGTCTTCTGGAAGTCAAATCTTCCACCATCTCGGGCCTAGTAGGTTCTAGCTAGTTTTTGTTGAATCCTCAGTGGCTATGTCATTATTTTAAAGGTTGTCATTTATTTAAAGGAGGCTCTGCCCCCTTTCTTCCTGTCTGAGAAATACAGAAAAAGTAGAAAAATTTGATAATTGTTAATATAAACTGATATGGTTATGAATTTTTAGTATGAAATGAAGATAAAACCCTATTTAGAGAAAAAAGGGAAAATTGATTTTTGAAAAAAAAACAAACTAGAGTTAAGCAAAGAAAAAATGTCTATCAAAATATCAACTTTATACAGAGAAGATTTTCCTAATAACACTCACCACTTATCTATTTTAGATAGTGTTTTTTTTTCAAAACCAAGGTTTTCAAAATGGTGAAGGTCTCACTTTTATTATGAATGGAGTACTCAGAATGCAAACTTGAACTTCAACTTGTCTTCCTTTCCTATTCCAATGCTTCCTTTTTTATCACCCTCAAATTAATGAACAATAGAATAGACTACACCAAGAGACAAGCTCTAAAGATTTTAAATTTATGAGTTTGCATAATGACTGTAATTGCTGAATGAATATATTCACTCCTTCATTTTTTTTCTTCTAAATGAAAGTGAAAATTTGGCATGTAAAAATCTTTCTGAGAATTAGGCAGAGAAAGGATTTTTTTTCTGCTTCAAACATGCACATCAAGTGAACTCCTCCACAGAGTCACCAGCTGAACTGCCTGTTTTCCAGTAGGTCAGAATTTCTCTGAAGGCCACACTTGACAGTGTGATTGTTAATGCCAAGCCGAGACATGAAAATCGGTGGGGCTTTCTCAACTTCCTGTAGACTGATGACCTTTTTGAAATCTAATACAAAATAGGATATATTGATGGAAGCATTTGGGGATTGCTCAATGTAACATATGTTTTGAGGCATTTATTTATTAATTTGCTTTATGCAATAAGCAAGGAAAGACATTTTATAGATTTTGCACGTATGCTGTGTTCAGTTTGACAGAAGTTTTTAAATAATCTCTGAAAAACTAAATTAAAGTAGTAGCAATATGGCATTGTTGATTTATTTACTTCTTAAACAAACAGACAAAAACAATTGTGATTTGACTTTAGCTTACCTAATAAAGCTTCCACTAGAAGGATTAGAACAGCGTATTTTGTCTGCAGATGTATGGAGTTTACAAACCAATTTTTCTGAAATGCCATTTTGTTTATAAAATTTTATTTTTCTTTATCAAGATCAGTAAGAACATGGACACACCTTGAAATCAGTGAAGTGTTGTGCTAAGGCAAAGTTTAGGAAATATTTCACTTAAATTTTGTCTAAAGCAAATCCAGCATTTTGAATAAATTCAATGAAACATAAAGAATCAAAGCTTCACCAACATCAGTCATATAGTTACATGTGTAATATGTGTGGTTGTCCATGTGTACATGTATAATTTATTCTTTTTATTGTTTCATGTGGCCTAGATGAACAGAGGCATTGTAAATCATTATATGAATTATGGTGATTGAGTAAAATGTGTATGAACCTTTTTTCGAGGAAAGGAAATATGGGATAAAATAAGGAAACATTTTCACTTCCATAATCTTGACACATCAGAAAATAAGATAAACATAATTTAAGTCAATTAAATTATATACTATTTAAAATTCCAGTTCTTAAATGCAGCAGTCCCAAGCGACTACCACTACTATATTGGAGAGTGCTTATTATATAACATTTATACCATGGCAGAAAATTCTATGGGACAGTGCTACTCCAGAAGTTGAAAAAAATCTTTGATGAAGTTTGGGTTTATTTTTTTCCCTGCTGTTTTTGACAGCAGTGCATATTGCTGGGGGTATTCAAATGTCATATTTTTGCTAAATTTATCACACATTCATGGTAAAAACTTTATTATGAGATTTATTTGTCATTTCTTTATTATTAAGAAAATTAGGCATACATTTTTTGACATATTTCCTTATTATATTTTCAAAATATCTAGGTTCTCTTCATTCCTTATATTGGTAACGTATGTCCTCTACCTTACTTTCTCAACTACCTACTTAGAAAACCAGCTTTTCACTTTATAGATTTTCTATATTGGTTTTATGTCTTCAATTTCATTGATATGTTCTTATCTTTATTATTTCCTTCTTTCTGCTTCCTTTGAAGTTAATTTACTTTTCTGTATTCTACTTCTTTAAAG
Organism: Mesoplodon bidens; assembly: GCF_964165515.1. Classification (NCBI taxonomy): domain Eukaryota; kingdom Metazoa; phylum Chordata; class Mammalia; order Artiodactyla; family Ziphiidae; genus Mesoplodon; species Mesoplodon bidens. The sequence goes on along the minus strand of NC_138170.1, from coordinate 46,228,248 downwards.
TAGAAGGTTAGATTATCTTTTGGAAAACTTTGGGAAGAGGGTTGCTTTGGGTGAAAGCTAAGAGGAAAAAAAGTAAAAATCAAATAAACAAAAGAGACACTCCTCGATTACCTCTTTGTGTACAGAGGAGGTTCCTGTAAACCTCAGAAAAATGAAGTTTCTGCTGGAGTTTTATCTGATTATTATTTCATGGAAGCTCTGTCAGGGTGCCTACCCTCAGCTCAAAGTTACAAGTTAATATTAAAAAAACTAAAATTAAATGGATAACTCACCTCTGTACTTACTGTCTCTTCAAGCTTTAGCTTCCCTTCGCAATTCACTTGCTTATTGCTTATTTTTCAGAAACCTCTGCTAATTACTCTTTTATTTTGTGCAGAGATTTTAATCAGTAGCAAAAAAAGGCTCTAGCCCAGGGGTCCCCAACCCCCGGGCCACGGACAGGTACTGGTCCATGTCCTGTTAGGAACTGGGCCACACAGCAGGAGGTGAACGGCAGGCAGGCGAGCGAGCGAAGCTTCATCTGTATTTACAGCCGCCCCCATCCCTCCCATTACCACCTGAGCTCTGCCTCCTGTCAGATCAGTGTCAGATTCTCATAGGAGCATGAACCCTACTGTGAACTGCACATGCGAGGGACTTAGGCTGTAGGCTCCTTATGAGAATCGAATGCCTGATGATCTGAGGTGGAGCTGAGATGGTGACGCTAGTGCTGGGGAGTGGCTGCAAATACAGATTATCATTAGCAGAGAGGTTTGACTGCACAGAGACCATAATAAATCAATTGCTTGCAGCCTCATATCAAAACCCTATCTGTGAGTGGCAAGTGACAGCTGCATCTCATGGAGTAGACTGTACATAAGCAACACACTTCAGGTGTCACTGTCTCCCATCAGACCCCAGATGAGACCATCTAGTTGCAGGAAAACAGGCTCAGGGCTCCCACTGATTCTGCATTATGGTGAGTTGTATAATTATTTCATTATACATTATAATGTAATAGTAATAGGAATAAAGTGCACAATAAATGTAATTAGCTTGAATCATCATGAAACCATTCTCCCCTACTGGTCCATGGAAGAACTGTCTTGCACGAAACTGGTCCCTGGTGCCAAAAAGGTTGGGAACCACTGCTCTAGCAGACTTACTCTAACTTAACTGGCATAGTAAGATTTTGTTGTTTCTCAAAGAAATCAAAAAGGGAAAAATACAGTGATAATGTTTATATTTAAGCACACATTTTCCATGTCCACTGGTCTTCATTCCTTCATGTAGATCCTATTTTCTGTCTGCTTTCACTCTAAAGTATGACCTTTAGCATTTCTTGTAGTACAGATTTTTTTACATTGAAATCTTTTAACTTTCATTTATTTCAATTTTTAAAATTATTTTGCCTCATTTTTGAGGATATCATCTCCAGAAATAGAATTGTTGATTGACATATCTTTTTTTTTGTCTTTGTCTTTTCAACTATGCCATTCTCTTGTATTTTGGCCTCCATTGTTTTTGAAAAAAGTCAACTATTATGTGCACGTTAGTTTCTCTCTTTATAGCATGTCCTTCTTCTCTGATTGATATTTTAGGGGTTTGTCTTTATCTTTGCTTTTCAGTAGCTTGATGATGATATTCCTAGGCATGCTTTTCTTTGTATTCATTCTGCTGGAGGTTCATTAGAGTTCATGCATCTCTAAGTTGAAATGTTTTTCACCAAATTTGAGAATTTCTTTAACCACAAGTTCCTCAGATATTTTTTCTCCCCTTTTGTGTATTCTGCTTCTGAGACTCCAATTACATTTTACACTGCCTGGTAATGTGCTCCCTGTCACTGTGGCTCTGTTTATTTATTTTTCAGTCTATTTTCTCTGTTATTCACATTAGATTATTTTTATTGATTTGTTTTCCAGGCCACTGACCCTTTCCTCTGGTGTCTCCAATCTGATGTTAAGCTCATCTAGTGAATTTGTCATTTCCTGTATTTTATAATTTAGTTCTTAAATTCAGTTTGGTTCCTTTTTAAATAGTTTTCATTTCTCTACTGAGAGTCCCCATATGTTAGCTCAATATGACCATGCTTTTTTCTAAATCCTTGAACATATTTATAATAGACGTTTTAAATTCCTGTCTGCTAATTCTAACATCTGGGTAATTTTGGCATCTGTTTCTGTTGGCTCCTTCATTTTTTTCATTACAGGTCACATTTTCCTGCTTATATACATGTTTTGGGGTTTATGGTCCACCTTGTTGATAATACACTGTAGTCAGTTATAAAACATTGTCTTGCTTTAAAGAAGGTTGATTTTCCTTTCTGATAAGCAGTTAAATTATTTTGGAATATTTTTTTATTATCACAAGAATTTATTCTTTATTAGGATGGACTTATTTTAGTTTTGCTCTTAGCCTTATAACATAGATCTTATACTGCTTATAGAGGTTGGCAAACTAGAGCATTGTGACAAAATCCAATGTCCTGTTTTTGTCCATAGCTAAGAATTTTTTATATTGATAAAGATTTGCCAAAAAAAAAGAAGGAATATCTGACAAGAATATTTACTATTCTTTCCTTTACAGAAAATGTTTGCCAGAGCTTGCTCTAAGGCATAGTCCTTATAGCCCTTTTTCCAGTGTCCTGGTCTTTCTTTCATTATCTTATCTGAATGCCTGAGAGGCTCAGCAAGATCCCTCACCTACTAGGCAGGAACTCCAAAGTTTCACAAAAATACATGACCTCTGGTTTCTGTGTTCTGCCCTCAGCCCCAGAGCACCTGCTTTCTACTAGGCCTTATGGTATCTTATCCAGTGTATCTGAAGCTAAACCCTCCGCCAAAAATCTGTTATTGAATCCCACTTGCAGATTCCTAGTTCATCCCTCCACCTTCCCTCACCCTTCTGCACACCTTTTTCCTACTGACCTTTGTACTTTTCGGCCACTTCAGCAGCCCTGAGCTATGATATTTGCCTTCTCAACTTAGTAAGATGACCACTTTGATTGGGTTGCATCACCCTGCACTGCAGTGAGGAAAGGGCTCCCAGTCAGACATCCTTGGTGAACATGGGGCACAGCCTTATATCACCTGATTTCCAACAAATGGAAGCACTTACTGTATGGAGTTTGTCCAATTTATAGTTGTGTAGACTAGGAGGGCAAGTTGCTGTGTTATTATGACCAATAACAGACATTCTCCCCAATTTTTATATATCCTTTCCCTTATATCACTCCCCCAGGCTTTTTAGCCACACGGACATTTTTCCTTTTACTTTAAACAGCAAACTCATTCTCATATCAGAGACTTTGTTTTACTTTCTATATCCTCTACATAAAACACATTTCTTCTCATCCTCATGAGGCTAGCACTTTTTACATCCCAGTTTAAATATCATTATCTCAGAGACCTTCCACAACCACTGTACCAGAATCTGCTTGATAATCACCCATCTTCAATTGGTCCTAGTCTATTATATCAACTTTATATTATCTGCATGGTACATGCAGGTAGCTGATGTTATTGTTTTACTTATTAGTTAGTTAACTTGTTTATTGTTTGCTCGCCCTCCCATGTGAATGTATGCTTCTATTCATCAAAGTTTTTGTCAGCCTTCTTACTAAAATATCCTCAGCGTCTAAAACGTAACCTGAAACATAATAATACAGAGAACAATAACAAACATTTAAATAATGCTTATTATCTACAGGCAATAAATTACTTTTATTTTATTATTTATTTAATTTTTTAACATCTTTATTGGAGTATAATTGCTTACAATGGTGTGATAGTTTCTGCTTTATAACAAAGTGAATCAGTTATACATATACATATATCCCCATATCTCTTCCTTCTTGCATCTCCCTCCCTCCCACCCTCCCTATCCCACCTCTCTAGGTGGTCACAAAGCACCAAACTGATCTCCCTGTGCTATGCAGCTGCTTCCCACTAGCTATCTATTTTACATTTGGTAGTACATATATGTCCATGCCACTCTCTTACTTTGTGCCAGCTTACCCACCCCATGTCCTCAAGTCCATTCTCTAGTAGGTCTGCATCTTTATTCCCGTCTTGCCCCTAGATTCTTCATGAACTTTTTTTTTTTTTTACATTCCATATATATGTGTTAGCTTACGGTATTTGTTTTTCTCTTTCTGACTTACTTCACTCTGTATGACACACTCTAGGTCCATCCACCTCACTACAGATAACTCAATTCTGTTTCTTTTTATGGATGAGTAATATTCCATTGTATATATGTGCCACATCTTCTTTATCCATTCATCTGTTGATGGACACTTAGGTTGCTTCTATGTCCTGGCTATTGTAAATAGAGCTGCAATGAACATTGTGGTACATGACTCTTTTTGAATTATGGTTTTCTCAGGATATATACCCAGTAGTGGAATAGCTGGGTCATATGGTATTTCTATTTTTAGTTTTTTAAGGAACCTCCAGACTGTTGTCCATAGTGTCTGTATCAAATTACATTCCCACCAACAGTGCAAGAGGGTTCCCTTTTCTCCACACCCTCTCCAGCATTTATTCTTTGTAGATTTTTTCATGATGGCCATTCTCACTGGTTTGAGATGATACTTCATTGTAGTTTTGATTTGCATTTCTCTAATGATTAATGATGTTGATCATTCTTTCATGTGTTTGTTGGTAATCTGTGTATTATCTTTGGAGAAATGTCTATTTGGGTCTTCATCCCATTTTTGAATTGGGTTGTTTGTTTGTTTTTTTTGATATTTAGCTGCATGAGCTGCATGTAAACTTTAGAGATTAATCCTTTGTCAGTTGCTTCATTTTCAAATATTTTCTCCCATTCTGAGGGTTGTCTTTTGGTCTTATTTATGGTTTCCTTCGCTGTGCAAAAGGTTTTAAGTTTCATTGGATCCCATTGGTTTATTTTTTTTATTTCCATTTCTCTAGGAGGTGGGTCAAAAAGGATCTTGCTGTGATTTATTTCATAGAGTGTTCTGCCTGTGTTTTCCTCTAAGAGTTTGATAGTGTCTGGCCTTACATTTAGGTCTTTAATCCATTTTGAGGTTTTTTTTGTGTGTGGTGTTAGGGAGTGTTCTAATTTCATTCTTTTATATGTAGCTGTCCAGTGTTCCAAGCACCACTTATTGAAGAGGCTGTCTTTTTCTCCACTGTATATTCTTGCCTCCTTTATCAAAGATAAGGTGACCATATGTCTGTGGATTTATCTCCGTGCTTTCTATCATGTTCCATTGATCTGTATTTCTGTTCTTGTGCCAGTACCATACTGTCTTGATTACTGTAGCTTTGTAGAATAATCTGAAGTTAGGGAGCCTGATTCCTCCAGCTCCGTTTTTCTTTCTCAAGATTGCTTTGGCTATTCAGGGTCTTTTTTGTATCCTTACAAATTGTGAAATTTTTTGTTCTAGTTCTGTGAAAAATGCCATTGGTAGTTTGATGGGGATTGCATTGAATCTGTAGATTGCTTTGGATAGTAAGTCATTTTCACAATGTTGATTCTTCCAATCCAAGAACATGGTATATCTCTCCATCTATTTGTATCATCTTTAATTTCTTTCATCAGTGTCTTATAGTTTTCTGCATACAGGTCTTTTGTCTCCTTAGGTAGGTTTATTCCTAGGTATTTTATTCTTTTTGTTGCAATGGTAAATGGGAGTGTTTTCTTAATTTCTCTTTCAGATTTTTCATCATTAGTGTATAGGAATGCCAGAGATTTCTGTGCATTAATTTTGTATCCTGCTACTTTACCAAATTCATTGATTAGCTCTAGTAGTTTTCTGGTAGCATCTTTAGGATTCTCTCTGTATAGTATCATGTCATCTGCAAACAGTGACAACTTTACTTCTTCTTTCCGATTTGGATTCATTTTATTTCTTTTTCTTCTCTGATTGCTGTGGCTAAAACTTCCAAAACTATGTTGAATAATAGTGGTGAGAGTGGGCAACCTTGTCTTGTTCCTGATCTTAGTGGAAATGGTTTCAGTTTTTCACCATTGAGGACAATATTGGTTCTGGGTTTGTCATATATGGCCTTTATTATGTTGAGGTAAGTTCCCTCTATGCCTACTTTCTGGAGGGTTTTTATCATAAATGGGTGTTGAATTTTGTCGAAAGCTTTCTCTGCATCGATTGAGATGATCCTATGGTTTTTTCTCCTTTAATTTGTTAATATGGTGTATCACATTGACTGATTTGCATATATTGAAGAATCCTTGCATTCCTGGGATAAACCCTACTTGATCATGGTGTATGATCCTTTTAATGTGCTTTTGGATTGTGTTTGCTAGTATTTTGTTGAGGATTTTTACATCTATGTTCATCAGTGATATTGGCCTGTAGTTTTCTTTCTTTATTCTTTATCTGGTTTTGGTATCAGGGTGATTCTGGCCCTCTAGAATGAGTTTGGGAGTGTTCCTCCCTCTGCTATATTTTGGAAGAGTTTGAGAAGGATAGGTGTTAGCTCTTCTCTAAACCTTTGATAGAATTCACCTGTGAAGCCATCTGGCCCTGGGCTTTTGTTTGTTGGAAGATTTTAAATCACAGTTTCAATTTCAATGCTTGTGATTGGTCTGTTCATATTCTCTATTTCTTCCTGTTTCAGTCTCGGAAGGTTGTGCATTTCTAAGAATTTGTACATTTCTTCCATGTTGTCCCTTTTATTGGCATATATTTGCTTGTAGTAATCTCTCATGATCCTTTGTATTTATGCAGTGTCAGTTGTTACTTCTCCTTTTTCATTTCTAATTGTATTGATTTGTCTTCTCCCTTTTTTTCTTGATGAGTCTGGCTAATGGTTTGTCTATTTTGTTTATCTTCTCAAAGAACCAGCTTTTAGTTTTATTGATCTTTGCTATCACTTCCTTCATTTCTTTTTCATTTATTTCTGATCTGATCTTTATGATCAGTTATCTTCTGCTAACTTTGGGGTTTTTTTGTTCTTCTTTCTCTAATTGCTTTAGGTGTAAGGTTAGGTTGTTTATTTGAGATGTGTCTTGTTTCTTAAGGTAGGATTGTATTGCTATAAACTTCCCTTTTAGAACTGCTATTGCTGCATCCCATAGGTTTTGGGTCATCGTGTTTTCACTGTCATTTTTTGTAGGTATTTTTTGATTTCCTCTTTGATTTCTTCAGTGATCCCTTGGTTATTAAGTAGTGTGTTGTTTAGCCTCCATGTGTTTGTATTTCTTACAGATTTTTTCCTGTAATTGATATCTAGTCTCATAGCATTGTGGTCAGAAAACAGACTTGATATGATTTCAATTTTCTTAAATTTACCAAGGCTTGATTTGTGACCCAAGATATGATCTATCCTGGAGAATGTTCCATGAGCACTTGAGAAAAATGTGTATTCTGTTGTTTTTGGATGGAATGTCCTATAAATATCAATTAAGTCAATCTTTTTTTAATGTATCATTTAAAGCTTGTGTTTCCTTATTTATTTTCATTTGGGATGATCTGTCCTTTGGTGAAAGTGGGTTGTTAAAGTCCCCTACTATGAATGTGTTACTGTTGATTTCCCCTTTTATGGCTGTTAGCATTTGCCTTATGTATGAGGTGCTCTTATGTTGGGTGCATAAGTATTTGAAATTGTTATATCTTCTTCTTGGATTGATCCCTTGATCAGTATGTAGTGTCCTTCTTTGTCTCTTGTAATAGTCTTTGTTTTAAAGTCTATTTTGCCTGATATGAGAATTGCTACTCCAGCTTTCTTTTGATTTCCATTTGCATGGAATATCTTTTTCCATCCTCTCACTTTCAGTCTGTATGTGTCCCTATGTCTGAAGTGGATCTCTTTTAGACAGCATATTTTAGGGATCTTGTTTTTGTATGCAATCAGCCAGTCTATGTCTTTTTGTTGGAGCATTTAATCCACTTACATTTAAGGTAATTATCAATTTGTATGTTCCTTTTACCATTTTTGTAATTGTTTTGTGCTTTTTTTTTTTTTTTTTTTTTTTTTGCGGTACGCGGGCCTCTCACTGTTGTGGCCTCTCCTCTTGCGGAGCACAGGCTCTGGACGCACAGGCTCAGCGGGCATGGCTCACAGGCCTAGCTGCTCCACGGCATGTGGGATCTTCCCAGACCGGGGCATGAACCCGTGTCCCCTGCTTCGGCAGGCGGACTCTCAACCACTGCGCCACCAGGGAAGCCCATGTTTTGTGCTTTTTATTGTAGGTCTTTTCCTTCTCTTGTGTTTCCTGCCTAGAGAAGTTGTTTTAGCATTTGTTGTTAAGCGTGTTTGGTGGTGCTGAATTCTTTTAGCTTTTGCTTGTCTCTAAAGGTTTTAATTTCTCCATCAAGTCTGAATGAGATCCTTGCTGCCTAGCGTAATCTTGGTTGTAGGTTTTTCCCTTTTATCACTTTAAATATGTCCTGCCACTCCCTTCTGGCTTGCAGAGTTTCTGCTGAAATATCAGCTGTTAACCTTATGTGGATTCCCTTGTATATTATTTTTTGTTTTTCTGTTGCTCCTTTTAGTATTTTTTCTTTGTATTTAATTTTTGATAGTTTGATTAATATGTGTCTTGGCATGTTTCTCCTTGGATTCATCCTGTAATGGACTCTCTGTGCTTCCTGGACTTAATTAACTATTTCTTTTCCCATATTAAGGAAGGTTTCAACTATAATCCCTTCAAGTATTTTCTCAGTACCTTTCTTTTTCTCTTCTTCTGGAACCCCTATAATTCGAACATTGGTGTGTTTAATGTTGTCCCAGAGGTCTCTGAGACTGTCCTCAATTCTTTACATTCTTTTTCTTTATTCTGCTCTGCAGTAGTTATTTACACTATTTTATCTTCCAGGTCACTTATCCATTCTTCTGCCTCAGTTATTCTGCTATTGATCCCTTCTAGAGAATTTTTAATTTCATTGATTGTGTTGTTCGTCATTGTTTGTTGCTCTTTAGTTTTTCTAGGTCCTTGTTAAACGTTTCTTGTATTTTCTCCATTCTATTTCCAAGATTTTGGACAATGTTTACTATCATTATTCTGAATTCTTTTTCAGGTAGACTGCCTATTTCCTCTTCATTTGTTTGGTCTGGTGGGTTTTTGTCTTGCTCCTTCATGTGCTGTGTGTTTCTTTGTCTTCTCATTTTGCTTAACTTACTGTGTTTGAAGCCTTCTTTTCACAGGGGTCTCCTTTTCACAGGCTGCATGTTTGTTGTCCCTATTGTTTTCGGTGTCTGTCCCCAGTAGCTAAGGTTGGTTCAGTGGGATGTGTACGCTTCTTGGTGGCGGGGACTAGTGCCTGTGTTCTGGTGGATGAGGCTGGATCTTGTTTTTCTGGTGGGCAGATCCACGTCTGGTGGTGTGTTTTGGGGTGTATGTGACCTTATTATGATTTTAGGCAGCCTCTCTGCTAATGGGTGGGGTTGTGTTCATGTCTGGTTCGTTGTTTGACATAGGGTGTCCAGCACTGTCGCTTGCTGGTCATTGAGTGCAGCTGGGTCTTGGCGTTGAGATGGAAATCTCTGGGAGATTTGATATTACATGGAACTGGGAGATCTCTGGTGGCCAAATGTCCTGAACTTGGCTCTCCCACCTCAGAGGCACAGCCCTGATATGTGGGTGGAGCACCAAGAACCTGTTATCCACACGACTCTGAATAAAAAGGAGAAAAAAAGGAAGAAAGAATGAAAAAAATAAAATAAAATAAAATAATTAAAATAAAGAATAATTATTTTTTTAATTTAAAAAGTAATAAAAAAAGAAAGAAAGAAGAGAGCAACCAAACCAAAAAACGAATCCACGAATGATAACAAGTACCAAAAAGTATCCTACAAAAAAATGAAAAAAAAAAAAAAAACGGACAGACAGAACCCTAAGACAAATGGTAAAAGCAAAGCTATACAGACAAAATTACGCACAGAAGCATACACATACACACTCACAATCAGAGAAAAAAATATATATATATATACATATATATATATAGTTGTTCCCAAAGTCCACCTCCTCAATTTGGGATGAATTGTTGTCTTTTCAGGTATTCCACAGCTGCAGGGTACATCAAGTTGATTGTGGAGATTTAATCCACTGCTACTGAGGCTGCTGGGAGAGATTTCCCTTTCTCTTCTTTGTTTGCACAGCTCCTGGGGTTCAGCTTTGGATTTGGCCCTGCCTCTGCATGTAGGTCGCCGGAGGGCATCTGTTCTTTGCTCAGACAGGATGGGGTTAAAGGAGCAGGTGCTTTGGGGGCTCTGGCTCGCTCAGGCCGGGGGGACAGAGGGGTACGGAGTGAGGGGCGAGCCTGCGGTGACAGAGGCAGGCATGACGTTGCAGCAGCCTGAGGCGTGCCATGTGTTCTCCTGGGGAAGTTGTCCCTGGATCCCGGGACCCTGGCAGTGGTGGGCTGCACAGGCTCCCGGGAGGGCAGGTGTGGATAGTGACCTGTGCTTGCAAACAGGCTTCTTGGTGGTGGGAACAGCAGCCTTAGCGTCCCATGCCCGTCTCTGGGGTCCGTGCTGATAGACGCGGCTCACGCCTGTCTCTGGAGCTCCTTTAAGTGGCACTCTTAATCCCCTCTCCTCGCACACCAGGAAACAAAGAGGCCAGAAGAAGTCTCTTGCCTCTTTGGCGGCTGCAGACTTTTTCCCAGACTCCCTCCCGGCTAGCTGTCGTGCACTAGCCCCCTTCAGTCTGTGTTCACGCAGCCAACCCCAGTCCTCTCCCTGGGATCTGATCTCCGAATCCGGAGCCTCAGGTCCCAGCCCCAACCCGTCCCAGTAGGTGAGCAGAGAAGCCTCTCGGGCTGGTGAGTGCAGGTCGGCACCGATCCTCTGTGCGGGAATCTCTCCGCTTTGCCCTCCACACCCCTTTTGCGGCACTCTCCTCCGTGGCTCTGAAGCTACCCCCCTCCGCCACCCACAGTCTCTGCCCACAAAGGGGCTTCTAGTGTGTGGAAACCTTTCCTCCTTCACAGCTCCCTCCCACTGGTGCAGGTCCCGTCCCTATTCTTTTGTCTTTGTTTTTTCTTTTGCCCTACAAAGGTACGTGAGGAGTTTCTTGCCTTTTTGGTTGTCTGAGGTCTTCTGCCAGCATTCAGTATGTATTCTGTAGGAGTTGTTCCACATGTAGATGTATTTGTGATGTATTTGTGGGAAGGAAGGTGATCTCCACATCTTACTCTTCCGCCATCTTGAAGCTCCTACAAGTACTTTTTCATGCTTACTTAATTCTTACAAAAACTCTATGAAATAGGTACACCTATTTGTTCCTTTTTAAATATGAAGAAATTGAGGCAGAGTGGTCATAAGCTGGCAATGACAAAGTTAGAATTCAATTTCAGAAGCATGATAGACACTCAAAAAATATTTGCTTAATGACTAAATCCGCAAATGGTTTTCTTAAGTAATAATATGTATGTAATTATCTCTTTTGCATAAAATTAAAAATAGGATTTTCTTTCTCTATTCTTTTGTAAGAAATTACAAAAAATGGTAACAGTGGTAAACTTTGGGAAGAAACACTGGGAATAGGAGAGGCCAGGAGGTGATCAGGGAGATAGATAAACTTTTGTATTATGTAGTTTACTGTGTGAATTTTCTAGCTTTGTATGAATACTATTGTGTATAGATATTATGGACTGCTTTTCACACTTTATATATCTCTGTATTAATAAGAACCTCAAGAACTAATTTCTTATATTTCTATTGCCTCCAACAAAAGCATATACTAATTACCCTTCTAACTAAAAGGGAATATAAAAAGCAATTAAGCCAGTGAATAGATGTGCCAGAGCAGCAGGATGCAGCAATAAATAATTGAAAAAACATGAATGCTCTAATAACAAGCCCTCTATATCTTCTTATATTTACTCTATAATATTTTTTAAATTTCATGTGGCCTATACATCACACTGGTTTCTAAGTAAAACTATATTGCCAAAGTACTGTATTGTGGAAACACCCATTTAGAGAATGACGCAAGGAAACTTTCATCAGATATAATTAATTTTTTTTTAAATCAGAGTAGTTTCTGTTTGCAGGTGAGGCAGATCATTGCTCTCATCAGATTAACAAGAAAAGAAAAAAATCAGAAATTATTTATTTGAAGCTTCAAAGAGATCCTGAGGAACTGGAGTATTAAGACCTTCAGAGAGAGATTAAGCCAGGAGAAATAAAATGACTTCTGCAGGCATATTTTCCCAAGGGCATTTGAAGGAAGAAAGCTACACTTCAGGAGGTCTATTCTTAGGGCTCAGAGCAAATAAGAGTTTGGGGCAGGAAGTTGGGGGCCTTAATTGTATACTGTTTCTCTCAGGATATTTGCTGAATTCTGAAGCAGGAGAAAAAAAGACAGACCAAGAAATATAAGTGAAAACATTTTGAAAATAAACCTCACCTTTCTAGAGAATATTAAATCACAATTCTCTATATGTTCTAATTTTACTTGATGAGTTCCAAAGTTTAATAAAACAAAATTTAATTAGTAGGCTACTAGGGATAGGCTATTAGGCATACATGAAATGGAAGTATGATATCATTGTGCCTCGTCTGCTCATAAGTACAAAAGAAAGAATGTGTACTGTTCACATCAAGTTAGGACTCATCAGCAATATTCTAATAACCTAATAGTAAGCCCAGAGGGTGTTTGACACCATTGCTTTAATATAGGACTCTCGGTTAATTTTCATAAAATCTTTTCTCATAATTTTCATTTTTCCAAACAATCAATTCATCCATTTTACCTAATATATGAGTTTTTCAAAAATTGGTTTTTTGAGCTGTTTATGAAATTTAGAGAAAAATTTATTGAATGAAATCATTTTAACTATTGTAAGATTTCTCTAATTTTAGTTCATTGGTTTCATTTTGTCTCTATAGATGCATTATAAAGACTTGTTTTATTGAAAACTAATGCTTCTGGTTATTTTTGCTTACTTTGTTATTTTTTAACTTTTCAGACTTTAATTTGTTTACTGTTTTTCTCTCATTTTTCTAATGGTATGCTTTCCACAATTTTGTATTTCCAGGGGTAGAGATTTAACTATCAGATATATGAAAAGGTAAATGTTGGTTGTTGTTTTCATTCTCAATAAATTGTCACAATAACTTAGTGGCTAAAGCAACACATATTAATTCTCTTAATTTCTGTAAGTTGTTAAGTCTAACAACAAGATCCCAACGGATCTCACTGGGATGAAATGCTGGTTTGTATTCCTTATTAGAGACTCTAAGAGGGAATTCATTTCTTTGCCCTTTACAGCTTTGCCTTCATTCCTTGTCTCATAGCCCCCTCCATCTTCAAAACCAGTAATGTTGTATCTCTCTGACCGTCCTTCCAAAGTCACATCTTCCTCTTACTCTTTGACTCTCTTCCACTTATAAAGAGCCTTGTGATTACAGTAGGCCTACCCAGATCATACAGAATAATCTCTCCAATTTAGCAACCTTATTCCATCTTCCAAATGAATTCCCCTTTGTCATATAACCTATTATAATCACAGGTTCTGGGGATTAGGATATGGACACTTCAGGGGAGGATACATCATTTTGTTTACAACAGTTATTAATATTTAAACATATAAAATTAAAACACAAATGCTATTTGGGTCATTGATGCAAGAATGGTAAAAATGTCAAAAACTAGAAAAATATAAAATTTGGCCTTCACAATTATGTGAAAAAGTAAAAGGTAACTCACACAATCCCATCTGTAGTAAAATGTTTAACTTAAATATTTTATTTGCTTTCTTTGGATTGTCCTGCTTCCCCAGTGAATGTTCTTTGAGGCTGGACCAAGGGAAACATCAAAGTCTGCCAACATGATTGGGAAAGGTTTTCCTGAGACTTTGATCTTTGAATTGAGTCTTTAAGGTTTTGTGGGAGCTTCTTGTTGATCAGGGAAGGGAGAAAATTCTGACCCAAATCAACTACATGTGCAAAACCAAATTGTCTAGAAATTATATTTTATCTTTAGGGCATCACAAATGGTTCACTGTGACTAGAAGTCAGGCTAAGTATAAGGGATTGACAGGACATTAGGCTGAAAGTATAGGCAAGAGTTAAATTACCTCTACAACTAAGCCAGGGTCAATTTTAGTGTATGGAATACCTTGACGGGTACTAGTTGAGAGTTACTCTAGAATGGAGTTGTTGGAAGTAATGACGACGGTTAGTTATAAGACTTGTGGTTGTGTGGTTGTATGTTTGAAAATGATACATCTGGAGACTGTAGCATTGAGTAGTAAGACGCATATGGAGAAGATCTGAGAATAGTCAAAATTCTCTTTATGAGTATAGTCAAAATCACTTCCTAATAGATTATATATAAAGGAAAAAAGTGACAAGGATGATTCCCAAATTTTGAGTCATGATGCTATATTTCATCAAGATAGGAAATGGAAAAAATAGGTTTGGAGGGAATATTATGGGTCATTAAGGACACTTTGAATAAGCAACATGTATTAGAGATGTCCAGTAGTATATACGGATGTCATGGAGGAGATTGAGGATGGATTCATGAATTGAAGATTCACAACTATTAGGGGATATTGGAATCTATGGGAACTGATTAGAGAATGGAGTACAGAGATGCTTTGTTAAGATGAATATATCACTTCATCATAGAAGAGCTTCAAGGGGTCTGATCACCCTAAACTTATATAAAGAACTCTCTATATATGTGCATTATTGAAGGAGAAAAGCCATAACTTTCATGAGATTGTTAAAAGGATCTATGGTCCAAAAATAGCTTGAGAAGCTATTTTACAGATTTATCAGATAGTAATAAGAGCAGGAGCAGAGGATACCTTATTTTACAGGTAGTGAAAAAAATGGGAACTCTTTTTTTTTGGGGGGGGTGATGTTTAGCAAAGTAGGAAAGAAGAAAATTAAAATAATGGCTAAAGAAGATCCAGTGGCTAAAGAAGATTCAGTGTCTAAGGCAGAAGATCTAGTAGAATTTTGAGCTTTTCAGGCTAAGGAAAGTGAGCAAATGAAGAGGGAGATTAAGGACTCCAGAGAGTGAAGCTGATGATTTGGGAGGAGAAAAAAAGAGAATCAGGCCATGAGAGAATTAAAGGGTAGAAAGGAGATGGAAGAGGAATTAGCTTTAAGTGAGAAGAGGCGCTGTTTTTAAGGAACACAGGAAAGCAAGCAAAGCTGGAGGCAAATGCACATTTTTACAGTGAATGTGTGGATCTGTATGTGTGTATGTATGTGAGATCTTTGTTTCAGAGAGGCAGGAAGGTGTTTTAGTCTATGTATGAACTTTGTGAACTTAGAGGCAAGGGCATTTGAGAATGAAGAAGTCCAAAATTTAGAATTTCCATTAACTTAATGGAAAGTGAAATCACCCAGAGTATTGTAACATAACTGCCAAGTTGAAATTACATCAATGTTTTGAAGGTAGAAAAAATAGAGTTAAATATTGTTTTCATCAAGCATTATCTTACAAGTAAAAACACACAATATTTGTCCTCTATGTGTTTTCCCAAACATATCATTTTAGTTTTTTATTCATAACAATAAAAATACATATAAGGTTTCTCTTTTCAACTGATGTTCACTGGGAAACAAACTACAGAAACAGGCATAAGGAGTTAAATTGCTTTCACATAAAAAGTCCATGTTTCTGTTTTAATGAGAAATTTATGCAGCACCTTCTGCATTAGCATCATCTTCTCAGCAGCAAGCTGCCAGTTAAATATAATAAAGACTTTCCCAGAAATTTGCTTCTACATAGAATCACATTTTCCAAAGTGGTTCTTGACATTGTGTATAAAATCTCCATCTTCCAGTTGTCTTATGTACAATTCAAAGGGCTGTATAGAAAGCATTTGTGAAAGTAGCTTTTGTTCATCTAATTATTAATTCTGATGTCCACTGTTTGCTAACCTGGAGCTTTAGAAATATAGTATGTGTTTGTCATTTGAGTTGTTGAGATAGTTGCCATATAATCAGAATCCCATAAGTAAACTATGCTGAGAAGCTACCATGCTGCAGTGCTGCTCACTTTATCTAAAGGAGATACTATAACGGAGATATTATATGTAACATTCAATATAATGCGCTTTCACAAGTACGTATAGGTTTTAGAGTTTGTAAATATAAGACTTAAATAGAACATCTCTGCCTCTACCATGTCTAAACAAATGATATTATCTAAGTCAGGGGTTGGAAAACTATGGCTTGTAAGACTAAGTAGTCTTATTGTCTGTTTTTGTTGATAAAGTTTTATTGAAACCCAGTCACTCATTTGTTTACATAATGTTTATGGCTGCTTAGTGCTAGAGTTGAAGTAATTGAGACACAGAGCCTCAGTTTATACTCTAGAGTACTATAGAGTCTTTTACAGACAAAGTTTGCTGACCTCCAATCTAAGTAATGGGACAGACACTCACATAAGCACACTGACATATCCATGAATTATACATATTAATGTATATTAAGATAAAAGTGAACATTTGTAGAATACCTTATAAAAATTTTAAAATATGCACCAGCATTACTAATTCTGACAACAAACCTATTGGGTGTATATTATTGTTATAACAATTTCAAAGGTAAGCAAGATTCCCACTATTAGTAACAGAACTATTGAAATGAAATAATTAAGCTACACAATCAGAGATTGAATCCAGGGTCCTGAAGTTACTGTTTACATGATCCTGGGTAAGTATCTTAATGTCCTCCTGCTTCAGAATCTTCATCTCTAAACTCAGGAGAACAAACCTCATAAGGTTGTTTGAATTAAATGGGTTAATAATGAGAAGCTCTCAGAATGATAATTTAAATATTAAAAAATGCATAACAAATAGTAGCTATTATTATGTTACTTTTATCATTGTCAATCATGTTGGATCTTCTAGTACTCCAATTTCTACAGATTCTTTCCATCGCACTACATTAGCTTCTAAGTTCTACATTTCAAGTTTTCTGATTCTCTGAGGTTGTTTTTGATCCCTGGTGCATTTTCTGAATCTATGGGAATATGGCTTAGTTATATAAATGGACACAGCCAAGACATTGTTTGGCCCAAATAGTATTGCTTATTAAATATCCATAGTTTTTAAAGACCTATAGGATTTTCATCTTGATTCTTTCCTACTGTTACCATCAAATCAATATATGTTTATATATATATATATATTAAAATATTATATTATTTCAAATAAACATTTAAGGAATAAATTTTATTTTTCAATAGCTTGGTAGTGTTTAATCAGATAGCTCTTTTATTATTTACAAATAGCAAGGGTGCAAGCCAAACCTATATCTAAAGTTTCATTTTAAGGGAAAAATGGGTATTTGCCTGTTTCATGGGGTTTGTGTGTAGAAATTGCTAAATGCATCTAAATCAAAAGGATGCCTGTACTTTCTTAGCATGAAAATATTAGATAATATGCAAATTAATCTCGAGTAACAGCTTCATCTGTTTGCCATGCAGACAAGGACTTCTCAGTAAAATGCCATGTCAAACTCTGAATTCCATGGTTTCTTTTGGCTCTAGAGCTTACCTTAAATTAAATACTCTTGAAATTATTGACAAGCTTAATATTAACACAGAGAAAGATTAATCTTCATATTTAATTCATTAACGACCCTCAGCATCTTGAGCGTTTTCTATTGTCAAGACAAGAAATGTTTTCTGCAACATTTGACAAAGATGATTGATTTAGTTTAAGAGAGCTTTCAGTGTATGTAACTAGAGACAAATTCTAACAGGAAAGGAAAGGAGAATAACCCTTTATTTGGTGATTCTATGGGATATGGGAAGTACCATGAAAACTAGGTAATCCATTACTACTCCTAAGTAATTATAATGATCTGTGATATAATTAAATGTGTAATGAAAAGTTAATTGGAAGTTAGAATATATTAAATGTAAAAACAATTCATCTAATTTATTACGTAACATGGATATTTTCTACAGTACCCATTATATGAATTATATAATAAATTGGAAATAAATATTATGATTTTGTATCATTTACTTATCTGATATTATTTGTAATAGCAGTAAGAATTTATAAAATTACTTCTTTCTTGTCAGAAAAATTATTTGGTTATCCCCTAATCATTCTTCAACAGATACAATGTGCTTTTTTTGCTGTGAAGAAGACATTTGTGGAAAACATTGTGGTTAGTTTTAGAAAGCCATCATTTCAGTTGAGAAATCAAGGTATCTATCCACAGAAAGACAAGTAAAAAAAATCCAGAACATACAAAACCCTCAAATGAGTAACGCAACAGACTCTTCTTTTTAATATTTTCCTAAAGAGCATGATCTATTCATTCACTAATACTTATTGAATATTTGCCAGTTTTAGACACTCTGCTGGGCACTGGGACAAAACCATCATAAAAAAGTGGGACATCCTGACCCTTAGGTATGTTATTCCCATGTGCAGTGTAGGCTGCTGAGAACCAGTCAATATCACAGTCAAACCTTGGGAATAACAATGGATTGAGGATAAGGCAATTACGTTGATGTCTTTGTCTTCTATTCTTCCTTATTCTAATTACCAAGACTTTTGTGAACATTAATTTTCATGAATTCTTTTCAACTCTACTGAAAAGATGAATAATGATGGCATAGAATGGGTCTTTGTGTACTTTCTTATTGTAGGTAATAAAGAAGAAAGATTATGTTTTGTTTAATTGACTAAGGAGTTATTTCCACTTCACCTATAAAAAGTCTCTCTGTCCTTTAGAATGTGCTATGTAAATTGTGTTCCTGTTTGAAAACTTTTTCAAAGTTGCAATTGTTGATTCAGTTTTAAATACATTATTTTATAAGAACAAAACTACTCATATGACTGCTAAGAATGCCTTACTTTTATTTATAAACTTTTACCAATTCCTTTACAATGCTAACTTAAATAATTGAAGTATTAACAAGAGTTTATACCTCTTTTTTTTATCCCAAAAGGCAGTCAAAAAAGGAAATACTACTGAAAGTTGCATATATAGATAGATATCTGCAACTTTTAAAATTTGAAATAACCTTATATTTTTTGTTGAGTAAGATACAGACCACTGTTACCACTGTTTCACAGTTAATTGAGAATTGTATCACTCACTGCAAAGTCAGTCATTTTCTTTTCTTTTTCTCATACAGTATGAGGAAAAAACTAAAAAATGAGAAAGAAATGATGACTGTAATGCAGGGTTCAAAGATATGGGACTTGCAGACTATGCATTGATTAGATACTGTTTTCAATAAATGGTATGTAAGTTTTATAGAATCCAGGAAACTAAGGGATGTTGCAGGGAAGGGATGTTGATATCAGGGGAAATCTGGTGAACAGGGCAAATATTTGTAGAACATTTCAAAATTTTAGGTAAATATTGTAAAAGCCTTGAACTTTTGCATTTTCCAGACTGTAAAAACTGGATTGAAAATAAAAACAACAGTATATTTCATTATAAGAGTAATGAAGACTTTTCCATGGCTTGTTTTGATAATTTTTTCTAGTCATTTTCCTCATAGCCCATTGGTTAAGGTAAGTAGTATTCTACTAAAGCTGAGGGACTTTCTTACTATTCTTTGGCTTTAAACATGTTCTAAGCAAGTAACAAAATCTGTTACAGCAGAGAGCATAGCAGATAGTCTCCCTGTAGATTGGGCCAGGCTATCACCTATTACAAATCCATCTCGTTCCGCTTCCTAACAAGTTGCCACACTTTCTAGGCTATATCTTTACCTACTCACATTTTTTGCATTCTTTAAGTTAAGTGAAAAACTAGCTAAGCAAACTAAACTATGTATGTAGTATGATTCAATAGTAGAAAATCTATTAATAATAAATTAATCATAACAATGTGAAGCTATAAATTCCATATTATCATCTCCGTGGATGCATCAAGATTTAGATAAAATTAAGTACTCATTCCTATTTTTAAAAAGTTTCTAATAAAAAAGGAACATATGGATTTTTTCCTCAACACTATAGATATAGATATGCACACCCAAAAATGTGAATGCCAGTATTGATAGTTGAAGGATAAAAACATATATCTGTAGTAATTGTTGAATGTAAAATCATAAATCTTTAAAATCAAAAGTAATGATATCACTATGAATGAAATTTTGAAAGAATCCCACCTCTGTTATATAAGACTTGACATCCTAAAAACAGTTTAATAAGACTTGACATCCTAAAAACAGTCATTAGGGATTGCTTTAATGATTTCCAACAATCAGCAAGGAAGAAGAGGAGCAGAAAAACAAAGAAGCAATTTTTTTAATTGCGTGGGAAAACGTAAGGAAGCATAGAACTAACTTCAAATTTGAATGTCAAGGTTCTTTGTGGGTACTCTGTATACTTCCTGGTGTATAATAGGTGTCCAAAATGCATTAATCAACTAGGAATGCAAGTGTTAAAATTTAATAAGCATTTTATGTATTTAATCAACCAATGAAATTACTGAGAGAAATTGTGTTTTGGATCCCATATAAAGAAATGAATGATAAAAACCAGCTAAATTTGCATGTAAGCATATGTATCGTTGGTTTACTATTGTAAAAATATTTAAAAGAATTATGTTAGCTGTAGATGAGTTACGAGAATGGGAGACACCAGAACTGTTTTTAAAATTTATTATTGATTTAATACATTTGTTAGTATATTTACTAGCATAGTTTTCACATTTAATTTAGCAGGAGTAAATCTATCTTTAATACACAAAGGAGCTATTTTCATATTATAAATGATTTTACTGATGAAATATATTAATTGACATATATACTCTTATAATAGTAATGATAAAAGTGTTAATCCCTCTCTTTCTCACAGAGGGGAATAGTGTCCATTTCCATAAAATGATTTGGATTCCACATATAAGTGATGTCATATGATATTTGTCTTTCTCTTTCTGACTTACTTCACTTAGTATGATAATCTCTAGGTCCACCCATGTTGCTGCAAATGACATTATTTCATTCTTTTTTATGGCTGAGTAACATTCCATTGTGTGTGTGTGTGTGTGTGTGTGTGTATACCATATCTTTTTTTTTTTTTTTTAGTTTCTGCTTTATAACAAAGTAAATCAGTCATACATATACATCTGTTCCCACATCCCTTCCCTCTTGCGTCTCCCTCCCTCCCACCCTCCCTATCCCACCCCTCCAGGCGGTCACAAAGCATCGAGCTGATCTCCCTGTGCTATGCGGCTGCTTCCCACTATCTATCTACCATACGTTTGGTAGTGTATATATGTCCATGCCTCTCTTTCGCTTTGTCACAGCTTACCCTTCCCCCTCCCCATATCCTCAAGTCCATTCTCAGTAGGTCTGTGTCTTTATTCCTGTTTTACCCCAAGGTTCTTCATGACATTTTTTTTTTAATCCATTCATTTGTTGGTGGATGCTTAGGTTACTTCCATGTCTTGGCTTTTGTAAATAGTGCTTCTATGAACATTGGGGTGCATGTATCTTTTCAAATTAGAGTTATCTCCAGATATATGCCCAGGAATGGGATTGTTGGATCATATGGTAAAGGTTTATTGATGTCTTAATGAAAGGAAACCAAAGTCTAATTTCAGAAAACATTATATTTCCATTAAAATTAATTACACTAAATTTGCGTAGAATGAAACATATATGTAAAAAATTCAGTTTCTCACAAGTTTGTTTATTATCATCTTACATATCTGTCTTTTGGATTCAGGATATTGATGCCAAAGTGAGCATAACCAGGAAAGTAAAGAATCTCATAAAGCAATGGTTCTCAAACCTTTTCATCCTAGAATATTTATGCTCTTCAGAAATATTAAGGACTCAAAGAACTCACGCTTGCATAAATTTTACATATCGATATTTGCCAATTTAGAAATTAAAATTAAGAAAATATAAGCAATAATTTATGAATTTAACAGTAAAAACAAATATATCATAAATATAATAGCATTTTAATGAAATATAAATATATATTATATACAAATAACATTTTAATGAAAATATAAACATTTTATATATAAATATAAATTTATATATAATTTAATATAAATAAAATTTTAATGAAAATAACTATATTTTCCCAAATAAAAATATCAGTGAAAAATATGTTATTTTTTATATTTTTGCAAATCTGTAGAATATCTGGCTTAAGAAAGGACACTAAGATTCTCATTTCTGCTTATGCATTGAATTAATTATGATGTGTTATTTTGTTTGATGTATATGAACAAAATTCTGCCTCACCAAGACATGTAATGGGAAAAGGGAGGAATACTTTACTAGCCATTTCACATAACTGTGAATGTTCTTTTTTGATACTACACCAAAACTTGACAAGTGCTAGTTCATTAAAAGATAACTGCAATGTGAAATTGCAAACTATATAAGTAATCTTTTTCTACTCCATTATATTCATTGGTCTGTGTTGCACATTGTATAGGCTTTTAACCTATATGCATGATTGTGTCACATCATGCATTGATCATTTGTTAACTGAGTTATCCAGATTTTCCAAATGTTAGCAGATTTCATAAATATCAAAAATATTTGTTAATATAAGCATAGATCTCATAGGAGAAGTATTTATTCATTGGGAAATTCTCAAGCTTATGGTGGCAAATATAAGTTTTCCACAAATTTAAGTTTCATTTAAAATCTCAACTTTACCATTTCCCACAAATACAGTGCTCACTTCATTCATTTCTGAAATATCTGTCAAAAACCCAAGACTGATTACCATAATTTGAATATAGATCATTCTTTCCATTTAAATGATGTTTTAAAAGAGCAGTTACTTCAGCTTGCAACTCAAATAATTGCATGTTTTAGAAGGTTTTGTTTTTCGGGTTTTTTTCCCTCAAACAACTGTCTCATATTGGTATGCACCAGTAGTGCTTAATGTGGACATTTTTGTTAGCCAGCTAAGGGTCTTTCTCCTACTATGTGTGATTCAGATTGGGCCTTGTTGAATAGGGTGATGTCAGCAAAAAAAGAGTAAGTAGCTCCAAGGCCCTGTACCTCAACAGAAACATCAAACATCACAAACTCTGTAGCCTGCAAATCATAAGAAAATCACTATTTGGTCTTCCACAGGAAAAAAACTGCTGACTACTAAATTAAAACCATCAGATTCATAAAGTGCCTCAGCAATATAATATGACTTAGTTCAAAATACCCAAGGAAATTAGAGTTCAAATACTTTATAGTATTTCTTCATTTTTTAAATTTAGCAGAAAAAAAATCATCTTTAACAAAAGAGATTTTAATCACCCAGCATGTGCTATTTCAGGAAGGTCTGGTGTTATCTGGATTATATTATATTTTCACAGATCCTTCAAGCTTAGTATTCTGAAAATAACAGTAGATGTATGCAAACTATTTACAATTTTATTTTCTCCCCTTTGAAAATAAATGTCAAACTGCCAAGAAACCACATGCTAAATCCTAGGGATAAGCACAAATAAGTTCAACCCATTGTACTAAATTTATTTTGAAAATAACTGGTTAGATTTTACAAATTATCAAACAATAACTCTGTTTCCTTTAATACAAATTATTTGAATGAATTCAACCATTTTTAATCTTATTATATTCTTGGTGGCATTATCATTTATAATTATACTTTTGAAAATATAGTGAAGTACTATATTACTGAAGTTCAAGAAACTAATAAACCCTTTTGCTTCTAACATGAGACTAAATTTCTGGTTACTTATACAGTGCCTACATTGTACTCTGTGGCCTAAACAAATGAATATAATTTCTAAGTCAATTTATGTCAAGCCTGAGAATCATTAAGAATGAATAGAATCTATCATGTTAAGTAACTCAAATATTAAGTAATCATGATGAGTGATCTGTCAAGTCAACTTCATGCAGCCCATCCTGTTGACTGCATGCAAAATTATTATTAATACAGAAACAATGTCCAGATATCCCTTTGTCTACAAACAGGAGGTGAAAGACGTGTATAATGAAAATTAGAAAACATTGATGAAAGAAATTTGACATAAATAAATGGAAACATGTCACATGTTCATGAATTAGAATACTTAATATAGTTAAGATGTCAATACTACTCAAAGCGATCTACAGATTCAATCTCATTGTTATTAAAATCCCAGTGGCATTTTTTGCAGAAATAGAAAAACTCACCGTAAAATTCATATGGAATCCCAAGGGATCTCAAATAGCAAAAACAATCTTGAAAAAGAAGAGCAAAGCTGGAGGCCTAACACTTCTGATTTTGAAACTTATTGCAAAGCTACAGTAATCAAAACAGTGAGGTACTAATATAAAGAAAGACAAAGAGACCAATGGATAAGACTAGAGAGCCCAGAAATAAACCCTCTAGTATAAGGTCACATGATTTTTAAAAAGGGTGCCAAGACCATTCAATGGGGAAAGGACAGTGGGGGATGGTGCTAGTAAAACTGAATATCTACATGCCAAAGAATAAAGCTGGACCTTTATCTAACACCACATACAAAAGTTAACTCAAATGGATCAAAAACTTAGATATGAGACTTAAAACTATAAACCTCTTAGAAGAAAGGATAGGGCAAAAACTTCACAACATTGGCTTTGACATTGATTTCTTATATAGGACACCAAAGGCAACAACAGAAAAAAATATACAAATTGGAATTCATGAAAATATTTTTAAAATTGTATATGAAAAGACACTATCAACAGAATAAAAAGGCAACTCACAAAATGGGAGGAATTACTTGCAGATCACATATCTGACAAGGGAATAATATCCAGAATATATATAGAACTCCTAAAACTCAGTAACAAAGAAAACAAACAACTGATTTAAAAAATGGACAAAGGACTTGAATAGACATTTCTCCACAGAAGGTATATAAATAACCAAAAAGCACATGAAAAGATGCTCAGCACCACTAATAATTAGGGAAATGCAAATAAAAACTACTATGAGATACTGCCTCTCAGTAAGATATTTACTATTAAAAAGAAAAGAAAAGAAAACAAAACAGAAAATAGCAAGTTTAGCAAGGATGTAGAGAAAGGGAACTCTTGTGCACTATTGGTGGGAATGGCAATTTGAACAGCCACTGTGGAAAACAGTATGGCAGTTTCTTAAAAATTAAAAAATAGAATTACCATATGATCCAGCAATCCTACATTTAGGTATATACCCAAAAGAACTAAAATCAGGTTCTTGAGGAGATACTTGTACTCCTATGTTCATAGCAGCATTATTTACAATATTTATGTTCCTGCATGGGTAAGCCTTTCTGAGAAGAGAAATTTGGGACCTGGGTCATGGAGGAGATTTTGAAGTTAAAGGGTAGGAAAATAGTGACAGACAATTAGGAGAGATTTACCTGTCTGAGGAATGTATTTACATTTCAAAGGGGATGTTGGGGTTTGGTACTTTCTCTAGGTGTGTCACATGAATCCAAAAGCCAATTTCTTGGAGTTGGGCGGCACAAGGGTTGGTTAGCAGTACCTGATAGGGGCCTTTCCAATGAGATGGAAGAGAGTTCCTCTGGAGGTGCCTATTCCAATAGACAAATTTCCAGGTTGCAAGGTATGAGGTGTGATGCTTAAGATCCTTGTATCACAAGAGCATACTGTGAAAATGTTGCTCTACCAAAACATGGTTATTTTTGATAGAAGCCATTAGGCCTTTGCAATATTGAAATATCTCTCTTTTTATGAGCTCTGGGGCAAAAGAAGCAAAAGAGTCAAGTGCATTGGGCATAGTGTGACTATCTCAAAGGGTGAGAGTTTATGAGTTCCAAAACAGTGGATCAAAGGTTTAGAAGGACCAATGGCAATGCTTTTGGCCAAGGTATTTGGAGGGCCTCTACAAATTTTGCCAATTGAGTCTTAATCATGCCATTAGTGTGTTTGACTAAACCAGAGAGTTGAAGGTGTTAAGCAAAGTGAAAGTGTTGTAAAACCAGCCAAACAGCACAGACTTGTCAAAACACCTGGCCAGTAAAATGGATTCCTCAATCACTATAAAGTTTGAGAGTTCCCCAGGTAGGGATTATCTTTTCTGGAAGGACTTTAGCGACAGAAGAGGTAGTAGTCTGTCTGCAAGGGAAAGCTTCAGTCCAGTGTGAAAACATACAGACCATGATTAAAACATATTTATTTCCATGAAATGGAGGATGTTGTATGAAATCCATTAGCCAGATCTCAAATAGTCCATTAAGTAGTTTAAAATGTCTGGAAGCAGTACACACAGGCTTCAGTGAGTTAGTTGTAGTTTGGATAAATAAGACACGTGAGGTAGTCATTGTCTGTGGCCTTGTTAATGTTTCCCTAACGACATTGATTCATTGATGCTATCATTTTGTCAGTAGGCCAATGGTTTAATGAATGTGCAGTGGTAAGGAATGGGAATTTTAGAGTCTCCAGTAGGACTGGGTTGTTTTTTGGTCCAAACAAGAGCTTTCTCTTTTTATCAAACCAACAATTACTGAATTTCAAATTTTACTTTTCTTTGCCTGAGACCAAATGTATGGTTTCTCCAGCCAGTTTTTCTAAGTTATCATTTGAATAAATGTCCCTTTGGACCATGAGTGAGGTTTGGCTGCTGATGGTCCCTTTAAGGACAGCTTTTCTTATGGAAATGTCAGCAAGATGATTTCCCTTAGCTTCCAGAGAGTTAAGTTTAGAATGCCCCTGAATCTTAATAGTAGCTCAGGTAGCAGGTAAAAGTAGTATATCTAATAATTCCTGAACATTAAGGTCATTTTTAATTTTATTTCTTCTGGACGTAAGGAAAACATGTTGTTTCCACAACATTCCAAAATCAAGAGCTAATCCAGAATCATATCTACTATTAGTAAAAGTTTTGGCAGTTGTGTCCTTGGCTAAAGTACAAGCCCATGTAGGAGTGTAAAATTTAGCCTGTTGGGCTAAAGTAGCCAGAGGTAAAGATGCTGCCTCAACAACATCAAAAAGAGTTGCAGTAGCATACCCAGCACAATATTTGCCATTGTCACCTTTTAAATAACTACCATCAGTGAACCATGGGAAGTCAGTTTTACTCAGAGGAATTTTCTGTATCATCATGGGGAGTCAGGAGGTGACCCATCAGTGGTACACAGTCCTGAAATTCTTCATCAGTGCTGGAGGGGAGAAAAGTAGTAGGGTTGAGGTTATTACAACATAAAAAATTATGTGAGAAGCAGTTAATAAAAGGTGAGGTGGCTGACTGAGAAATGTTGATATGAGAATTCAGAATAGTGTCTACTTCATGAAGTAGAAAACTGATTAAAGGATGTCTCACAATGATTTCCTCAGGGACCTTAACCAAAAGGACAGTGGCGTAATAGCTCTAAGGCAAGAAGGTACCCCAATGTCACCAGATCTGGTTGCTAGCTCTAATACCCTATGGGTTGATGGGTGGTCCCTATGTTTTTGTGTGAGCACCCCAAGGGGCTTTCCTTCTATTTCATATACAAAAATGGGAAAGGGAATCTGATAACTGGATTCTCAAGGGCAGGTTCATCAAACTCTACTTTAAGCCTTGAAAGCTATGTTGTCCAGTTCTTCACAAAAAATTGGGTCAGGGTTCTTATTGTTGAGTAAAATATACAGGGGTTTGGCCATAAGAGAGAAATTTGGAATATAATTTTGACAATAACCAACTAGCCTGAGAAAAGCTCATAGTTGGTGCTAGTTTGTGCTTTTGGAAACTTAGGACACCATGAAGTTTATCTGGATCTAAATGTAGCCCTTGTTCTGATATCAGATGCCTTAAATATTGAATCTGAGTTTGGGCAACCTGAAATTTTTCTTTGGTGACCTTATATCCCTTTAAGGCTAAAAGCTTTAGCTAGTGGTTCCTTTCTTTCTATGAAGAGGCTTGAGAGGGAGAGCAAAGAAGCGAATCATCCACATTTGCAAAAAAGTAAAACCCATTGGGAACTTAGTATCATCCATATCAGCCTTCAGGATTTGCAAGAAATAGAAGGATTCTTAGTAAAACTCTCAGACATCACTGTCTAGGTGACTTGTTTTTCTTCCTAAGTGAAGGTAAAAAAGTAATGGCTAGCTTCATCAACTGGAATACTAAGGAATGCACTGCATGGGTCAGTTACAGTAAAGAATTTACTTCTAGTGGGAATGGATGTTAGTTATGTATGAGGGTTAAGAACAAAAGAGTGTTGAGGAATAACAATGTTGTTTATTGCTCAGAGGTTCTGGACAGACCTCTACTCTTGACCCTTAGGTTTTCTCATCAGTAAAATAAGAGTATTACAGGAACTAGTACAAGGAATAATGAGGCCTTGAGCCTTGTAATCTTCTATTATGGGCTTTATGCCTGGAAGGGCTTCTTTACTCATAGGATAAGAGGAGTCTTTCTTCTTCCTGTTGGGCTCTGCTATCACTGCAGTGCACGGAGCTCTCCCTTCTGTCTCTTGACTCTATTTAATTGAGGCTTCTGTTTATTAATTTTTTTAGAGTACGAAAAAATGTTGTAGATAGGTATAACTCTAACAAAATATGTAGAATATCTATATAAGAAATACTACAAAACTCTGATGAATGTATTTAAAGAAGAATTAAATAGAGAAATATTCCATGAAAATGGACAGGAAGATTCAATATTGTTAAGATATAGGTTCCTCCCAAATTCATCTATATATTCAATGAAATCCTAATCAAAATCCCAGCGAGTTATTTTATGGAAACTGACAAACCAATTATAAAGTCTACATGGAAAGTCAAAAGACGCAGAATAGCCAACACAGAATTGGTAGGAGAATTTACAGTACTTAGCTTCAAGACTTACTAAAAGCCAATTTATGGTAAAAACTCTCCAGAAAGGGGGAATAGAGGGAACCTACCTCATTATAATAAAACCCATATATGACAAACCCACAGAAAACATCATACTCAACAGTGAAAAGCTGAAAGCATTTCCTCTAAGATCAGGAACAAGACAAGGGTGCCCACTCTCACCACTATTATTCAACATAGTTTTGGAAGTCCTACCCATGGCAATCAGAGAAGAAAAAGAAATAAAAGGAATCCAAATTGGAAAAGAAGAAGTAAAATTGTCACTGTTTGCAGATGACATGATACTACACATAGAAAATCCTAAAGATGCCACAAGAAAACTACTAGAGATAATCAGTGAAGTTGCAGGATACAAAATTAATACACAAAAATCTCTTGCATTCCTACACACTAACAATGAAAGATAAGAAAGAGAAATTAAGGAAAGAATCCCATGCACCATTACAACAAAAAGAATAAAATACCTAGAAATAAACCTACCCAAGGAGGCAAAAGACCTGTATGCAGAAAACTGTAAGATACTGATGAAAGAAATCAAAGGCGACACAAACAAATGGAGAGACATACCATATTCTTGGATTGGGAGAATCAATATTGTGAAAATGACTATACTACCCAAAGCAATCTGCAGATTCAGTGCAATCCCTATCAAATTACCAATGACATTTTTCACAGAACTAGAACAAAAAGTTTTACAATTTATATGGCGACACAAAAGACCCAGAATAGCCAAAGCAATCCTGAGAGATAAAAATGGAGCTGGAGGAATCAGGCTCCCTGACTTCAGACTATTCTACAAAGCTACAGTAATCAAGAGTGTATGGTACTGGCACAAAAACAGAAATATAGATCAATGGAACAGGATAGAAAGCCCAGAAATAAACCCACACACCTATGGTCACCTAATCTATGACAAAGGAGGCAAGAATATACAATGGAGAAAAGACAGCTTCCTCAATAAGTGGTGTTGGGAAAACTAGACAGCTACATGTAAAAGAATGAAATGAGAACACCTGCTAACACCATACACAAAAATAAACTCAAAACGGATTAAAGACCTAAATGTAAGGCCAGACACTATAAAACTCTTAGAGGAAAACATAGGCAGAACACTCTTTGACATAAATTGCAGCAAGATCTTTTTTGATCCACCTCCTAGAGTAATGAAAATAAAAAAAAAATAAACACATGGGACCTGATTCAACTTAAAAGCTTTTGCATAGCAAAGGAAACCATAAACAAGATGAAAAGACAGCCCTCAGAATGGGAGAAAATATTTGCAAACAAAGCAACTGACAAAAGGATTATCTCCAAAATATACAAACAGCTCGTGCAGCTCAATATCAGAAAAACAAACAATCCAGTCAAAAAGTGGGTGGAAGACCTAAATAGACATTACTCCAAAGACGACATACAGATGGCCAAGAGGCACATGAAAAGAGGCTCAACATCACTAATTATTAGAGAAATGCAAAGCAAAACTACCATGAGGTATCAGCACACACTAGTCAGAATGGCCATCATCGAAAACTCTACAAACAAGAAATGCCAGAGAGGGTGTGGAGAAAAGGAAACCCTCTTGCACTGTTGGTGGGAATGTAAATTGATACAACTACTATGGAGAATAGTATGGAGTTTCCTTAAAAAATGAAAAATAGAACTACCATATGACCCAGCAATCCCACAATTGGGCATATACCCAGAGAAAACCATAATTTGAAAAGACACATGCACCCCAATGTTCATTGCAGCAGTATTTACAATAGCCAAGACATGGAAGCAACCTAAATGTCCATCAACAGAGAAATGGATAAAGAAGATATAGTACATATATACAATGGAATATTACTCAGCCGTATAAAGGAATGAAATTGGATCATTTGTAGAGATGTGGATAGACCTAGAGACTTTCATACAGAGTGAAGTAAGTCAGAAAGAGTAAAACAAATATCATATATTAATGCATATATGTGGAATCTAAAAAGATGCTATAGATGATCTTCTCTGCAAAGCCGAAATAGAGACATAGATGTAGAGAACACATGTATGGATACCAAGGTGTAGTGGGGCAGGTGGGATGAACTGGGAGACTGGGATTGACATATATACACTACTATGTATAAAATAGATAACTAATGAGAACCTACCATATAACACAGGGAACTCTACTTGAATGCTCTCCGGTGACCTAAATGGGAAGGAAACCCAAAAAAGAGGAGATACATGTTTACGTATAGCTGATTCACTTTGCTGTACAGTAGAAACACAGCATTGTAAAGGAACTATACTCCAATAAAAACTTTAAAATAATAATAAAATAAATAAATGCTGGTAAGCATGTGCAGCAACAGGAAGCCTCATTTGTTGCTGAATTCAAATTAGTATTCAAAATAGTATAGCCACTTTGAAAGGTAATTTGGCAGTTCCGTACAAAAGGAAACACTCTTACCATACAATCCAACAACATGCTGTTTGGTATTTACCCAAATAACTTGAAACTTTATATACACATAAAAACGTGCACACAAAGCTTTTTAGCAGCTTTATTTACAATTGCCCAAACTTGGAAGTAACCAAGATGTCCCTTAATTGATAAATGGATTAACAAACTGTGATACATACATACAATGTAATTATTATTCCATTCCATTCCATTCCATTCTTTTTATTATTCAACAATAAAAAGAAATGAGCTATCAAGTTACAAAAAGACATGGAAGGAACTTAAATGCATATTGTTAAGTGAAAAAAAAGCCAATGTGGAAAGCATTTTTACTGATTTCAACTATATGACATTCTGTAAAAGATGAAATTATTGAGACAGTTTTAAAAAATCATTGGTAGTCAGGACTTTGGCAGCAGAGAGAGAAGAATGAATAGGTGGAGTACAGGGGATTTTTAGGGCAGTGAAAATATTCTGTATGATACTATAATGGTACTGTAATGGTGGATACACGTCATTGTACATTATACATTATATATTATACCTATAGAATTTCCAATACAAGAGCGCACCCTAGTATATACTGTGGACTTTGGTTACTAATTATGTATCGGTTTGGCTTATTAATTATCACAGATGTACCACACTAAGTCAGGATGTTTATAATACAGGGAATTGTATGTGTGGTCGGGTAGTGCATGGGAAGCAGAGGAGCTATTGCATATGGGAAATCTCTATGCTTTCTGCTCAATTTTTTTATAAGCCTAAAACTGCTCTAACAATAAAGTCAATTAATATAAGAAAGGTAAGTCCAACACAGAGTAGATTAATACTGTATATTTTTAACTAAAAATCATTTTACATTGCAAAAAAAAAAGGCTACCTATAAACAGTTTTTGTTTTTTCTTCTCTGTCTGTTTTTTTGTTTATTCTGACTTCTCAGCCCTTTGAAAGTATACTCTTCTTCCTGTTAGATTTTGGGCAGTCATTTTCTTTCTTCAAATAATCAAACAATTTAGCACATCTTCTTTTCTAATATAATTGTTAAGAGCATTTGGTCCTAGGTATATGCATACTTCCTTCATCTCTGTGTAGCCTAACTTTAAATATCTAATTTTTATGTTGAAATCCTTTTTTTCTTAATCAAAAATATTTTTTCTAAGAATTTTCTTTTAACTTTCTGCAGCTTGTTTCATTAATCTTCTTCTTTTTTTTTTTTTACTCCCACTAATCCACTACTACTATTGTGATAGAAAACTTAAGGTCATTTTTCAAACTGTTCAAGTTTATCTTTGATATCGTAAGCAAACCTGATTACTAAAGTTAGAGCTTAAGGGAGTCTTATCCTTTGAGCCCTCAATATTAATCTATATCAACCCAATAAAAGACTATATATATATATATATATATATATATATATAATAACCACCCACTTTTTTTTTCCTTTTCTGTGAATTAACATAATCCATCAGCTTTCCATGGGTAAAGTCTCTCACAGTGTGGGTTCTGCATTCTAAAGCCAGTGTCAGCATTTCCTAGTTAGCAAATCTAGAGTCAGTCTGAGACCATGGGCATTGGTAGATGAAATGACCCATAAAACCTATGAATAAGACAAATAGTATGAAATTATAGCCCCTCTAGCTTATTCCTTTATTTCTAAATGCAGTTATTATTATTTGTGAGAGTTGATTCAGCATTGTCTACCATAGGCTGGCATTAACGTATAAAAGAAATTTTCACATGTACACATGGAACATAGATAGCTATTTTTCTGTTATGAGACACTACCTGAAAATCTGGCTCAGAGTTAAAGGTAGAAAATACTGTACCTCCCAAAAATGTCTAAAAGGACCAAATCTCTGTCCCAGGCTCACCTGCAATACCAGGCCTAGCTGAATCTGAAGCTCAAGGTCATGAAGAGCCTGAATGCTAATGTCTGTTAAAAGCTCTTAACTATATGAAGGCAACCATTTGCCTATGCACAAGCAGACATAAAATACAGTGACTTAACAAGATAAAAATTCCTCATGGCTCGTACTTTGGAGAGTTTAAAGACTCACCTTTTGCCCTAGCTATGACAGTTAAAAGCCAACAACAAAAGTGAAAAACAAAACTCCTAGCACAATATAAGTCAGTGAACATCATTAAAGTAAAAAAATCTGTGTGGTCACTAATTGCTAATGCCTAAGGCCTTAATTAGAATCTTTTATACACATCAAAAATGCCTCTTCCCTCTGTTTTTTTTCCACCAGATCCAATTTTAGGTTGCCCCATATATAATGCATTTCTCTTTTCAACTTGTTTTTTAATAAATCATTGAAAGATATACACAGGACTTAGACAAATGATGATAAAAAATCAACTTTATTATTGAATAAAAATATTGGAAGATGTGACTTAGGCATGAAGCCAGATAAATTCTCTGACATCTCTTTGAAATGAGCACACCCACCACTATTTTAACCTGGCCCACTGAGCTCACTTATTAGACCAGAATGCAACTTTCCTGTACACAGGCCTGTCCCACAGAAGGAAAGGACCAAGCTCTGGTTATACAGATTCTTCCTCCCATGCCACCCATCAATCGATCAGAAAGCTCTCTCTTTCTCTCTTTCCTTATTTATCCTGCTTATTTTTATTTTATTTTGAGAACTAATAGCATACCTATTCAGAAAAGTACATAGAATTTTATAGGCTATCACTCAAGATTTTAGCAGGAAATAAAATTTACCTGTGATGGTTCAAATAAAAATATTTTAGTAAGTGACTAATCAAAGAAAGATGCAGAATTAAAGGACAGACAAATGACATTGAGAAACCTAGGGACCAAAATGTGTTGAAAGCCATTACCAACCCTTGGACTGAAGAAGGAGGGAGAAGATATAGAGAAGATGGAGCTCACTCAGAGCTGCAGCCATGGGGACAAGGCTTCCTGGTGGGAGCTGTAGTTATAAGTGACTGAAGCCATGGCCAGAGATGCACTTTTCCCTTTGAAGCCCATGTGTCTCTCTTCTCTACCAAGGGTTTTCTCCAGCTCAAACACATAGGAGCTTGCTGAATCAGGCAACCGTAACTCTGAATGGAGTTGGGAGAGGGGAAAGATAACACAGGATTATGCAATCAGAGCAACCCTCAACATAATGGGGAAGGAATTCAGCTATCCTGTCCACTGAGGGGATGATTTTGAAACATGTTCACGTATCTTTTTGAATTATAGTTTTGTCTGGATATATGCCCAGGAGTGGGATTGCAGGATCATATGGTAATTCTATTTTTAGTTTTCTAAGGAACCTCCATGCTGTTTTCCATAGTGGCTGCACCAACTTACATTCCCACCAACAGTGTAGGAGGGGTTCCCTTTCTCCACACCTCTCCAGCATTTGTTGTTTGTAGACTTTTTGATGATGGCATTCTGACTGGTGTGAGGTGATAATCTCATCGTAGTTTTGATTTGCATTTCTCTAATAATAAGTGATGTTGAACATCTTTTCATGTGCCTATTGTCCATCTGTATGTCTTCTTTAGAGAAATGTCTATTTAGGTCTTCTGCCCATTTGTCAATTGAGTTGTTTGTTTTTTTGTTATTGAGCTGTATGAGCTGTTTGTATACTTTGGAAATTAAGCCCTTGTCAGTCACATCGTTTGCAAATATTTTCTCCCATTCCGTAGGTTGTCTTTTCACTTTATTTATGGTTACCATTGCTGTGCAAAAGCTTGTAAGTTTGCTTAGGTCCCATTTGTTTATTTTTGTTTTCATTTCTGTTGCCTTGGGAGACTGACCTTAGAAAATATTGGTACAATTTATGTCAGAGAATGTTTTTCCTATGGTTTCCTATAGGAGTTTTATGGTGTCATGCCACAAATGAACCTATCTACAAAACAGAAACAGACTCAGACATAAAGAACAGACTTGTGGTTACCAAGGGGGAGGGGGGAGAGATGGGCTGGGGGGATTTGTAGATGCAAACTGTTATATATAGGTTAGATAAACAACAAGGTCCCACTGTATATAGCACAGGGAACTACATTCAATATCCTGGGGTAAACCATATGGAAAAGAATATAAAAAAGAATGTGTATATGTATATAACTGAGTCACTTTGCTGTACAGCGGAAATTAACCCAACATTGTAAATCAACTATACATCAAAAAAATAGTAATAAAGGAGAGTTGCTTAGAAAAAAACAACAAACAAAAAGAACACGTTCATTATGGTTTCTTAGGAATGATTTCTAGTTACCCATGGTGGTACACACCAGAGTTGCCAAATAAAAACACAGAGTGCCCAGTTAAATTTGAATTTTAGATAAACAGCAAATAATTTTTTACTGGAAGTATGCCCCATGCAAAATTTGGCACATACTTATAAGTAAAAAAGTATGAACTGTTTATCTGAAATTCAAATTTAACTAGACATCCTGTATTTTATCTGGCACCCCTCTACTGCACTCATTAACATACTCTTTTGGGGACCTTTTTCCTTTCTCTGTCTCACTTTCCCCATAATCTAATTTATGATCTTTGGCTCACCTCCCAAGTAAAATGATACTCAAGTTATCATTTTAAGGTCTAGTTTTGGGGAAATTTTGCTGAACATGAGACTAACTGATAGCAAATGAAGCAAAAGGAAATTGGAGGGAAAACAAAGCTTATAGTAAAGAATGGGATAAAGAAAATAGTAAAAACTGGATAAATTTGGTGGCTAGTTTCCATGTGAAATGGATAAACAAGTTATTGATAGTCAGTCTCCCAATGTACTGGTGCTGCCTTACATGAACTAGAGGAGAGAGTGTTCTCTGTAAATACTACTCTGTCTTTACTAAAACTTGCTTACAACACATAACCTAATTTTGACAATTAGGAAGAGAAACAGCAAAGGACTTGGGGACAGAAATATCAACAAAGGAAATAGAGTTTCAAACTCCTGAATAGAGAAAATAACATTGGAAGAGGGATAAAAATACCAATTGATGGCAGGACATGTAACCTGGTGAGATCTCTTGTGAGACATCTCAGGCCGTGCACTAATTCATGATAGAAAGAAAGGCTCATGGTGGGGAGCTTTGACTTCTAAATATTGAAGTTCAATTTGTATTATTTTTTTAGATGCTCTAACAAATATTCTGTAATACTTTTGGCAGAATAAGGGGATGGAGTAATAAAAAGATTAAAAAGATGGTGGCAATATAAATATTGGTGACATCTCCATTTTGAGAGATGTGATGTTTACTCTAATACCAGAATGCATCAGTGATCTAGGTATTATAAGTGAATAGGAAACCCAGCCAGTACTGATCAGGTGGCTAGGGTACAGCAAAATCTGTAATTAACCAAATTTTAATTGAACATGCTAATTGAAAACCTCTAGAGTTACTGAAGTGGAGAGCTGTGATAAAATTCAAATAGCTCAAACTCCCTGAAGGACAAGAGAATATTGGACTCGTTCATTAGAGAAATGATGCATGTTGGTGTATTGATACTTTCAAACTCTTGAAATAATAAGCCTGTCTGGCCATTAAAATCAACAGCTGATAAGCCTTGGCGATTCTCAATGCTGAGGGAAGTCATTTCCTAATCACGTCACTGTCAGTCACTACAGGAGAGGAAATGTAGCAAGGTGGAGAAAAGTTGAACAAGCTACTTTATTCCACTAATGCTTTCTTTTCTATCTGTTTTCAAGAGATATCTAGAGAGATCTTACTTTACATAAAAAGTAATGAAATATATTTTTGCCCTCCCTGTTGGCCAAAGTTATTTTAATGTCCTGCTTATTGTCCTAATCTAATAAAAAAATGACTGGAAAATCACTACCAGAGCTAAAATTAATTATACTGATGATTTAGTATTAGTAAAAAACAGTTTCTAAGGAAGAGTACATTTCTTTACTATTTTAATCTATTTTTTCCAGTTTTATTGAGATATAATTGACATATATCACTGTATAAGTTTAAGGTGTACAGCATAATGGCTTGACTTATAGTGTGAAATGATTATCACAATGTTTATTTAGCATCTATTATCCCACATAGATACAATAAAAAGCAAAAAGAAAAAAATGTTCTCCTTGTGATGAGAACTCTTAGGATTCACCCTCTTAACAACTTTTATGTGTATCATACATGGGTGTTAACTATGGTCATCAGGAACAGTACATTCTTAATTGGAGAATATGGTGTGCAACTTGATGTCCCTGAGTTGGCAGATAATATCAAGTTAAAATACAAAAGAAAAGTTGATTTTTTATATTTTTATGAAATTAAAGGTATTGTCAGTAGAAACCTATGTTGTTTGGAGTTTCTGGTAAAATCCAGAAGGAGAATAAAAACAGTGGCATTTGGAGTATGGCACTCAACAGTTGACTGACGTATCTGCTCAATACTTACCTTTTGACAGTTACTCCAGCTTCACCTTTAACTGGCTTTGTGAGCTTGTGCAAGTTATCTACTCTTTGTGTCTTAGTTTCCTCATCCATAGAATAAGGAAAATACACCCCCAAGATTGTTATGAGCAACAAATAATGAATATATGTGAAGAATTTTGAACAGTGGGTGGTACCTAGGAAACGCTCAGTAACCTAGGAAGTGCTTAGTAGCTATCAACTATCTGCTTTGGGGGCATTAGTTGACACTCACCAAACAAAGACATTCATTAACTTAAAGCAGGGATTCCAATAATACCTTGAGTGATGTCAGAAACAAAAAAAGAACTGCTAAGGAAGAAGCAGCTCAAAAAATTTTGCTGATTAAATATGCAGACAGTATCTTCAGGAACATGAATAATGAATAACGATGGATCCAAAACTATCCAGAGAACTCATAGGCAAGACATAGCATATACCTTAGTCTGACTAAATCTCTAGACAGTTTATCTCCAGAAATGAAGTATGAGGATCATGATAAAAAGAATTTTATTTTTTTTGGAAGGTGGGGTAGCTAGGGAGTCAGTTTTATTGAAGTATAATTTACATATAACAAATTTCACCCTTTTAGTGTAAAATCAGTAGGTTTAAATATATATATACAGATATATAACTGCTATCTCATACAAGATATAGGATATTCCCATCACAAAAAGTCAGTCATTTATAGTCAGTCCTTTCCCGTCACCCTTGGCCCCTAGCAACCACTAATCAGCTTTTTGTCACTACAGATTTGCTTTTTCCAGAATTTTTTATAATCTAAATCATGCAGAATGTAGTTTTAGTTTCTGGCTTTTTTTTTTTTTCACATAGCATAGAGCTTCCACAATTCATCCATGTATTGCATGAGAATGAATATGGTTTACTTATGGTTTCTTTTAACTGAGCAGGGCTATGTTTTAAAGACTGTAGACAACTGTCCAATTGAGGCAGATATTCTCATAGGAAAAAGAAAATTAAGGTTAAATCAATATATTTCATTTACTATGGCTTTCAACTCATAAAAACTAAAATAATACCCACTTTTATTCACATATACACAGACACACACACACAGAGTTGAGGACTGTTGCAATATCTTTCAATACTGGATAGTACAGATGGGAGCTGGCAAAAGTTTGTCTGAGATGTATAGGCATATATTGTACTTAAAAAAAACAGTTGCTTAAGCAGACACAATCTGAGGTTGGTAACATTAAAAACATTTAGAAATTAATTGGAGCTAAGATAGGTACAAGATATATGTAGAAACAATGTGGTTTCAGGATCTCATAATATTATTCAAAAATTCCAATTTATTGTTACTATTTTTGTTTTACAAGCTCTTATATTTTAGAGCAAATAGAGAAATAAAAATAATTATCTTTTATGTGTACACACATATTTACCACTTCTGGCATTATTCATTAGTATGTGTAGATGCAAATTTTGATCTAGTGTTATTCCTTTTTCCTGAATGTGGAGGTCTAAAGGTCATGTGTTCTCTCAGCTTCTGATTATTTGTTTTATAGTCTTTATTTTGCCTTTATTTCTGAAACGTATTTCCACTAGTTATAGACTTCTAGGTTGAGAGTATTCTTTTTTCTACTAGTACTTTAAAGATGTTCCATTGCCTTCTGGTTTGCATAGTTTTTAAGAAGTGTGCTTTAACTCTCTTCTCTGTGAGTAACGTTTCTCCCCTTTCCCTGGATGCTTTTAAAATTTTCTCTTTTTTCATTGGTGTTCAGCAATTTGATTATGATTTGTTCTGATATGGTTTCTTTTATATTTCTTTTGTTTGGGATTCATTTAGCACGTTGGATCTATAGTTTTAAAACTTAAATCAACTTTGGAAAATTTCAACCATTCTTCTTCAAGTATTCACCACCACCACCACCCCACATTAGAGTGGTTGATACAGTCCCACAGGTCATTAATATTCTATTTGTTTCCATTAATTTTTCTCTCCTTGGCTCATTTCCAATTGTTTATATTCCTCTGTCTTCATGTTACTCTTTTCTTCTGTGTTGTGTAATTTGCTGTTAATCCCATCCAGTATATTTTTCCTTTCAGATATTATTATATATTTTATATCTAGAATTTTAATTTGTATCTTTTAAAACAATCTTCCATTTCTTTCTTCATTATGGTATCATTTTCCTTTACACACTGAATATGCTCACAAGATTTGCAATAGCTTTATTAAGAACACTTCCAATTCTTTCATTTCTGGCATTTTTGAATTCCTTTTAATTGATTGATTTTCACCCTATCCCCAACTCCCGCATGAGTTATGGGTCATATTTTCTTTCTCCTTTTGTTTGTCTGGTAATTTT
This sequence comes from Mesoplodon bidens, assembly GCF_964165515.1. Taxonomy (NCBI): domain Eukaryota; kingdom Metazoa; phylum Chordata; class Mammalia; order Artiodactyla; family Ziphiidae; genus Mesoplodon; species Mesoplodon bidens. The sequence goes on along the minus strand of NC_138170.1, from coordinate 46,188,391 downwards.
TATTAGACATCACACATTGTGATTTACCTTCTTGCATATTGGATTTTGTTACAATACTTCAAAGAATGTTGGACTTGTTTATGCATGCAGTCAGTTATTTTACACCTGTATCAATTTGATCCTTCCAAGGCTTGATTGTAAGGTTTGTTAAGCCAGTTCCAGAGCAGCATTTGTTTTCTGGAATAAATTAGCCCCAATACTCATCCCAGATCTCAACTACTTTTGTGTGATACTGTCTTCTCTCTGACACTGTATCACATAAGTTCTAGCCATCTTGGTATATTTAAGCTCTGTTAAGTTTTTTCAACTCAGACTACATAGCTCTGTTTGAGCTTTCTTTTCTATCCCTGCTCTGCAGCAAGGACGAATGCAAGAAGATAGGATAAGCATAGAAGTTTTTTTTTCATTTGTTTCCTTCCAACACTGCCTGCTATCTGAAAACATTTGTCCAGTTTTCTGGTTTCATGAAGCAGGAGGGCAATTCCCATAGCAGTTTATCCTTCTCTGGCAAATGTAAAAGGCAAAACATTGTTTTCTGAAAGCTGTAGTTTTTCTGTATTAATCAGCCTAAAGCCAATCCTGATTTTTAGCTTCTAATATGAAACTGTATACACACAGGATTTTTGTGTGATGTCTTAATTTTGGAATTAGAAAATAATTTATTGTAATTATGAATATATAATTTACATACATATTACCCATGAGCAAGATTTCCAAAGTAATCATAATTATACATATAAATGCATTTATGTATAATTACATATAATATAATTATATGTAATATATATGTAAATATAAATAAATATATATGTGTATATATTATATATATATGTGTGTGTGTGTGTATGTATTTGAAAATTGAATTCTATCCATTGACTAAAGGAGTCAGCATAGAAACAAACTGATCTGAGGAGAAATTACTAGGTAGAAGAGTAAAAATAATAATAATAATTAAAAATTACAGTTACTCTTAAATCATCCAATAAGTGAATAAGAAAGGCACAAATTAAATTTGGAAGAAAATTCTTAATAAAATTAGAGCCTATAATTTATTATGTAATGGTATATGGATGTTTTATAAATCATCTGCTGCATATATTGGGTATTATATATGGGGCATTATATAACATAAGAAGGACCACTTAGGTGAGATGGTCTCCTGCACATATGCAGATAAACCTGCAAACATACATGCTCCAGGATTATATTTATTATATATTTTAAGCTTGGTTTGTAGGAAAAGAGTTATGCATATGGAAATCCTGATGTGTTTCTCACTCCTACAAACATTATCATCTGTAATTGTTCACATGTTCACATGCAGGGGAAGATTCAGGGCCATAAAGTTGTAATCTCTGTCTTGGAAAATTTTGCTAATTTTTTTGCCTTATGTCCTAAGTGTTCTGACTTTTTTTTATATCTTGTGCATTAGTTAATCCTGTTTAATTTAACTGCACATGGCATTCTAGAGTCAGAGTTCCCAACTTGAGAACTGATTGCGTATATGATACTAAGTAAGTCGAATATTACCGTCTCTCAGTTTCACAATCTCTATTGTGGAATATGGGCTATGGCTTCCAAGATAAATTCTAATGGCCATTCTGACTATTTTATGTGTATTCCATGCTTTTTAAAATGTTAAATGATTCCCTTTTTGTATTGGAATATATAGCACATATATAAAAAGCACCCCAAACATAAATGAACAGTTCAGTGAATTATCACAAAGCAAACACCAACACAGCTACCAACTCAGGTTAGATATAGAAAATCGTTAACAGTTAGAACATTCCTCATAACCCTTTACAATATTGTCCTGTTCTTCATCCCACCAAAATCAAATATTGGATCAATGTTTTAATAGTATGTTACATGGAATTATATAATAAACATGTTTTGTGCCTAGCATTTTGCTTAACATTATGTTTATAAGATTTGTCCGTGTTCATCTTTTCTTTCACAAAATTTTCCTAGCTATACTTATGTCATTATTCATCCAGAGGTTTAAAATTATTTTGTCATGTTTAAAAATGTGTGCTGCTCTTTTATTTAATAGAGTTTAGTCACAAAATCATCAAACTTGCTTATAATTGACTTGGTGCAATAAAGTTCCTTTCTAACCATTTCTGGTTTAGAAACCATTCAGCCATCCTAGAAACTAGCAATATTTATATATGCCTCATTTATTTTACCTTAGTCTTTCACTTATGGGTACTAAGCAAGGTCCATTTTAGTGTAACTGAAGAGACTACATATTTGCATATTTGGCTACACTGTTTCTGTTTACTGTATTTTGCTTCCTATTTAATGTCTAAATGCTACTGTGTTGTTTCAGATCGTAATGGCTCAGTTCTATGTCAGTTTCAAAGAATTAAGGTTTTGCTACTAATGGCAGCCACTTACTCTCCCACTAATTAGGATTTTCCACTAATTTAGGCTTTTTTCTCCCCTGAAATACAAATTTTAGAAAAATCCTGCAAGAGGGGTGGGTGCGTGTCTTAATGCTGGGAAACAGTGACTTTGGTGTTAAATTTACTTGAGTGGATTAAAAATTGCATTGTTACAGAGCTAGAAAAAAAATGTATGTATGAAAAATGATAATAGTCTTACACTGAGTACAAATAATACTTAAAGCATGTGACGATGTGATCATTTGTGATGTTACTTTAAAAAAAAGTATATATACATCTTTTGAAGTGTTTAAAGGAAAATAGTACTTTATATTCTTTATCATATCACTTTTGTAAGTGTTGAATATATTCCTGTTTATTTTTCTATATTGTTTTGTAGCATTAAGAAGTGTTTCAAACATATCTGAATGTATAAAATAAGAGTAAATGCCCTACATTGTGTGATGCTGCATTACATATAAAACTGGGTGCATATATTAAACTTTGTCTCTTGAAAAAAAGAAAAAGCCGTTAATTAAACTTTAAAATACTGACTTAAAATCACTTAATTTTTTGTTATACATATTTAAAGATCTCTTGTTGACATACTTATATGTTGATGCTTTATGATATATCATGTTTGTGCATAAAAAAGAAAATGTAAGTGTAACAAATTTATTGAGGTGTTTCTCATTTCTTAATAGGCAGAATTTTATGCTTCTTAATTTTTTAAACTTAAACTTAACAATAGCCAAAGGGTTTTCATGCGGGATCAAAGTCTCTCTTGGATGTAATGTTTTTGGATGTAATGTTTCTTTAAAGAGTATATACTGCCATTATTCTCCAAGTTTAGATGCTGAGACTTTTTTGATCTTACAAGATGATCTCTGATGGTATTCAGAGAACAACCAGTATTCATATTTTTCCATAACTGATTTTTAGTTTTTAAACTTAAGAAAAATATTTTGTTGTCTAGCTACTTCATGTACAAGATCAACTTTGCGCATGTTGTGTAACAGTAACTGTACTATCTATATTCTGACCAGTATCACTTATAATATGCCTTCAATTATAAGGAGCATCCTGATTTCATAAAGTTTTAAAAAAGTGAAATAAAAACGCATCTCAGAACCACTGAAATATGATTTAACTGACTTTAAGAATATGGAAGTAAATGGATACTCATGTTATGGCTTGAGAGTTTCTCAGCTGTCTCTAATGATAAAACATGCCCCCAAATTATTTACAATGGCTCCAGTTCTACTCTTCGTTAGCTCAAGGTTTTGCATTCTCCAAATGTTTTAAAATTATATATAAAGCCTGTATAACATATACAATTTAAATTTTATCTTATTTATCTAAATAGTAGATTAATTATTCAGTAAAATGTGATATAAAAATAAGGTTCTAGGAAGCAAGACAATTTCTAGTGTTAGAGTCTTCCATACTTAAAAACATTTCTTATCCTCACCAAGATGCATCTGTAAAATAAGGATAGCAGTAGGGCTTCCCTGGTGGCACAGTGGTTGAGAGTCCGCCTGCCGATGTAGGGGATACGGGTTCGTGCCCCGGTCTGGGAAGATCCCACATGCCGCAGAGAGGCTGGACCCGTGAGCCATGGCCGCTGAGCCTGTGCGTCCGGAGCCTGTGCTCCGCAACGGGAGAGACCACAACAGTGAGAGGCCCGCGTACAGAAAAAAATAAAAAATAAGGATAACAATAAATATCTACCTCATAACTTTGTTGAGATGATGAAATGGAACAATCCATATCAAGGACTTAACTATAGTGTCTACTAAGCATTCATCATATGCTGGCCATTATTATATATATATATATGATCTTGAGCAAATCGCTTCCCTTCTCTGAGCCTCAGATTCATTTTGGGCAAAACAAGAATGGTGGTAACTATAATTTCTAAGTTACTTTCGCTATTTCCAAGACTTTTTAAAAATGATTTTACTCTTTAGGTGGTTTTTGGTTTTATGGTAGTGGTTATTGCTATGGAGCTCCCAAATGATATATCAGAACCTGCATGTGAGAAAAGAGTGCCGTAATGTGTCAAATAAATTTTTTCCTTAGAAACAGCTTGGAGGAGTCACCATCTGAGGGGTGGGGAGTACCATGTTGAATATTTTATAAAGCATGATCAATGAGAATATGATTATATTTCTAGAGGTTGTCCTGAAACTGGGTGGTTCCTTTTGAAATTGGCTACCGGAGCAAAGAAAATAAAAATCCTAACCTGAAATGTTGAGTTTTAGAGACATGTAAAAGTTTCTGACATGTATGCCTACATCTCAAAGTTTGCACTCTGTTTTATTCTTTTAAGAAATACAACAAAGAATGTAATCTGGTAAGACTATACTGAATAAATTCGTATCATATTCAGCTATTTGTCTAAAGGAGTCACCTACCTGTCTCCTACCAATTAATTAACTGAGAAGGCAGGATTTTTCTAAGTACTAACCTTACCTCCTCTTTATCATCTTTTTATGCTAATCTCTAATGCAAATCCAATATCATACTGTTTATCATTACAACCCAGCTTTAGCATAGAGTAAGAACTTAAAAAAGGATTTGTGGTGTCAGAGAAGCTTCCAAAGCAAATAAAATTCTTGTTCTTTTTTGTTTTGTTTTGTTTTGTTTTGTTTTGCGGTACGCGGGCCTTTCACTGTTGTGGCCTCTCCCATTGCGGAGCACAGGCTCTGGACGCGCAGGCCCAGCGGCCATGGCTCACGGGCCCAGCCGCTCCGAGGCACGTGGGATCTTCCCGGACCGGGGCACGAACTCGTGTCCCCAGCATCGGCAGGCGGACTCTCAACCACTGTGCCACCAGGGAAACCCTAAAATTCTTGTTCTTATAAGAACTTATCATAGGCTTTTCTTGTGAAATTTCTTCAAAAGTTGAAATGAATCAAAATAGAGTCTTGAATTATCCATACAGGAATATCTTTGATCTAGCATAATATGTGAATAATCTGTTTTAAGAAAGTAAGTTTCCATATAACTAAAGCTTATTGGTTTAAGAGCCAACACCTTTCAATTTTGCATATTTTTGGATGAGAATATTTTTGTATTGCATTATATACTTGCCTGCTTTTAAAGATGTTATATGGAATATCATCAACCTTTTCTTAATGACTCCAGTAACTATTACTTTCACTTTTTATTCTCTGCCCTACCATTGGCATTTTCTTTTGACCCTTGTTTTTTTTTTTTTTTTTTTTTTCCCCTCTGCTCCTCTTCCTTTTTTCAGTGGCTCTGGTGCTTGTGTCTAGCTCTGTTAGGGTACCACTTTTAATTAGGTGTGAGAAAGAGAAAGAACAGTTTATCACATTTAGTAAGTTATATATTAAATTAATTTGGACAATAATATGCAAATCACTGAGGTCAGTGGTGGTTAATAAAGATGTATAAGACATACTACATGAGATAGTAATCTTTGGATACACTATTAATTTTTTTACACTGTAATTTCAACATTGTTCCATTCTCCTAGGTGACATTAAATTGAATAGAGTTTTACTACTAAGAAATTTATATTTTAATGGTATAAAGATAGAGAATAAATCAATGACTATAAGTAAAAGTGATAAACGCTATCACTGTGATGTGGCCAGAGAAGAGGCTTGAATACAGTTTAAAACATGTTAAATATACACTTGTTTTGATTGCTATTTAGCAGTTCATAATTTTTATTTTATTTGATTGTTTTAGTGTTGCTTGTATGCTATGTTCCGGAGTACTGAGGTTGCCAGAAAACTGATTTTGGGATAAGCAGGGTGTTACATCTTAGAGTATTCAAATCAACATTTTTTCTTGTTCTACTGGCAAAATTTGTTTGATTTTTCGTGGTTCATCAATGATGTCCCTGAATGATATCCTTGAACATAACTAAAATATTTAATTTTACAGAAATGCATGTGGGAGATAACTGTCAAATTTAACTCACGAATTATTGAATTTTTTAAAAACAAACTTTTTGTAAACAGAGCATAGCTTCATACTTTGTTTGGGTTTCTCTATAACTGTATGAATTGTATATAAACTTAGCCCCAGTAATGTGCCATAATAATAAACTATTCTAAAGTATAACTGAGAAGAGTCATGATTTGTAATTAACTAATAAGATACAGGTCAGGCATATGCAATTTCACTGACATAAAAAAATTCTCTATTAAATCATATAATATGCTAATGGAATTTTAGAACTGTATACTATCTACTATAAATAAACTTATCACAAAATTATTATAATGTATATAGCCAATAATAATTTTAATTAAAAACTGCAAATAACCTTGTCCATACCTGTATTTTACAGTATTTCTTCTCCTCTTCCGGCTACTCCAAAAGATATCCTTTTCCTTTTCATAATACCCTAAAGTATACTGAACCCCAAAATTTTAAACAGTTTCTCCCACAAAACAAGATTTCTATCAGAAAACTTATGTGAAGTGCTAGGCCTGTGTCTAACAAATTATAATAACTCATATAATGGTAGTTATAGATATCCATAGAGAAAATGTAAATTAAAAACAGAGGAAATGTAGACTAAACTAAATTTATTATTGGGCCATATACTTGGTTTTCAAACCCACAATTTTGCATATTTCTTTAGCAAAATTTAGTTTGGTTTTATGTAGCTCATCAGTGATATCCCTGAATGAAATCTCTTGTCATCCTTAACATAAACTAAAATAGTAAATGTCATGTTATAGAGCAAGCATTCTCAACAGGGGCTATATTATCCCCAAGGAAGCAAAAATTCGTTCCTGGGATGGGGGAGAGGCAAATATTCTTAAATATTACAATAATCTGTGGCCCTCCAAAGGACCACAGCACATAAACAGATCTGTGGTACTGAACTTACATGGGGTATTGCATAGAAGAAATGTCTCAAATGGCACCTTGGATGGATGGGATGGTAATGAGAAAAATGTAGAGAAATACTGGTGTAAAGGAAAAAGCTCTGGAATTTGTCAGTTGCCCAACCTTGTCAAAATCCTATAAATTGGGGAACCAGTTACATTTTTACCTTAATTTATTAATTCAACATGCATTAATTTAATGCTCACATTGTACTATGTACTGGGAATATAGCTTTGAAATGAATAGTAAAGGTGCCTACTCTTTTCAAACTTACAATTTAGTAAGGAAGACAGAAAATACATACCTAAACAAATACATAAATTAGCTAATATCAGGTACCTGTGAGGGTTGTAATAAAAGAATGTGCTAAATTACTTCAGAATATGATTCAGAATTGATTTTATTTATTGAATTAAAGTCTAGTTATTGAGTACTTTCTAGGTGCCAGCCACTGAGCTAGATAATAAGTAAACAGAGTTATGTTTCTATCTTCATGGACAGGCTAGTGGAGAAGACAGGCATTAAATCATTTAAAAAATTTACCTTAGCCAAGGCTTCTATTTGTTCTCCATTATTTATTTTTTCTTGCCACTGAATTAGTTGGACAAGTGACTGCCAACCTAGGCTACGTTCCCCAGCCTGTCTCTCAATTAGGTGTGACAATACAGTTAGCGTTTTGTCCAATAAGAGGAAATGGAAGTAGTGTGTATTACACTCTTTGCCTCACCCTCCTTTCTTTCGCCTTGCCTGATGGCTGGATATTGGTGAAAAACTGAACTGTTTTGAACTCAAAGGTTAAAAAAACACATGCTGAAGATTGCATAAGCTCTGAACCAGGCACAAGACCATTCACCTCTGGACTGTTTAGGAAGTGAGATCAACTTCTACGTCATTCAAGCTACTGAATCTTGGGTTCGTGTTTTTGATATTGTTTGTTTGCTTACCAGCAGTGTAGCTTATATCCTAATTAATACAAACACACAGGTGTACACTGTGTTAAATGTTATGCAGAACAGAACATAGAGCTTAAGGGCAGATAGCAGGAGGCAGCTACTTCAGATTAAGTGGTTAGTGATAGCTAATCAGAGAAAATATATTTAACCTGGCATTTGAAGACTAGAAGTTAGCCATGCTAAGAAATGAGGAATGGGGTATGAGGGTGGATGTGCAGTTCATGAAATGGAAAGCACTGGAGGCATTTTAGGAATCCCTGGAAGTCCAACATAATTAGAGCATAGAAATAAAGTGCCAGGTTAGTAAGGGCCAATGCTGGAGAGAGACCATGCACATCTGATAAAGCATTACATTTACTCTAAGTGATAATGGCAAGCAGAAGAATGTCATGGATCTTGTTCCCACTTCATAACATAAAGAGATCTTAATATAAGGAGATCTCTGACTTTTGAACTGTAGAATATACATTCATTGGAAACAGAATGGGAACAAGAAGACTTGTTAGGGGAGTTTTCAATCTAGGTCAGAAATGATGGTGACTTTTAAAAAATCTTTATACAGAATTAAGTGTGAAAAGTCCACATTTGGAAGGCTTGAATCTTTTAAAATACTAGGAAATATATTGGAAGCCTCCTTAAGAATTATTGACCTTGCTTTCTTTTGATCCTTCATAAATGCTACATCCACCTCCACTTGCTACTACATGACTTCCCCTGGGTACTTACCTGACTTTACCAACATTTTAACATTGCCATTATGATTTACATGTATTAAGTTTCTGGTTTTCCTTATGTGTTTTTCTAAATCGAGTAGCTCTTTGAAGCCTATAACCAACATGTACTGAAAATATGCAAGAATGGAAGTGCTCCAGTCTCTTTCTTATTTTAGAGAATGTTAACACCCCATTACTATCAAAAGGGGAAAAAAGCTCATTTATTTTGTAATTATGTTCTAGTTTTCCCTATTTTCCCCCAATCTAAACCACATAGTAGAAAGCATTCTAATAAAATGTGCCTGAAATTTTTGGACTAAGTGTTCCAGTGATATTACACTCCATTTAAAGATCTTCCTTGGAATAGTATCTAGGTCCTTAAAGAACTCTGTGGGTGAGAATATTTAATTCAATAATTTACTCAGTTTTACATTAGCTGCTCCTTTGACTCCGAAGATGGCTCATCTTCCCTCACAGCAGATTCATTGGAACTTCCAAATTCTCATATTCAGAGTATCACATTAAAACTAAGGCACATATATACAATGGAATATTACTCAGCCATAAAAAGAAACGAAACTGAGCTATTTGTAATGAGGTGGATAGACCTAGAGTCTGTCATACAGAGTGAAGTTAGTCAGAAAGAGAAAGACAAATACCGTATGCTAACACATATATACGGAATTTAAAAAAAAATGTCATGAAGAACCTAGGGGCAAAACGAGAATAAAGACACAGACCTACTTGAGAATGGACTTGAGGATATGGGGAGGGGGAAGGGTAAGCTGTGACAAAGCGAAAGAGAGGCATGGACATATATACACTACCAAACGTAAGGTAGATAGATAGTGGGAAGCAGCCGCAGAGCACAGGGAGATCAGCTCGGTGCTTTGTGACCGCCTGGAGGGGTGGGATGGGGAGGGTGGGAGGGAGGGAGATGCATGAGGGAAGGGATGTGGGAACAGATGTATATGTATGACTGATTCACTTTGTTATAAAGCAGAAACTAATTAAAAAAAAAAAAAAAGAAATCTAGAAACAATAAATGCTGGAGAGGGTGTGGAGAAAAGGGAACACTCTTGCACTGCTGGTGGGAATGTGAATTGGTACAGCCACTATGGAGAACGGTATGGAGGTTCCTTAAAAAACTACAAATAGAACTACCATATGACCCAGCAATCCCACTACTGGGCATATACCCTGAGAAAACCATAATTCAAAAAGAGACATGTACCAAAATGTTCATTGCAGCTCTATTCACAATAGCCCGGAGCTGGAAACAACCTAAGTGTCCATCATCGGATGAATGGATAAAGAAGATGTGGCACATATATACAATGGAATATTACTCAGCCATAAAAAGAAACGAAACTGAGCTATTTGTAATGAGGTGGATAGACCTAGAGTCTGTCATACAGAGTGAAGTTAGTCAGAAAGAGAAAGACAAATACCGTATGCTAACACATATATACGGAATTTAAAAAAAAAATGTCATGAAGAACCTAGGGGCAAAACGGGAATGAAGACGCAGACCTACTTGAGAATGGACTTGAGGATATGGGGAGGGGGAAGGGTGGGCTGTGACAAGGCGAAAGAGAGGCATGGACGTGTATACACTACCAAACGTAAGGTAGATAGATAGTGGGAAGCAGCCGCAGAGCACAGGGAGATCAGCTCGGTGCTTTGTGACCGCCTGGAGGGGTGGGATGGGGAGGGTGGGAGGGAGGGAGATGCATGAGGGAAGGGATGTGGGAACAGATGTATATGTATGACTGATTCACTTTGTTATAAAGCAGAAACTAATTTAAAAAATAAATAAATAAACTTAAAAAAAAAAAAAAAAAAAAAAACTAAGGGTATTTTCTGTAGTTCCTCAATCTAATTAACATGATCAGTCACTGAGCAAACCATCACACTAGCACGTCAATTGTTAGGATCATTTCAGGTATTTTTAGATTAATGTCTTTAATAACACAGAAACAGTGATCCTGATCTTTAGAGAAAGGTAATAAAGAACCGTAACTGAAAAAAAATAGTCCTGTCAGTTCCCCCTCTGCAGTCTATATATGATAAATTTAATCTGGAGTGTCAGCAAATAATTAATGCAACTTTGGCTTCTCAGTACACAGACTAAGCAGGATTTTTCCCCAAATTTTCTCAGAGAATTATATTACTAGCATTATGAAACTATTTTTGTAAATATCCTTCTAATGTTTAATTCTGTTGTATGTGAGACAAATTTAAATGGATACCGAACAGTACTAAATGCACAAAGATTGATCTAGATAGATAGATCTAGATAGACAATTTTTTATAGATCTGAACTATTATTTCATCATTTCCTATTAGCTCTATAATAAATGTGTACATGATTACTATTTCTATACTGACTGAAGTGGATTAGGTGAGTGAGAGTTATTAGAAAAACATTCAATGGGTTAGAATGCAAGTGTGAAGATATGCTAAGCAGAGTAAGCCTGAATGCACATAAATTGCTAAAACTGGGGGTATAGAGAATCTCAACTGACTATTGTTAAAATTTGAATTTTTTTTCCCTCTGTCCTTCAAGTAAACCTATTAAGGTCCCTATTTTCTATAGTCCTACTGGAAGTCAGTTCTTATGCTGGCATGCATATATATATTATATTATATTATATGTGTGTGTGTGTATATATGTGTTTATTTATTTATTTATTTATTTATTTATTTATTTATTTATTTATTTATTTATTTATTTATTTATTGATAAAGCCAGAATCTTGGCTTTCTAGAACAACCTTGAATCTGACTGCTTGTCCAAATTTGGCCTTCCTTGATTTCTGTGGGGCTCCAATATTCATCTAATTGTTTTTATTTGTGCTTAGTACAGACATTGTTTTCTGTTTCTTGCAACCAAAATCATGATTCTTCAATATATAATCAGAGTCTTTAAATTATAAGAGAAGGACTGTCATCAAGAGCCTTAAGTAGAGATCAAATAAGTCAACAGGCTGGTCCAGTGGGCTTTATCTCTCTTTTTTTAATTGAGGTATAGTTGATCTACAATATTATATTAGGCTCAGGTGTACAACATAGTGATTCAAAATTTTTATAGATTATATTGCATTTATATTTATAAAATATTAGCTGTATTCCCTGTGCTGTACAATATATATCCTTGTACCTTATTTATTTTATACATAGTAGTTTGTACCTCTTAATCCCCTACCCGTATTTTGCCCATTCCACCTTCCTTCTCCCCACTGGTAACCACTAGTTTGTTATACCTGTGAATCTGTTTCTTTTTTGTTATTCACTAGTTTGTTCTAATTTTTAGATTCCACATATAAATGAAAACATGCAGTATCTGTCTTTTAATTTTATCTCTTATCTTTGTATGTTTTATAATGTATACAATATATTAATATAGTGAGATCTGCATATAGTTACTAAAAATATAGTACAAATAGAGGATAGTTTGCTTATTTTTAAAATAAATGCATGAAATAAAATATGGTAAGTTCAGGGTATGGAGAAGAAGAAATAATACCATGGCAGGGGGGAGAATGGTAGTGTAAATTAAGAATCATTATCTTCTTTGAAATCCTCTAAAAACTCGTGACTATTTCCCTCATTTAGGATTTTGTATGGATTTACTAATGTTTTCCTTTATATTTTATGTTTGTAGTCTTGTAACCTTAATGACCTTCCATACCTTTTTTTCTTTTTCTTTTTAGTTTTATTGAGGTATAATTTATACACGAAAATACTGTACACATTTCATGTATGTAAACTCTTCATGAGTTTGGACATATGCAAAGTTTCTGTTGTTCAAGATGAATAAGTTGTAGAGATCTGCTATACAACATAGTATCTCTAGGTAACAAACCAGTATTGTGCAGTGTAAAATACTATTCATTGTTTCCAATGTATGTTGAGGTAGCAGAAACTGGGATGAATAGAAATAATCAACTTTATCCAGGTTTTTTTAATATTGTAAGCATGGAATTGTGTGCAGCATTTCTTAATTTAAAAAAATAATTTAGATATGTGTCCCTATATCTAGTGTTTCACTCTTGATTTTAGTAGTTCCCTCGTTATCTCAATTTTATTTGCTAGGCTTTTCAAGAATATTAGATTGTTGGGTTTCCTTCTCTCAGACAAGTAACCAATTTTTAGATTTTTATCAGTTTCCTTGTTCTATCTACTTTCTCAGTTATTAATTTCTTATTTGCTCTGTTCTGATTCATTTTTGGTGTTGTGCTCATCCTCTGAGTTTTGGGAATGAGATTAGTTACACATTTCCCTTTAGTTCATAGTGCTTTCAACATATTTTTGTTGTTCATTTTCAAACCATAAACAAGACAAAAAGACAACCCTCAGAATGGGAAAAAATATTTGCAAATGAAGCAATTGACAAATGGTTAATCTCCAAAATTTACAAGCAGCTCATGCAGCTCAATATCAAAAAAACAACCCAATCCATAAATGGGCAGAAGACCTAAATAGACATTTCTCCAAAGAAGATATACAGATTGCCAACAAACACATGAAAGAATGCTCAACAGCACTAATCATTAGAGAAATGCAAATCAAAACTACAATGAGGTATCGCCTCACACCAGTCAGAATGGCCATCATCAAAAAGTCTGCAAACAATAAATGCTGGAGAGGGTTTGGAGAAAAGGGATCCCCCTTGCGCCGTTGGTGGGAATATAAATTGATACAGCCACTATGGAGAACAGTATGGTGGTTCCTTAAAAAACTGAAAATAGAATGACCTTCCATACCTTTTGAGAACAGGATATGTATTCTATTCTTCTCTGCTTAAGACCTAAACATTTGGATGTTTGCACCACCATTTATTAACTGAATATAAGTTATACTGCAGTACAAATGGCCTAAATATTGTAGTGGCTCACAAGAGTTTTATTTCTAGCTCACACTAGTTTTCCATTGTGGGTGAGCTGTGAATTTGTTTTATGTAGATTTTGCAAAAGACGGAAGGTATATATGGAAAACCTTCTGCAGGCTCTTAAAAATTTTGTTCATAGATGACATTTGTTACCCTCACATTTCATTAAATTAATCAGGACATATGCCAAATGTGATGTCAGTGTGACTAGAAGTACAGTCCACTTATAGCAAGGGATTTAAAAGGAGGAACATAAGAATTGTGACAAAAAGGTAATACAAAATACCATAAGTTACATGAACTGAAATCACTAACTTAAGTCCTCCAATTTGCAGAGTGGCTGTAAGATGTAAATGCAAGCAGTGACAAGTGTGAAAACATTCAACACAATACCTGGAGTAATGCAGATATCAATAAATATATTTTCCCTTCTAAACTTGCTTTTCCAAGTTATTCACCTTTTTAAGCATTCAAAACTATTCTGGGTAAAGACAATGATGATGAAGTTACACCTATCTCATGCCCACGAACCCACACCCACACCCATTCACACACACGTATATATATATGTGCCTATACATATGTGTGTATGAGTAAATAATATCATCCCTTGGTTGAATGAGTCATATCTGATATATAAAAAAAATTTTTTCTGAGCTTGTGCAATCACTTTCCAAGAAGTTACAAATTACAATCATATGTGTTTCTTAAAAATGCAGAGCCTTAAATAAAAAGCTTATATTTTGCTGCTTTATTAGGGGGTGCAGTCCCAACGAAGCAGAAGTGAGAGGAAAGGGGAGTTAGTGGCAAATATTTGGGTAGCTGACTACTGCTTAGAATCAAGCTCAAATTATGACTTCATGTCACAGAATTGCCCTCTTTGAGACTCCAAGACTACTGCTCCTTTTCAGGAAGTCTGTCCCAAAAGATGAAAAGGGAATAATTTATCTGTTTGATCCTCTTCCCATTAGTCAAAAATTTTCCCACTAATTCGCCTGTCCTTCCATGTTGTTCATTTGTCAGTGTCATTCAGATCTTCTGGAATCTTATGCTTCAGCAGCAGTAGTAAAACCTTGGTGAAGGAGGTGAGAGTCACAGGATGAAGGCTTAAGATGAGGTGCTGTTGAAATTTGCTATGTGAAGTTGGTTGCTGTGGCCAGAAGTTGGACTGAGTCTACTCAGACTTGGTTGCTGTGGTGACAACTCTGCGAAACGATGACCAAAGGCATCAAAAACAGATGAGGTTAAAAAGATCTTAGATGGCATAAATAAGATGACATTATGATTTGTTCTCCATGAGGACACCTTTGAGAGTAAAACGGGGTGCTATTAACAATTACACCTGAAAAACAGACTTAAGCCAGGGCAGCCTAAGGCAAATTGGCAACTGTGGTCACCCACTGCATAAAGGCTTTTGATAAATATTCTCTCTACTGAAGAATGCCTGTACTAAAACAAAAACAAAAGACACTGAACACATTAAAGTTGAGAATTTTGTAAGGACAAAATATTGTAAAATAGGAAGCCTCCCAGAAGATGTATATTGTAATGATGTGACAGTAGACAAATAGAATCACCCTTGCCTAAGGATGTTGCTGTGATTACCCAAAATAATGAGACATCCAATTAAATTCCATATTAAGATTCAAAAATAATTGAATTACAGACACACACTGCTCACTCCTACTTGTGATTTTTAACTTTTAATTTTCTATATGATTAAATATGAATAGCCCCATTGGTTATATGGTTATTAAATCACGAACCCATACCCTTTCTAATCACTTTTCTTAACTCTCTTCTTGTTTTCCCTCACACGAAGTAATTTCCATTTATCTCTGTAAACTACTTTTCTCTCTGAAATCTGAGATTGCTAAAATATTTAATTAACTACTTATAAATTATGACTATTTGTTGTATAGGATAATAGTACAGAAATATTTATATGCCTAAGTATAAATTATTAACATCTCTCAACAGTCTAGCATATAAGTCTCGTATATAAGGAAATTTATTTCAGAAGTAAGCAAAAGGCCTAGCACTGTCAATAGCACTGTGACAATGTACTAGTCACTTAAAATGTCTGGGAATCAGTGTCTTGTTGATTTAAGGGAAAATTAGAACTGGGTCCAGTCAGTGCTATACAGCGTCTTATGGATATTATGTAAGTCCTTTAGTAGCTCTTCAGGTAGAATTCATGAATGGACAACAGTCTAATCTATAACTTCTTTACCCATTTTTTAGGCTTTTATAAAAAGTTCTCAATATCATCTGTTCTACCAGTTAGGTGTGTGAAAACGCTTAAATTTAGAAAGTATCTCAATACTTAGAAAACCAGTGGACCAAAGTCTAACTATGAAAATGCATGGTGCTGTGATATCAATACTTGACTTTGCAACATTCAAACTGAAAATTGAAGCAACTCTCCATAATAACCTTTTGAGTGTAGCCAACATACATGGACAAATTGAAGAAGGAATTCAATTGTGAGTGATAGAAACTGGCACTGGAAATTAATATAAGTAAGATGAAGGGTATTGATCACTGTTAACTAACTAGGAATGGAAAAAAGGGAAAAAATGTCTAGCATATTTAAAAAGATAATTAAAAAATGGAATACAACACCTTCTTGATAATTTCTCAAGTTAACTATTAAGGCTGCAAAGGAAGTCAGATAGAGAGAGCCAGTTAGCATTCAAGTTAATATGCAAATATAAGCATAGAAAAGTACATCTTCTTTGAAATGGATTAAAATTATACCTATCAAATAATACAGAACTTAAATTATTCTCAAACACTATGCTAGTGTCTTAAAAATTATACATAAACACACACACATACATGTACTATCAAAGAAAAATAAGTAGTTTGGAACAAGAGTGTCTTCTAAAAGAGAAGTGTTTAGGTTTCACAAATAATAAACAGTAATTTAAATTAATAAGTAAGCCCCAGTTTCCTCCATGTCAATGGTAGCTACCAAAAATCTAATTCTCCATCTATCTTCAAGAAATACAAACAATCCAGTGAGGACAGCAAATAAACCCAATCACAGCCAACAACTCTATCATAACAAGAAGATGGAAAATGTGACATGAACATTAATATCTGTGTAAAGAAGCAAATAAGTATTCTAGAATGATCATAACTATCTCTGGATTCCAGGCCAGATCAAAATCAAATAGAATACATGGAAATGATGAGAAAACAGTAAAAGCTTAAAATGGAGAAAATGTGAAAAGAGATAATGCAACTCTGAATGAAAAATATTAGTAACAGAGGCATGGCGGATCAGAGCTTTGGTTCCCGGGGAATCTAAAAGAGAGAGGTTTGAAAGCCCGTGGAACAAAAAGTTGTAGTTTTAGAAAGGCACTGCTTTTAGTGTCACTTAGAAGGAGAATAGCCCCTGGACACTTGATACTGAAGGAGAGAGTAAACAAGTGGTGGATATTAAAGTTCCTACAGAAAAAAAGAACTAAATGTTAAAAGACTTACCACTGCCACACCCCTGCCGAAAGTGCCATCAATTAAAGAAATATCACATTCTTAAAAGAAGAAGACACTTTTGAACTAAAAATGTGAATAAATTAATAAACAGAAAATGGCATTCATACACAGCTACTATAATTAAAAATATAAACGATAAGAAAATAAAGTTACTGAAATTTCACCTGCCAAAACTCAAATATAATGCCTAGAAAAGCTATAATACAATATTGCAAGCCAGAGGCTGGCAAACTCTTTTTTTATAAATGGTAGGAGAGTAAACATTTTAGACTTTGTGGGCCACATACAGTCTCTATAGAACAGCGGTCCCAAATCTTTTTGGCCCCAGGGACTGGTTTCATGGAAGAAAATTTTTCCACAGACTGGGGGTGGGGGGATGGTTTGGGATGATTCAAGCACATTACATTTATTGTGCACTTTGTTTCTATTATTATTACATTGTAATATATAATGAAATAATTATACAACTCACCATAACACAGAATCAGTGGGAGCCCTGAGCTTGTTTTCCGGCAACTAGATGGTCCCATCTGGGGTCTGATGGGAGACAGTGACACCCAAAGTGTGTTGCTTATGTCCAGTCTACTCCGTGAGATGCAGCTTAATTGTCACTTGGCGCTCACTGATAGGGTTTTGATATGAGTCTGCAAGCAATTGATTTATTATGGTCTCTCTGCAGTCAATCATCTCTGCTAATGATTATCTGTATTTGCAGCCGCTCCCCAGTGCTAGCATCACCACCTCAGCTCCACCTCAGATCATCAGGCATTAGATTCTCATAGGGAGCACGTAACCTAGATCCCTCGCATGCACAGTTCACAGTATGGTTCACACTCCTATGAGCATCTAATGCCGCCACTGATCTGACAGGAGGCAGAGCTCAGGCAGTAATGTGAGGGATGGGGGTGGCTGTAAATACAGATGGAGCTTAGCTCGCCTGCAGCTCACCTCCTGCTGTGAGGCCCAGTTCCTAACAGGCCACAGACCGGTACCAACTGTGGCCCGGGGATTGGGGACCTCTGCTATAGAATATTCTTCTTTGTTTTGTTTTACCACCTTTCAAACATGTAACAGACATTCTAAGCTCATGGGTGATCCAAAACAGGTTGTAAGCCAACAACGACAACATCAACAAAAAGCAAAAAACCCAAAACAAGTTGTAGGACAAATTGGCTCACAGGCCATAGTTTTCCAATCCCTGCCCTAGATTGACTTAATGTCCTTAAAAACTTTTGCAGGTATTAAAACATTCCTTGATTTAGACATTAAAAAGCTCAGAATGTAAATGTGCTACAAAATTGACATGGGAAATAAGAATTAACTAAGCCTAGGAAAAACACTGAGGTAGAACATAAATTCACCTCAAAAATAATGTAAATATATATAAATACAAAAATATATAAATATATATTTAAATATATATATATATATATATATATAAGAGTAGCAAATGAGAATAAATTCAATGAAAAACACAATAGAGAGCTCTCAAAAAAGAATAAATACTGCCAAGAAAAGAAAAACAGAGGAAAAAAGGAAAAGAAAAAGTGAGATAGAAAAGATATCAAAGATTTATCATATGTATTTTAAGAGCATATGAAAAATAAAATCAAAACAATGGAAGATAATGAATATTATAAATTATAATGAAAGAACATTTAAATCTTGGAAAGCAACCCAATGAAAATGTCAAACATTTTGGACAGATAACTCAAAAAAGAAAATAAACAGCAAATAAATATATGACAGAGACTCAACATCATTAGGCATTAGGTAAAGCAAATTAAAATCAACAATAATATATCACTACAGTATTGACTAGGCTTGCTAAAAATATGAACAGTTGACCATTCCAAGTGCTGACAAGGCTACAGAATAATTTGTTATCTTATACAAAGGTGGTAGGAATGCAGCATGATATAGAAAGAAATAATTTGACAATTTCTTATTAAGTATTTACTTACCATGTGATTCAGTAACATCAATCCTAGGTATTTATGCAAGGAAAATTAAAACATGCTCACCTAAAACCTCTTTAAGAGTGTTTAGTGTGGCTTGACTCACAATCACCAATAACTTAGAAAACCCAAATGTTCATATATTTGGTGGATATTAAAAAAGAAAACTTTGGTACATCTATATAATGATTATTACATTAAAAAATAACATATCATTGAAATATGCAACAACATGGATGGATTTTAAATGCATTATACTCATTTGGCAAATTATGATCCATAGGCAAGATCTGTCCTGCTGGGACCTGAATCTGGCCACCCCATTCATTTGCCTATTGTCTAAGTCTGCTTCAAGCTACACTGATAGATTTCAGTAGTTGTAACAGAGACCAGCAGACACTGTATTTCTCATTCAGCTGGAAATATTTACTATTTGGCCCTTTACAGAAAATGTTTGCTGACCTCTGTACTAAATGAAAGAAGCCAGACTCAATAGGTTACATACCAGATGATTCCACTTTTATGACATTCCAAAAAAGGCAAATATATAATCAGAAATCACATCAGTGGTTTCTAAGAGCTAGAGGTCATGGGATGGTTGAATTACAGAAAGACATGAGGGAATATTTCAGAGATAATAAAATTGTTCAACACCTTGATTGTGTTGGCAGTTGCATGACAGTATGCATTTACCAAAATTAGTAGAACTCTACAATAATTAAGGTGAATTTTATGCTATTTAAATTTTACTTTAAAAAATGGAAATAATAAAGAGATGGGGAGAATAATATCAAACCAGTGTAAGCCCCTATCCATCACACAAGGAAGAATTAAGGAATAAAAAATATTTTAAAAAATGAACATTTCATAATGCTAAAGACTAAAATCACAATGATAATGTAAGAATTTTTTATATCTTTGCACCAAAAGCACCCTCAAAGAGCAGAGAATACAGGAAGTAGAAGGATAAATAGACAAAGAAACAGTGATAGGACTAGAATGTTTTACACCACTTTCAATCCAAAATTGATCAATTGGATAAAGAATAAGTAAAGATATTTAAGCACTAAACAGCATAATCAGTAAGTAGATCTTCTAAGCATATGTTAAAATTTAGAGAATATACAGTCTTTTCAAACATACCTGGAATATTCCTAAGAATTTTCATGTTTTCCTTTAAAAAAATTCCCAGTAACTTTTGCAAAGTAGAATTAATGTAAACAACATTTATTTATTTATTATAATCAAAATAAAACTCGAAATTACTATCATATTAGAGGAGTAGGAAAACCTTTCATAAAAAAAAACTTACCTGCAGGAGAAAATATAAAACTAAAACTACAGAATTTATTTAAAATATGGATTATGAAATTACAGTATCTTGTGGATATTATTAAAACAGTGAAAAGCAAAAAACTTACAGCCTCAAATATGTACCTACATAAAAATAAAGTTTCAGAAAAAATAAATCAAATGGTGAGCTGAAAAACTACAGAAGAAAATAAATAAATGACAAACCAAAAGAAAGACAAAGGAAAGAAGAAAGGCAGTAAAGATTAAACCAGAAATTAGTAATAAAAACAAAATAATAATAATTGCAACCTAATTAACATAATCCTAAAGAAAAAAGGGAAAGTTGTACAAAAGAAGAAATAACAAGAAAAATGTGACAAATAGAGAAAATTAGGGGCATTTTGAGAAAATAATGTCTAAGGGACATTTTGAACATTCATATTTGAAAACTAGATGAAATACATAATTTCCAAGAACAAAATATTTGCTAAAATTGTTTCCAGTAAAGAAAGCTTTAAACAAAACAATCTCTACTGGAATGCAGAAAGAAACATCAAAAACTACCCAACAGTGTTTCCTTTTCTCTATATAAGGAGCTTGAAAGACTGAATAGTCACCAACTCTTCTTGCATCTACTAGGAGAGAACACAGGGCAAACTGTTTGTGTATGGGCTACTGGAGCCCAGATTTATAAGCAGAAACTGTTAAGGGAATCAATGCTAGGGTAGGAAAACCTGAATTGTAATGGAGGAATTCCTGGAGGCTCAATGTGGACAACTATGACTTAAAAATTCTGGGGAAACCCAGCCATAAAGGGGACCCAAACAACATTGTAAGTTTTACATCCAGGAGCTTAACCAGGTTCCCATAGTAAATATCAGAGAAAAATCCCCTCCTGCTTATGGTATGGAGAGGGAAAAAGGAATAATTTTGAAACACTTTAAAGTACAGTTGACCCTTCAACAACACGGGTTTGAACTACACAGGTCCACTTATCTTGCACTTCCTTCAATAAATGCATACTACAGTACTACACAATCCATAGTTGGTAGAATTTGTGGTTGCAGAACGACAGATATGGAGGGCTGACTGTAAAGTTATATATGGATTTTCAGGATTTTAGAGTTGACACCCCTAACCCCATCATTGTTCAAGGGTCAACTGTACTATGTTCTTCTTAACAGGAACAGGGACTGGCCCCAGGGGAAACTAGTTAGCAAGAGCCTAATACCCCTGCTGGGGTATTATAAGAGCCTGACTGACCCGGAGAAAGGCTAATACCCAACTCCAGCCCATTTTAGTCATACTGTCCCAACTAAGAGGGGAGAAAAAAGTTGAGAAACTTTTGTGAGGTTCACAGTCCAGAAGTGTAGGTTCACTAAAAGACTGAGACTAGTCACAGAACTTTAGAAAGCTTCTCCTCCCTCATCTCACCACCACGTTACTAAGGCTGATTTATAGCAGTTCCTTTTACCTGACATACCATGCCCAGCTATCAAGAAGAAAAAAATCACAAGCCATGCCAAAAGGCAAAAAACACAGTTTGAAGAGTCAGAACAAGCATCAGAACTAGACATGGCAAGGATGCTGGAATTATCAGACTGGGAATTTAAAACATCTATGATTAGAATGAAAACACAGCATTTGTGGGATGCAGCGAAAGCAGTGTTTAGAGAGAAATTTATAGCATTGAATATATATATCAGAAAAATAGATCTAAAATCAATATTCTAAGTGTCCACATTAGGAAACTAGAAGAAGCAGAGAAAATTAAATCCAAAGTAAGCAAAAGAAAAGAAATAGACTTAGAACAGAAATCAATAAAATTGAAAACAGGAAATCAATACCAAAAAAATCAATGAAAACAAAGCCTGGTTAGTTGAAAGATCAGTTTTTGGTTATTTTGAAAGATTATTTGAAAAGATTGATAAAATTGAAGACTTTAGTCAAGCTAACTAAAAAAACATGAGAGAGGACACAGAAAAGAAAAAGGGGCCTCACCACAGATCACGTGGACATTTATTCAAACTTGCTGAAACTTGGAAGTCCTTCAGTAAGTGAATGGGTAAATAAACTGTGGTCCATCCAGACAATGGAATACTTTTCAGTGCTAAAAATAATTGAGCTATCAAGCCATGAAAACACATGGAGGAAACATAAATGCATGTTACTAAGTAAAAGAAGCCAACCTGAAAACGTTACATACCTCATGATACCAATGGTATGACATTATGTGAAAGGCAAAGCTGTGGACACAGTAAAAAGATCAGCAGTTGCCAGGGGTTGGGGTGAGCCTGGGGAAATTAGAAGGTAGAGCACAGATAATTTTTTACAGCCGTGTATGTGTCTATATGATACCATGAAGGTGTCTTGCTTTCACATGGTTTACTTCCTCATTTTGGTAGAGCACAACATCAAGTAGCTTCCTGAAAAAAAGTAACTTTATTTATACATTCTGAAAAAAAATTATACTCTAACTTCACATTTGATTGGTACAAAATTCTAAGTAGGAAATCATTATCCTTCAGAATTTTGAAGGTATTACTCCATTGACCTCCAAGTTCTGTAGTAATGTTGAGAAATACAAAACCATCCTTATTCCTAAGCCTGTGTATGTCACCTGCACATTCCTTTATTTCTGGAAGCTTGTTTTTCTGTTTATCCTCTGTGTTTTAAAATTTTACAGTGATGTACTTTGGGATAAGGTTATTCCATACAATGTGCTAAGCAATTACTGGCACCTTTCAAAATAAAAATCCACATTCTTTAGTTCTGGAAAGTTCTTAGGTTATTTCTTGTATTGCCTTGTCCCTTGCATTTACTCTGCTACCTCTTTTTTTTTTTAACAGATAGTTTTGTTTTTTATAAATTTATTTTTGGCTGTGTTGGGTCTTCATTGCTGTGTGCAGGCTTTCCCCATTTGCAGCAACCAGGGGCTACTCTTCGTTGTGGTGTGCAGGCTTCTCATTGCGGTGCCTTCTCCTGTTGGAGAGCATGGGCTCTAGGTACGTGGCTTTCAGTAGTTGTGGCTCACGGGCTCCAGGGCGCAGGCTTAGTAGTTGTGGCATATGGGCTTAGCTGCTCCACGGCATGTAGGATCCTCCCGGACCAGGGCTCAAACCCATGTCCCCTGCATTGGCAGGCAGATTCTTAACCACTGCGCCACCAGTGAAGCCCTCTGTTACCTCTTTTAAAACTCCTATTATTTAGACATTGGATCTCCAGACCTTATCTACTTATTGCCTTATCTCATTATTTGTTATCTTTGCCCAAATATATTCTTCTTTCCCTACTTTCTTTAACTTTGTTTCTCTCTAGTCAGCTGCTTAATTTTGCTGTAGTATTTTTAATTTTCAATACTCCTTTTTCTTAAAAAAAATCATTTTTTATTTAATATGTTGTTACTTTTCTTTCAGAGGCTATTAATAATAATTTTCATTTTAGAAATATGCTTATCTGTTTAATCTCTGTTTCCATCAAGTTGCCTTATGTTTCTTCATGTTTTCAACTCTGGTAATGCTGGTATGCCCAAGAGTAAGGGGTTAAAAATCTGTTTAAATTCAGGAAAAGATATATGAGGCTTGCCAACCCTGAACTTTCCTGTGGTATAATTTACTGAGGCTGTTTCTTGGGAGAACTCTTTTTGTTTCCCCCACCCCCCAACGGTTTTCCCTCCTTGGTGTCCATATGTTTGTTCTCTACATCTGTGTCTCAACTTCTGCCCTGCAAACCAGTTCATCTGTACCATTTTTCTAGGTTCCACATACATGTGTTAATATACAATATTTGTTTTTCTCTTTCTGACTTACTTCACTCTGTATGACAGTCTCTAGATCCATCCACGTCTCAACAAATGACCCATTTTTCTTCCTTTTTATGGCTGAGTAATATTCCATTGTATATATGTACCACAACTCCTTTATCCATTTGTCTGTCGATGGGCATTTAGGTTGCTTCCATGACCTGGCTATTGTAAATAGTTTTGCAATGAACATTGGGGTGCATGTGTCTTTTTGAATTATGGTTTTCTCTGGGTATATGCCCAATAGTGGGATCGCTGGATCATATGGTAATTCTATTTTTAGTTTTATAAGGAACCTCCATACTGTTCTCCATAGTGGCTGTATCAATTTACTTTCCCACCAATAGTGTAAGAGTGTTCCCTTTTCTCCACACCCTTTCCAGCATTTGTTGTTTGCAGATTTTCTGATGATGCCCATTCTAGCTGGTGTGAGGTGATATATCATTGTACTTTTGATTTACATTTCTCTAATAATTAGTGATGTTGAACAGCTATTCATGTGCTTCTTGGCCATCTATATGTCTTCTTTGGAGAAATGTCTATTTAGGTCTTCTGCCCATTTTTGGATTGGGTTGTTTTTTTTTTTTTTTTTCGTATTGAGCTGCATGAGCTGTTTATATATTTTGGAGATTAATCCTTTGTCCGTTGATTCGTTTGCAAATATTTTCTTCCATTCTGAGGGTTGTCTTTTTGTCTTGTTTATGGTTTCCTTTGCTGTGCAAAAGGCTTGAAGTTTCATTAGGTCCCATTTGTTTATTTTTGTTTTTATTTCCATTACTTTAGGAGGTGGATCAAAAAAGATCTTGTTGTGATTTATGTCAAAGAGTGTTCTTCCTATGTTTTCCTCTAGGAGTTTTATAGTGCGCAGTCTTACATTTAAGTCTCTAATCCATTTTGAGTTTATTTTTGTGTATAGTGTTAGGTAGTGTTCTAATTTCATTCTTTTACATGTAGCTGTCCAGTTTTCCCAGTACCACTTATTGAAGAGACTGTCTTTTCTCCATTGTGTATCCTTGCCCCCTTTGTCATAGATTAGTTGACCATAGTTGCATGGGTTTATCTCTGGGCTTTCTATCCTGTTCCATTGATCTATATTTCTGTTTTTGTGCCAGTACCATATTGTCTTGATTACTGTAGCTTTGTAGTATAGTCTGAAGTCAGGGAGTCTGAGTCCTCCAACTCCATTTTTTTCCCTCAAGACTGCTTTGGCTATTCGGGGTCTTTTGTGTCTCCATACAAATTTTAAGATTTTTTGTTCTAGTTCCATGAAAAACGCTGTTGGTATTTTGATAGGGATTTCATTGAATCTGTAGATTGCTTTGGGTAGTATAGTCATTTTCACAATGTTGATTCTTCCAATCCAAGAACATGGTATATCTCTCCATCTGTTAGTATCAGCTTTAATTTCTTTCATCAGTGTCTTATAGTTTTCCGCATACAGGTCTTTTGTCTCCCTAGGTAGGTTTATTCCTAGGTATTTTATTCTTTTTTTTGCAATGGTAAATGGGAGTGTTTCCTTAATTTCTCTTTCAGATTTTTTTATCATTAGTGTATAGGAACACAAGAGATTTCTGTACATTAATTTTGTATCCTGCAACTTTACCAAATTCATTGATTAGCTCTAGTAGTTTTCTGGTGGCATCTTTAGGATTCTCTATGTATAGTATCATGTCATCTGCAACCAGTGACAGTTTTACTTCTTTTCAAATTTGTATTCCTTTTATTTCTTTTTCTTCCCTTATTGCCTTGGCTAGGACTTCCAAAACTATGCTGAATAATACTGGTGAGAGTGGACATTCTTTTCTTGTTCCTGATCCTGGAGGAAATGCTTTCAGTGTTTCACCATTGAGAATGATGTTTGCTGTGGGTTTGTCATATATGGCCTTTATTACGTTGAGGTAGGTTCCCTCTATGCCCACTTTCTGGAGAGTTTTTATCATAAATGGGTGTTGAATTTTGCCAAAGGTTTTTCTGCATCTATGGAGATGATCATATGGTTTTTATTCTTCAGTTTGTTAATATGGTGTATCACATTGATTGATTTGCATATACTGAAGAATCCTTTCATCCCTGGGATAAATCCCACTTGATCATGGTGTATCATCCGTTTAATGTGTTGTTGGATTCTGTTTGCTTGTATTTTGGTGAGGATTTTTGCATCTATGTTCATCAGTGATATTGGTCTGTAATTTTCTTTTTTTGGAGTATCTTTGTCTGGTTTTGGTATCAGGGTGATCGTGGCATCATAGAATGAGTTGGAAGTGTTCCTTCCTCTGCAATTTTTTGGAAGAGTTTGATAAAGATGGGTTTTAGCTCTTCTCTAAATGTTTGATAGAATTCACCTTTGAAGCCCTCTGGGCCTGGAGTTTTGTTTGTTGTAAAATTTTTAATCACAGTTTCAATTTCATTACCTGTGATTGGTCTGTTCATATTTTCTATTTCTTCCTGATTCAGTCTCGGAAGGTTATGTACCTTTCTAAGAATTTGTCCATTTCTTCCAGGTTGTCCATTTTATTGGCATAGAGTTGCTTATAGTAGTGTCCTAGGATGCTTCGTATTTCTGTGGTGTCTGTTGTAACTTCTCCTTTTTCATTTCTAATTTTATTGATTTAAGTTCTCTCCCTCTTTTTTTTGATGAGTCTGGCTAATGGTTTATCAATTTTGTTTATCTTGTCAAAGAACCATCTTTAGTTTTATTGATCTTTGCTATTGTTTTCTTTGTTTCACTTGTTTCTGTGCTGATCCTTCCAATTTCTTTCCTTCTGCTAACTTTGGGTTTTGTTTGTTCTTCTTTCTCTAGTTCCTTTAGGTGTATGTTTAGATTGTTTATTTGAGATTTTTCTTGTTTCTTGAGGTAAGCTTGTATAGCTATAAACTTCCCTCTTAGATCTCCTTTTGCTGCATCCCCTAGGTTTTGGATCATTGTGTTTTCATTGTCATTTGTTTCTAGGTATTTTTTGATCCTCTTTGATTTGTTCAGTGATCTCTTGGTTATTTAGTAACGTATTGTTTAGCCTCCATGTGTTTGTGAGTTTTGCGTTTTGTTCCCTGTAATTCATTTCTAATCTCATAGCGTTGTGGTCAGAAAAGATGCTTGATATGATTTCAATTTTCTAATATTTACTGTGGCTTGATTTGTGACCCAAGATGTGATCTATCCTGGAGAACGTTCCATGCTCACTTGAGAAGAAAGTGTAATCTGCTGTTTTTGGATGGAATGTCCTATATATATATATATATATATATCAATTAAATTTATCTGGTCTATTGTGCCATTTAAAGCTTCTGTTTCCTTACTTATTTTCATTTTGGATGATCTGTGCATTGGTGTAAGTGAGGTGTTATAGTCCCCCACTATTATTGTGTTACTGTCGATTTCCTCTTTTATAGCTGTTAGCAGTCGCCTTATGTATTGAGGTGCTCCTATGTTGGGTGACTATATATTTATAATTGTTATATCTTCTTCTTCGATTGATCCCTTGATCAGTATGTAGTGTCCTTCTTTGTCTCTTGTAATAGTCTGTTTCAAAATCTATTTTGTCTGATCTGAGAATTGCTACTCCAGCTTTCTTTTGATTTCCATTTGCATGGACTATCTTTTCCATCCCCTCACTTTTAGTCTGTGTGTGTACCTATGTCTGGAGTGGATCTCTTGTAGACAGCATATATGTCGGTCTTGTTTTTGTATCCATTCAGCAAGCCTTTGTCTTTTGGTTGGAGCATTTAATCCAATTACATTTAAGGTAATGTTTAAGGCAATTGATATGTATGTTCCTATGACCATTTTCTAAATTGTTTTGGGCTTGTTTTTGTAGGTCCTTTTCTTCTCTTGTGTTTCCCACTTAGAGAAGATCCTTTAGCATTTGTTGTAGAGCTCTTTTGGTGGTTCTGAATTCTCTTAGCTTTTGCTTGTGTGTAAAGCTTTTGATTTCTCCATCAAATCTGAATCAGATCCTTGTTGGGTAGAATATTCTTGGTTGTAGGTTCTTCCATTTCATCACTTTAAGTATATCATGCCACTCCCTTCTGGCTTGTAGAGTTTCTGGTGAGAAATCAGCTGTTAACCTTATGGGAGTTCCCTTGTATGTTATTTGTCATTTTTCCCTTTGTGCTTTCAATAATTTTTCTTTGTCTTTAATTTTTGCCAGTTTGATTACTATGTGTCTTGGCGTGTTTCTCCTTGGGTTTATCCTGTATGGGACTTGTTGCGCTTCCTGGACTTGGGTGCTATTTCCTTTCCCATGTTAAGGAAGTTTTCGATCCTAATCTCTTCAAATATTTTCTCTGGTACTTTCTCTCTCTCTTCTCCTTCTAGGACCCCTATAATGCGAATGTTGTTCCATTTAATACTGTCCCCGAGGTCTCTTAGGCTGTTTTCCTTTCTTTTCATTCTTTTATCTTTATTCTCTTCTGTGGCAGTGAATTCCACCATTCTGTCTTCCAGGTCACTTATCCGTTCTTCTGCCTCAGTTATTCTGCTATTGATTCTTTCTAGTGTAGTTTTCATTTCAGTTATTATATTGTTCATCTCTGTTTGTTCTTTAATTATTCTAGTTCTTTGTTATACATTTCTTGCATCTTCTCGATCTCTACCTCCATTCTTTTTCTGAGGTCCTGGATCATCTTCTCTATCATTATTCTGAGTTCTTTTTCTGGAAGGTTGCCTATCTCCACTTCATTTAGTTGTTTTTCTGGGGTTTTATCTTGTTCCTTCATCTGGTACATAGCCCTCTGCCTTTTCATCTTGTCTATCTTTCTGTGAATGTGGTTTTTGTTCCACAGGCTGCAGTATTGTAGTTCTTCTTGCTTCTCTTGGGGGAACTCTTGATATGAAATCTTTACCTCTTCCATTTTATGTAGGCCTCATTTCCAAGAGATACACATTCCAATCTTGTTCCCTGTCTTTTCCAAACATAAATCTCTCTGGTTTACACCCACAGGACAATAAGCTTCTGATCTTCTGTCGAAGTGAATGAGGGGACACTTGCCCATCTGCATAGAGTAGAGGAAGGGATCTGAGGGGTTTAACAATTTCTTCTTGAAAATCATGTTGGTTTTAGTCTGACTTTCAACTTTATTCTGAGACTTACCTATGGATACCAGTTCTTCAGCCCTTAGCTGATTCTGCAGTATGTATCAGATTTGTTTAGGATTTAGCTTCCATAGTTTGGTTAAGTTACTTATTACTTGTCCTTCAGAACAGCTTCCCAAATGCTTCTGTAATTCCTCTCCTATTCTATTTGCCAGTATGTATTTATGTCTCTAATTTTTTTCCCCTTAATTATTGTCATTGAGCCAGTGTAAAAAGAGAGTATAAATAAATGTGTGTACTTATAATTAATCCATGTAGCAGTCTTTACTTGGAGTTCCTAAAAAGTTTCTTGAAACCTGAATTAATTGTCATTGTAAGTCACTGTTTTATCTTATCCTCAGTCCATTCTGCCTCATGAATCCTTAGTAGACAGGCAAGTTAAGGAGCTAGTTGCTTAGGTTCGTTAAAAGAACAGAAAGAAATTTTATGACTTCGTAAAAGAGAGTGTTATAGTGTGGAGAAATATGTGAAAGGTTTTACAAACCTTACCAATTCCGTGTTAAAAAATTGTATAATTCTGTAGAGCTGATTACTTCTATCTGGCTGTATTAATTTCACTTAGTGAAATAATTGACAATAGCTTGACTGGTATATTGGAGTTCAGAGTTGGAAGGCAACATTGCTTGTGGGCAGAAAAATAAATGCACACTTATCTTTATTTGTGTCTTCTGATCAATGTAAATATTTTGAATTGTAAATCATCAAAAGGAAGAGAGAGTAGTAAACTAAAAAATCATAGTGACATTTTATTTGAAATTTTATAGATATCTTCATGTTATTCCTAAATAGCCATCAGTAATTAGTTATTAAACACATGAAATCATCATGAGAACCACTCCTTATTATATAAATGAAGGTTTGTGTGTGTGTGTATGTTTGTGTGTGTGTGTTTGAATACATATTTTTAACATAAATACATGTATACCCTTTCAATATGTATTTAACTTTTAAGCTCCTGTCTCTCAATCCTAGAAAATTATATGCATATGTACTGTATTCATCTCCTAAAGCTGCTGTAACAAAGTACCACAAACTGGGTGGCCTAAAATAATGGAAATTTATTCTCTCACAATTCTGGAGGCTAGTCTGAAATAAAGGTGTCAACAAGGCTTTGCTCCCTTCTGGGTAGACTTTGTTCCTTGCTTCTTCCTAGCTTCCGGTGGTGACCATCAATCCTTGCTGTTCCTTGGTTTGCAGCTACATCACTTCATCTCTACCTGTGTCATCACATGGCATTCTCTCTATGGGTCTCTATCTTCAAGTGGCTTTTTTTCTCTTCTTTTTTAAAAATTTTATCGAAGTATAGTTGATTTAAAATGTAGTGTAAATTTTGGCTGTACAGCAAAGTGATTCAGATATATGTATGTATATTCTTTTCCAGTAGAGTTTATCTCAGGATATTGAATATAGTTTCCTGTGCAATACAGTAGCACCTTGTTGTTTATCCATCCTGTATATAATAGTTTACATCTGCTAATTCCGAACTCCCAATCTGTACCTCCCCCATTCTATTTTTCATTTTCTGAAGAACATCCAAACTGTTTTCCATAGAGGCTACACCAATTTACATTCCCACCGACAGTGTAAGAGTGTTCCCTTTCTCCACACCCTCTCCAATATTTATTATTTGCAGACATTTTAATGATGGCCATTCTGGTGGTGTAAGGTGGTGCCTCATTGTAGCTTTGATTTGCATTTGTCTAATAATTAGCAATGATGAGCAACTTTTCATTTGCCTGTTGGCCTGTGTTTCTTCTTTGGAGAAATGCTTATTTAGGTCTTCTGACCCTTTTTCGATTGGGTTGTTTGTTTTTTTGTTATTGAGTTGTATGAGCTGTTTGTATAATTTGGAAATTAAGCCCTTGTCGGTCACATCATTTGCAAATATTTTCTCCCATTCCATAGGTTGTCTTCTAATTTTGTTTATGGTTTCCTTTGGTGTGCAAAAGCTTATAAGTTTGATTAGGTCCCATTTGTTTATTTTTGCTTTTTTTTCTATTGCCTTAGGAGACTGACCTATGAAAACATTGGCATGATTTATGTCAGAGAATGTTTTGCCTATGTTCTCTTCTAGGTTTTTTATGATGTCACGTTCTTATGTTTAACTCTTTAAGCCATTTCGAGTTTATTTTTGTGTATGGTGTGAAGGTGTGTTCTAACTTCATTGATTTGCATGCAGCTGGCCAACTTTCCCAGTATGACTTGCTGAAGAAACTGTCTTTTCCCCATTGTATATTCTTGACTCCTTTGTTGAAGATTAATTGACCATAGGTATGTGGGTTTATTTCTTGGCTCCCTATTCTGTTTCATTGATCCATATATTGGTTTCTCTTCCAATGCCACACTGTTTTGATTGCTGTAGCTTTGTAGTACTGTCTGAGGTCTGGAAGAGTTATGACTCCTGCTTTATTCTTTTTCTTCAGGATTGCTTTGGCTATTATGGGTCTTTTATGGTTCCATATAAATTTTAGGATTATTTGTTCTAGTTCTGTGAAAACATGTCATGGGTAACTTGATAGGGATCACATTAAATCTGTAGATTTCTTTGGGTAGTACAGCCATTTTAACAATATTAATTATTTCAATCCAGGAGCATGGAATATATTTTCCATTTCTTTAAATCATCTTCAGTTTCCTTTATTAATGTTTTATAGTTCTTAGCATATAAGTTTTCCACCTCCTTGGTGAGGTTTATTTCTAAGTATTTGTTTATGTGATTTTAAAGGCGAGTGTTTGTTTACGTTCCCTTTCTATTATTTCATTGTTAATGTAAGGAAATGCAACCAATTTCTGTATGTTTATCTTGTATCCTGCTACCTTGCTGAATTTATCAGTTGTAGTAGTCTTTGTGCGGAATCTTTCGAGTTTTCTATATATAGTGTCATGTCATCTGCATATAATGACAATTTTACCTCTTCCCTACCAATCTGAATATGTCTTATTTCTTTTACTTGTCTAATTGCTCTTGCTAGGACTTCTAATACTATATTGAATAGAAGTGGTGAGAGTGGTCATCCTTGTCTTGTTCCAGATTTTAGCAGGAAGGCTTTCAGCTTTTCACCTTTTATTCTCTTTTTATTAGGACATTGATCATATTGGATTAAGGATCACCCTAATGACCCCATCTTAATTTGATAACATCTGAAAGATTATTTCCAAATAAAGTCCCATTCACAGGCACAGGGTTTAAGACATCAACATATCTTTTTAGAGGACACAATTCAACTCATAACAGTTCACCCTCTGGTCTCCCAAATTTCATGAATTCATGTTCTTTTTACATGTAAAATATATTCACCCTTTCTCAGTACCAAAAACGCTATCAGTCCGATAGATAGATGGATAGTTAGATATAGATAGATGATAATAGATAGATAGATAGATAGATAAATAGATTCTATGGGTTCTGATTATCTGAAGAATTCTGACTGATATAGTTTTGGATATTGGGAGTAGGATGAATGTATCATTTATATGTATCATATGTTTTTTTTTAAGCTAAGGCTCACACAAATATGGGGGCTGGCAGGTTTGAAATATGTAGGGCAGACAGCTGGAAACTCAGATAGAACATGATGTTGTAATCTTGAGTCTGATATCTGTAGGGAAGGCCACCAGGCTGAACTTAGGTAGTATTTCTATGCTGAAATATTGAAGCAGATTTTCTTTTCCCTGGGAAATCTCAACTTTTGCTCCTAAGACTTTCAACTGATTGGATGAGGTCTTCACATTACTGAGTATAATCTCCTTTGCTTAAAGCTAATGGTTTAAGCAGCTAATAGTAGCTATTAATCACATCTTCAAATTTCCTTCAGAGCAACACCTTGATTAGTGTTTAAACTACTGGACATAGCTTTGCTAAAGTGGCACATAAAAGTAACCATCGGGCTTCCCTGGTGGCGCAGTGGTTGGGAGTCTGCCTGCTGATGCGGGGGACGCGTGTTCATGCCCCGGTCCGGGGGGATCCCATGTGCCCCGGAGCGGCTGGGCCCGTGAGCTGTGGCCGCTGGGCCTGCACGTCCAGAGCCTGTGCTCCACGGCGGGAGAGGCCACAGCAGTGAGAGGCCCACGTACCGCAAAAAAAAAAAAAAGTAACCATCACGGGCTTCCCTGGTGGCACACTGGTTGAGAGTCTGCCTACCGATGCAGGGGACATGGGTTCGTGCCCCGGTCTGGGAAGA
The DNA here is from genome assembly GCF_964165515.1 of Mesoplodon bidens. Lineage (NCBI taxonomy): Eukaryota > Metazoa > Chordata > Mammalia > Artiodactyla > Ziphiidae > Mesoplodon > Mesoplodon bidens. The sequence continues at coordinate 46,154,736 of NC_138170.1, read as the reverse complement.
TCCCACATGCCATGGAGTGGCTAGGCCTATGAGCCATGGCCGCTGAGCCTGTGCGTCCGGAGCCTGTGCTCTGCAACGGGAGAGGCCACAACAGTGAGAGGCCGTGTACCGCAAAAAAAAAAAAAATAACCATCACATATCCTATACCACATTATGTCTGTTTTTGTGATGGTCAGTTCTATTAAATAACATAAAGGTCCATTATAGCTCAATGACATTTTTGAAATATTTATTTAGATAATAGAAAAAGAAGAAATAAAACTGTCCCTGTATGTAGAAGGCATGGTTGCCTATGTAGATAATCCCAAATAATTTTTGAAAAAACCTAGAACAAATTAGTGAGTTCATCAAGGTCACAGAGATACAGCAGTTAATTGTGTTTCTATATACTAGCAATAAACACACAGACACTGAAATTAAAAATACAGTTTCATTTATAATCACTCAATAAATGAAATACTTAGATTTAACATCAACAAAACATGTACAGGACTTTTATGCTCTAAACTAGAAAATGCTGATCAAAGACATCAAAAAGGATCTAAATAAATGGAAAGATATGTAGTGATCAATACATTAAAAAATCCAATACAGTAAATATATTAGTTCTCCTCAAATTGATGTACAGATTTGATGCAATTCCTATCAAAATTCCAGTAAAATTTGTGGTACATATAATAAAGCTTATTCTAAATTTTATAAGGAAAGGCAAAGGAACTAGTGTAACTAAAAACAATTTTGAAAAGAAAACTAAAGCAGGATTAATCAGTCTCCCCAAGTTCAATAATTATTCTATAGTTACAGTAACCAATACTCTATATTATTAATGGAGGGATAGACACATAATTCAGTGGAACAGAATAGAGAAATTATACATAGACACGCAAATATGCCCAATAGATTGTTGACAGAATTGCAAACGTTATCCAATGGATGAAATATAGCCTTTTCAACAAATGATGCTGGAGCAATAGGACATCTATAGGCAAAAAAAATTAACCTTGAGAAAAATGCCACATCTTATACAAATAATAACTCAAAATAGATGATGGACTTACATGTAGAATGTAAAACTATAGCACTTTTAGAAAAGAATAGGAGATAATCTTTGGAATTTAGGAATAGACAAAAGTTCTTAGATTTAACACCAAAAGCATGACCTGAAAAGAAAAAAAATGCTAAATTTGACTTTTTCAAAATTTAAATCTTTTGCTCTACTCAAAACCTCTTTAAAGAAGGTTTAAAACAAGTTACAAACTGGAAGAAAATATTTACAAACCACATATATATCAAAGGAATAGTGCCTAGGATACATATTGCAGTAGAAGTGTAAAGTGGTATGCCATGTATGGAAAGCATGTAGCTAACAGATAACATAGCAATTTTACTCATGGGCATTTATCCCAGAGAAATAAAAAAACTTTATACATACACACAAAAACCTGTTTATAGAAGCTTTATTCATATTATTCAACAAATGGAAACAATTCCAATGTCTTTTAATGTATATAGATGGTTAAACAAATGGTGGTATGTCCATAGCATGAAATACTATTCAGCAAAAAAAGGAACCTGATGAATCTCCAGAGAATTATACTAAGTGAAAAAAAAATCCTCGGGCTTTCCTGGTGGCGCAGTGGTTGAGAGTCAGCCTGCCGATGCAGGGGACACGGGTTTGTGCCCCAGTCTGGGAAGATCCCACATGCCATGGAGTGGCTGGGCCCGTGAGCCATGGCTGCTGAGCCTGCGCATCTGGAGCCTGTGCTCCACGACGGGAGAGGCCACAACAGTGAGAGGCCCGTGTACCGCAAAAAAAAAAAAAAAAAAAAATCCTCAATATTTGCATACTGTGTAATTCCATTTATATCACATTCTTGGAATGCAAAATTCTTGGAATGCATTCTTGTATATGCAAAATTATAGAAACTGAGAAAAGTGTAGTTGCTGCCATAAGGTAAGAAGGGCGTGGTGGTAAAAGGGATGTGTGTGTAGGTATAAAAGAGCAACATGAGGTATCCCTGTCATGATGGAAATGTTTTGTATCTTGACTGTGTCAATGCCAATATTGTATTTTTGATATTATGCTATAATTTTGTAAGATATACAATTGGAGGGAATTGGGTCAAGGGTCCCCAAGATCTTTATCATTTCTTACAACTACATAAATTTTTTAAAAAAGATAAAATTATATGTCTTCTAAAAGAAAACATAAGAGAGTATCTTTTTAATCTGGGTACAGCCAAAAGTTTCTTAGGGCACAGAAAGAAAGAAAAGGAAACATGATAAAATAGTCATCATCAAAATTAAAAACCTAGGGCCTTCACTAGTGGTCCAGTGGTTAAGACTCCGTGCTTCCAAAGCAGGGGCCGTGGGTCTGATCCCTGGTCAGGAAACTGAGATCCCACATGCTGCGTGGTATGGCCAAAAAAACCCAAAATATTGAAAACCTAATCAAAAGACAGTATTTAAAAATCGAGTTGCCACACCACAGATTAGAAGAAAATATTCACAAAACATGAATTTAATAAAATATTTGTGTCCAGTGGGTAGACAGATAGATAGATAGACAGATAGGTAGATAGATAGAAATAATAAAACAAAAAGTAAAGTTTTTGAAAAAAGGCAAAACAATAGGAACTTTACAAAGAGAGAGATGAATGATTAGTAAGTACATGAAAACGTGTTCACATCATTAGACATCAGAGAAGGACAAATTCAAATCACTACAAGATGCCACTGTGCATACAAAAGAACAGGTGTTATTAAAATAAATGGGTCATCAAATGTGGGCAAGGATATAGAACAAATTGAGCTCTCATACATAGCTCGTGGGAATGGCAAGTGATACAACAGCTTTCAAAAAATTTACCACAATATTTTTATTATGGAAGTAAACATAACCTACCCTAAGATTCAACAGTTTTACTACTAGGTGTTTCCTGAAGAAAATTGAAAACATATATTCACATACACAAACACACTCACAAATACACACACAGACACACATCTATACACACACCAAGACAAAATCTTGTATAAGATTGTTTTTAGCACCTTTATTTCTAACAGTCAAAATTGGAAAAGCCCTGTCATCCATCAATAGGTGAATGGGTAAAGAAACTACAGTATATTCATACAATTGGATACTACTTATCAATAAAAAAAGAGATACTGCTAATAAAATAACATGGATGAATGTCAAAACAATATGCTAAATTAAGTAAGTTCTACATAAAAGAATACACAGTATAAGATTTTATTTTCATGAAGTCCCTGAATGGGCAAAACTTCAATGAGAAAACAGATCAGAGCAGTGATGGACTCTGATATCAGGGTGTTTAGAACTAATTAATATAAAGCATTATGCAACTTTCTGAAATGATGCTAATATTCTATAACTTGACTGGGATTTGGGTTGCACAGATGTGTATATTTTCCAAAATTAATCTGATTGTGCACTGGAGCTTGTGAAATAAACTCTATGTAATTTTTTTTCCTAGAAAATAACTATAAACTAATATTGGACTCCAGCTAATGAAGTGCTTACTGTTGAAATGTACATGTATCTTCAATTTACTTTGACATACATCCAAAAAGTAAGGTAAGTTGATGGATAGATGAAGAGAAATGCAATGAAATAAGCATAGCAGGATATTAACAATTATTAAATATTGGCAATAAATATATATTTGTTTACTAAGTAGTTCTTTCAACTTACTGTGTGTTTGAAATTTTTCATAGCAAGTGGCTGGAATAAAGAATGTTCATTTTCACAAAACTGCAGTACAAAAGTAGGACCTATGAAAAATGTTGGGGCAGGCAAACATTATGCAAGTTAGGAATGAACATATTAAAAAACAGAATAATTGATACCTACAGAGATAACTTGAATTCCCCAGACACGCTGCTAAAGGATATTGGAGATTGAATGGATATTAATAAAAAACTGTATTAGTTTGCTAGGGCTGCTGAAACAAAGTACCACAAATTGAGTGGCTTAAACAACAGAAATTTATTGTTTACAATTCTGGAGACTAGAAATCTGAGATCAAGGTATTGGCAGAGTTGTTTCCTTCTAAGGGCTGTGAGAAAGAATTTGTTCCATGTCTCTTGCCTAGCTTCTGATGATTTGGCATTCCCTGGCTATAGAAGCATCACTCCAATCTCTGACTTCATCTTCACATGAACTATACGCCTTGTGTGTATGTGTCTATCTCCAAATTTCCCCTTTTTATAAGAATGCCAGTTACATTGAATTAAGGCCTACCCTGATGGCCTCATGTCAGCTAATAATATCTGCAGCAGTCCTACTCCAAAAAGATCATATTCAATATATGAATTTTAAGAGATTTCGATTTAATCCATAATAAACACAAATACGATAGAGTGGAAATGCAGGTTTTGAGTCAGCGGAGGCAGAAATAGGGCTCTGAGCCATTGAAGTGGGTATTAAGGTAGGCATGGTATGCAGTACAACCTGCTGTAAATCTGGCGCCCTACTAGGCTGGGGATGTCCTTTTAGTGGCAAGCAGCTCTGGTATACATGCTTATTTCTAATTTTACTAAAGAATAATAGAAAAGAATACTGTTGACAGTGCTGTAAGTGCAGTATTGAGGGCTTTTTCCTTTCCTGCTGAAGCTTATGTATAAGACATCTCCACCTTTTTCCTATTGTTGCTTATCTTGCATTGGAATTTGCTTATGAATCAATACAACTTCTGCCTTACAATGCCATTATTTCCATATTCGCTTATCACAGTGAACTAGTTAGAACTTTACATTGTAGAAAAAAAGGCTTTATGTATTATTCCAAAATCTATAGGTTTTAAGGATAAAATTGAGAATCCATATTTCAGAGATTTTAGGTAATCTTCATTCTTTACATGTGAATTTTTACTGTTAACAACTATATCTGAAATGGGATTTAGAGGTTTTCATGTTCTATGCCAGACATCTATGTGTTATTTATGTTTTTACAAACTACAAACATGATTATTTATTCAGAAAAATATTTTGCATATACTATAAAAGAAAGCAATTCAGGGATCTAGAAAATGTCCTTTTCACTTTGTTACTAATATCTCGTGTTTATTTCCATGAATTATGGTTTTTATTAACTAAGATTAAGAATAACCTCACCCATTAGGTTGATGGTGGTTACTAATGAGAAAATCTGGGCTCTCTTAACAATACCAATTCAATCATTTTATCCACCATTTACCAATTCACTTGATTTTTAACATGATATAAATGTAATTTTATTTATGAATTGATTTTTACTTTTTTTTTTTTTTTTTTTTTTTTTTGGTACGTGGGCCTCTCACTGTTGTGGCCTCTCCCGCTGCGGAGCACAGGCTCCGGATGCGCAGGCTCAGCGGCCATGGCTCACGGGCCCAGCCGCTCCGCGGCATGTGGGATCTTCCCGGACCGGGGCACGAACCCGTATCCCCTGCATCGGCAGGCGGACTCTCAACCACTGCGCCACCAGGGAAGCCCCCGATTTTTACTTTTTAAAATGTTTTTAAGTAAAAGTGGTATCCTATTAAAAGACCCATGTTTTCCTTGCTTTTATCCAGTCAGTGCATTTTAAACATCACATCAGTACAAGTATTTCTACTTATAGAAGCACTGTAGGTTATTTGCCCATCATTTACTAATGGATATTAAATTACTATCAATGCCACATAAATTCACATAATCCTGTGAAAAACATGTTTGATGCATTTGAATAGTCTTATGGAATAAAATTCCTGTAAGCAAACTGAAGGGTCCAATGATAAACATGTATAGAATTTTTCTTTTTTTGGCCATGCTGCAAGGCATGTTGGATCTCAGTTTCCTGACCAGGGATCAAACCCATGCCCCCTGCATTGGAAGCACAGAGTCTTAACCACTGGACCACCAGGGAAATCCCATATAGAATTTTAGCAAATTTCCTGTAAGTAGATTGATGGGTCCAATGAGAAACACATATAGAATTTTAACAAATTATACCAGATATCACATTCAAAAAATTTTTAAATATCTACTTGTTTATATGTTCACCAATTCAAAATAAAAATGCTTAATTTTGTAAGGTTTTTATATTAATAGAGAAAAGAATAATATTTCCCTTATAGCTAATCCTTACTTTATAAATACAAAATTTTATTATTTTATTCACTATTGGAACTATATACAAATCAAAATCTTTTCAATAGATCTAAAGCATGATTTCAAGAAAGAAAAGGCATGCTGTCTATTCACACTGTTCTTGCTAATGTCACGTCAATGATTTCATTATAAGCAGTTTTCAAATTTATAAAAATTATAGTTGAAGTATACATCTGTATTCCAACCTATACATTATTGTTTCCAAATATCTCCATTTAAAGTAATGAAGTTGTGAGTAGTAAAACTCCATGAATAAAAGAATAAAGGTGTTATCTCTAATTATACATTTTTGCTTTCATGCATCAGAATGTTTTATAATTTACATAAAAATTGCCAGACATTTAAATACCATGATCAGTTGCTTACTTTTTACTTAAATATATTTAAATTAGTATATGCAACCTAGTTAGGTAAGTCTGATTATGAGGCCCATACACTGCATTTTAAAACAAAGTAAAATCTGTCACTACATATTGAGTTGAATGAAGAAAGGAGTTAGAAATTTCAAAGTGAATCTATAGTAAGCTACTTTTTTATTCATATACAAGTTTTTCTTCCAATGATATATATCACTGATTTATATCACACCTTATGTATATGATATGTATACATATATTGTATATTTCCCTCTCAAAAATCTAGCTGACCTCTATGCTTTACATCAAGAATCTAAAATTTTATTTTTCTCTCACTGCAGCAGGAAGAATAACAATTATGGAAGGTTTTTTTTTTTAAATAAATAAGTGTGAGAATAAATCATTAGTAGTCCATCTCAACATAGTTCAAATACTAGGCAACCTGCTTTCTTACCATCCTATTTACATACTAGCTAAATTTTAAAAGATTCACGTAAGATGATTTTTAATGTACAGTCCAATTTTAAATGTGTAAAGAGAGATGATCATTTCAGAAAACATAGATAGATACCTATGTAAATAATTGGCTTTTTTCTTATTTTATTATTTAAAGCATAAGAAATATAGAGTATTTTAACAAATACCAATATATTCACCTGAAAGAAGTTATCAAATATGATCATTTTGCCACATTTTAGGCATTTCTATTTTTTTTTTTTTTTTTTTTTTTTTTTTTTTTTTTTTTTTTTGTTACGCGGGCCTCTCACTGTTGTGGCCTCTCCCCTTGCGGAGCACAGGCTCCGGACACACAGGCTCAGCGGCCATGGCTCACGGGCCCAGCCGCTCCGCGGCACGTGGGATCTTCCCGGACCGGGGCACGAACCCGTGTCCCCTGCATTGGCAGGCGGACTCTCAACCACTGCGCCACCAGGGAAGCCCGGCATTTCTATTTTTAAAGAAAGTCCTGACATTTTTGCAGCGGTTTGTCTTACTTCTTTCTGCAAATTAAATCACCATTCTGTATTCAGTTGTATGTTCCTTCCATCCATGTTTATTTATCTGTTACTTCATATATGTGCATTCATACACAATTATAGTATTATTATTTTAACTTTCCATAAATGGTAGGATTCTATATGCAATTGGTAATTTGTTTTATTTATTCTTCAACATTTTAGGTATTCTTTCATATTTATATGTATAGCTTTAATTCATTTATTTCACTACTATATAGTTCTTTTCGTTGAATATGTTTAGCCAAATCAATTTATCTGTTCCTCATTGATGGATATTTGTTTTTCTGATGTTTTTCATTACCATAAGAAATTGCATAGCAAGCATCCTGGTAATACTTTCCTGTGTATTTGTGCAAATGATTCTTCTGATTATAAATTTAAAAAAGGAATTTGAAGATTGTAGTGGAGTAGGTACATCTTTAATTTTCTTGAATTTGCTAATCTGTTCTACAGATTGGTCATGCCAAATCACACTGCTACCATAGTACAAGGAACTTCATTTGTGTCCATGTCTCTGCTACCATGTAGTATGGCAAATTTTTTAAAATGTTTGTAAATTTGATGAATTTTAAATAGAGCATTAATATTATTTAAATTGCCAACTCATTACTGCTGAGGGTATGATCTTTTGAAAATTCCAAATGGCTTTGTCCTAGTGTAAATTTCTAAAAGCAAATCCACAAAAAGAATGAAAGGGCTAACTCCTTGCTACAGAGCAGTTTAGGAAATTTCCCACATATAAATATGTAGAATATGTTTGAAGTCGTTTGCTTATGGATAGAAAACTGTCCCAAAATAATTTGTTGGATAGTCAGTTTATCCATTCCAATCTGTACAGTCCATTCTTTTTTCAGTGTATTTAATGCCACTTGTGTGATATATCTAGCTTCTGTGTGTAGATTTTTTTCCTAGCACTCTTTTTCTTTTTTTATTTGACCTCTTGCACCCTGTGCCATATTTCACCCTTTGTTACTATAGCATTATACTTATCCCAAATATACATAGGAAAGCCACCCTCCTTCAAATATTTCATTATTGTCTTGGCTCTTTATCTTTCCATATGAATTTTGATCAGTTTGTCAAATTCCACATAATAAGTCTTCCCATATATGAGCATATATTTTCACATATATAAGCAATTATTATTTTTTATGTAAATCCTGTATCTAGCAGTCTAATTATTAGTTAGACTCCTAGATACAGGACTAATTGTTAGTATTAATCCTAAACATTTGTCTTTATGCTCTCTTGAGATTCTATATGGACAATTATAATTTCTGCTAAACTTGACATTTTCTTTCTGATATAGATTCAAGTTTTAATACCTTCATCAGAATTTTTGTACAATGGTAAATAGAAGTGGAACAGTAAACATATATTTTCTGACATTTAAAGCAAAGTATCTAATATTTCACTAATGTTATCTATGTCACAGGTTGAAAACAACATTTGTTATTTTAAGAAATAATATTTATTTTGTTCTGAGTTTGAACATGATGGATATTGAATTGTATCTAATGCTGTATCTGCACCTATTGAGATGATTATAGGCTTCTCTTTTTTCTTAAGGTGTTGAATTATATTAATAGATATACTCACTTTAAATATATTTACATGGCTATAATAAGCCTTTTTGATTGATGTATGCTTTATAGATTGCTTGACTTTGCTATTATTTATTTGTAAATTTTGCAAATATTTGTGTTAGAGAAATTGACTTCTGATTTTTCTTTCCCATTATATTCTTTTGAATTTTGCTATTAAGCTTATCAAAAGCCCCTAAAACTGCTGTGGGAAAAATATCTTTTTCAATTCTCTGGAACAATTTGCTTAAATGAGAGATTAGAGTTCCCTTGAACTTTGTTCAAACTTGACTGAAGATTCTCAGTAGCTGGTTAGTTTATTTTGTGTATTTTTTTTCTAATTTGATTTCCTTAATGAACATAACTGTACATTGGTTTTAATTTCTTCTTGAGACAGTTTTGGCAAATTGCATTTTTCTTTTAAATTATCTATTTTATCTAAGTTTTCAAGTATGTTTGTATACATTTATTTAGAAAATTCTCCTATGAGATTCTAATCTCTACTATATATGATTTATGTTCCCTTTTTTTTCAGTTTTGATATATAATGTCATGGGTCTCTTTTTAATTTTCTTTTTTTTTCTCATTGTGCCTAGAAGTTTTCTTTGATCCTCATTGTTTTTCATTATTTCTCATTTCATTAATTTCTATTTTTAAGCTTTTTACATCTCTCTATTTTTAGAGAAAGCAATGTCATTTGTTTTCTGGATTTGTTTTTACTTGAATATATATTTCTTTAATGTTAATTTAGTATATTTCTTGTCAATATTATATGCTTTTAAGGTCAGAAAATCATCTAAATATTTCTTAGTAAAATCCAGAAGGTTTATGTGAATGCTTTTTGTTGTGTTTCACCTGTAAACATATATATTTTTTTAAAACATGGAAGACCTTTTTTTTAATAAATTTTTTTATTTTATTTATTTATTTTTGGCTGAGTTGGGTCTTCATTGCTGTGCGCAGGCTTTCTCTACTTGCAGCGAGTGGAGGCTACTCTTCATTGCCGTGTGTGGGCTTCTCACTTAGGTGATTTCTCTTGTAGCGGAGCACGGGCTCTAGGCAAGCGGGCTTCAGTAGTTGTGGCGTGCAGGCTCAGTACTTGTGGTGCACAGGCTCAGTAGTTGTGGCTCATGGGCTCAGTAGTTGTGGCTCACGGGCTCTAGAGCACAGGGTCAGTAGTTGTGGAGCATGGGTTTAGTTGCTCCGCGTCATGTGGGATCTTGGCAGGTGGATTCTTAACCACTGTGTCACCAGGGAAGTCCTGTAAACATATTTTAAATCCATTGTAGTTTTACCTTTGACACGTCAATTATTTTGTAGTCTTTTCTCAGTTTTCCCATGTTGTGATAGATGTATATCTGAGAGATATTCTTTTGCGAAGTGAATTATGATCAAGTTTTTCTTGCTGTGTACATAGGATATCTGCATTCCTTATAAGAGAAGCACTCCATGTTCACCAGGTAGCAGTAAGATACATTCTACTTTTGCACATTACTATTCAGATAAAATACCACTACCTTGAAGTACAAACACCAATTAAACTACAAAATAAAGGAAGAGTACTTATGATGTGCTAAAAATTCCTCAACAATGTGACAGATTAATGAGACTTAAAGGGAACATTTATTTTCCAACCATTTAGCAATGGATTTTTTCAAATATTTCATTTTTTTAAATCAGAACCTTTACATTAAGACAGTAAATTCAAATAGTATACATAATTAGGACCTCATTAACCACATTTATTTATTTAACCATTTTCTTGGTTATAAAAGAGGGATAATAATAGTACCTACCTTATTGATTTATTACACACATTGAATAAATATTTGAAAGAATTTACAAGAGTGTCTGGCATATAGTAAGCAATAAATGTTATTTATTTATTTACTTCTTTTTTCCACAATTCCATAGCTTTTACTTTCAAATCTTTACACTACTCACATTTTAAGACTTTATCAGATGACCTTTACAGGTCAGATGACCTTTTACAACAAGAATGTTATATGAAATGGATGATCTTTTACAACATGAATGCTATGTGAAATGGACTCTTTTATTCAAATAGACTTTCCATTACATTGCTATAAGCTCTTGCTAGGTATATGCTTTATATCCAGTGATTATATACAGTCTCCCTTTATTTATTTATTTTTAAATTAATTTTTACTGGAATATAGTTGATTTACAATGTTGTGTTAGTTTCCACCATACAGCAAAGTGAATCAGTTGTACATATACATATATCCACTCTTTCTTAGATTCTTTTCCTGTATAGGTCATTATAGAGTATTGAGTAGAGTTCCCTGTGCTATACAGTAGATTCTTATTAGTCATCTATTTTATATATAGTAGTGTGTATATGTCAATCCCAATCTCCCAATTTATCCTCCCCCTTTCCCTACTGGTAACCATAAGATTGTTTTCTACTTCTGTCACTCTATTTCTGTTTTGTAAATAAGTTTATTTGTACCATTTTATTAGATTCCTCATATAAGTGATATCATATGATATTTGTCTTTGTCTGATTTACCTCACTCAGTATGATAAATTCTAGGTCCATCCATGTTGTTGCAAATGGCATTGTTTCATATTTTTAACTGCTGAGTAATATTCCATTGTATATATATACTACATGTTCTTTATCCATTCTTCTGTTGATGGACATTTAAGTTGCCGCCATGTCTTGGCTACTGTACACAGTGCTTCAATGAACACTGGGGTGCATGTATCCTTTTGAACCATGTTTTTCTCTGGATATATGCCCAGGAGTGGGATTGTAGGATCATATGGTAGCTCAGTTTTTAGTTTTTTAAAGAACCTCCATACTGTTCTCCATAGTGGCTGTACCAATTTACATTCCCACCAACAGTGTTGGAGTGTTCCTTTTTCTCCACACCCTCTCCAGCATTCATTGTCTGTAGATTTTTTGATAATGGCCATTCTGACTGGTGTGAGGTGATACCTCATTGTCATTTTGATTTGCATTTCTCTAATAATTAGTGATGTTGAGCATCTTTTCATGTAATTTTTTGGCCATCTGTGTGGAGAAATGACTATTTAGATCTCCTGCCCATTTTTTGATTGGGTTGTTTTTTGATATTGAGCTGCATGAGTTGTTTGTATATTTTGGAGATTAATCCCTTGTCAGATGCTTCAATTGCAAATATTTTCTCCCATTCTGAGGGTTGTCTTTTCGTTTTGTTTATGGTTTCCTTTGCTGTGCAAAAGCTTTTAAGTTTAATTAGGTCCCATGTGTTTATTTTTGTTTTTATTTTCATTAGTCTAGGAGTTGGATCAAAAAAGATCTTGCTAAATTCATTGATTAGCTCTGCAAACAGTGACAATTTTACTTCTTTTCCATTTTGGATGAGATTCCTTTTATTTCTTTTTCTTCTCTGATTGCCATGGCTAGGACTTCCAAAACTATGTTGAATAAGAGTGGTGAGAGTGGACAACCTTGTCTCATTCCTGATCTTAGAGGAAATACTTTCAGCTTTTCATCATTGAGAATGATGTTTGCTGTGGGTTTGTCATATATGGCCTTTATTATGTTGAGGTAGGTTTCCTCTATGCCCACTTTCTGGGGTGTTTTTATGATAAATGGGTGTTGAATTTTGTCAAAAGCTTTTTCTGCATCTGTTGAGATGATCATACGGTTTTTCTTCTTCAGTTTGTTAATATGGCGTATCACATTGATTGATTTGTGTATATTGAAGAACCCTTGCATCCCTGGAGTAAATCCCACTTGATCATGGTGTATGATCCTTTTAATGTGTTGGATTCCGTTTGCTAGTATTTAGTTGAGGATTTTTGCATCTATGTTCATCAGTGATATTGGCCTGTAATTTTCTTTTTTTGTGATATCTTTTTCTGGTTTTGGTATCAGAGCAGTGTTGGCGTCGTAGAATGAGCTTGGGAGTGTTTCTTCCTCTGCAATTTTTTGGAAGAGCTTGAGAAGGGTAGGTACTAACTCTTCTCTAAATGTTTGATAGGATTTGCCTGCAAAGCCATCTAGTCCTGGACTTTTGTTTGTTGGAAGAGTTTTTCTTTTTTTAAATTTATTTTATTTTTTAAATTTTTGGCTGAGTTGGGTCTTCTTTGCTGCATGCGGGCTTTCTCCAGTTGCGGCAAACGGGTTCTACTCTTCGTTGCAGTGCGTGGGCTTCTCATAGCCATGGCTTCTCTTGTTGCAGAGCACAGGCTCTAGGCACATGGGCTTCATTAGTTGCAGCGTGAAGGCTCAGTAGTTGCAGCATGTGGGCTCTGGAGTATGTGGGCTTCAGTAGTTGTGGCGCATGGGCTCTAGGGTGCATGGGCTTCATGTGGGACATGGGCTCAGTAGTTGTGGCATATGGGCTCTAGAGCTCAGGCTCAGTAGTTGTGGCGCACAGGTTTAGTTGCTCTGTGGCATGTGGGATCTTCACGGACCAGGGATTGAACCCGTCCCCTGCACTGGCAAGTGGATTCTTAACCAATGCACCACCAGGGGAGTCCTGTTGGAAGAGTTTTAATCACAGTTGCAATTTCAGTACTTGTGATTGGTCTGTTCATATTTTTTATTTCTTCCTCATTCAGTCTTTAAGGTTGTACCTTTCTAAGAATTTGTCCATTTCTTCTAGGTTGTTCATTTTATTGGTGTACATTTGCTTGTAGTAGTAGTAGTAGTAGTAGTTGTAGTAGTCTCTTATGATCCTTTGTATTTCTGTGGTGTCAATTGTAACTTCTTTTTCTTTTCTAATTTTATTGATTTAAGTCCTCTCCTTTTTTTTCTTGATGAGTCTGTCTAAAGGTTTATCAATTTTGTTTATCTTCTCAAAGAACCAACTTTTAGTTTTATTGATTTTTGCTACTGTTTTCTTCATCTCTATTTCATTTATTTCTGCTCTGATCTTTATGATTTCTTTCCTTCTACTAACTTTATGTTTTGTTTGTTCTTCTTTCTCTAGTTGCTTTAGGTGTAAGTTTAGGTTGTTTTTGAGATTTTTATTGTTTCTTGAGGGAAGATTGTATTGCTAGAAACTTCCCTCTTAAAACCGCTTTTGCTGCATCCCATAGGTTTTGGATCATCATGTTTTCTTGTCATTTGTCTCTAGGTATTTTTTGACTTCCTCTTTGATTTCATCAGTGCTCCACAGACACAGTGTATCTGTGTTTTTTACAGTTTATTCTTGCCTGTAATTGATTTCTAATCTCATAGTATTATGGTCTGGAAAGATGCTTGATATGACCTCAGTTTTCTTAAATTTACTGAGGCTTGATTCGTGGTCTAAGATGTGATCTATCCTGGAGAATGTTGCATGTGCACTTGAGAAGAAAGTGTATTCTGCTGCTTTTGGATGGAATGTCCTATGGATATTGATTAAGTCTCTCTGGTCTAATGTGTCATTTAAGGCCTGGGTTTCCTTATTAATTTTCTGCCTGGATGATCTGTCCATTGGTGTAGGTGGGGTGTTAAAGTCCTCCACTATTATTGTGTTACTGTTGATTTCCTCTTTTATGGCTATTAGCATTTGCCTTGTATATTGAGGTGCTCGTATGTTGGGTACATATATATTTACAATTGTAATATCTTTTTCTTGGATTGATTCCCTGATCATTAGGTAGTGTCCTTCCTTGTGTCTTGTAACAGTCTTTATTTTAAAGTCTATTTTATGATATGAGTATTGCTACTCCAGCTTTCTTTTGATTTCCATTTGCATGGAATATCTTTTTCCATCCCCTCACTTTTGGTCTGTATGTGTCCCTAGGTCTGAATTGGGTCTCTTGTAGACAGCATATAGATAGGTCTTGTTTTTGTATCCATTCAGCAAGCCTGTGTCTTTTGGTTGGAGCATTTAATCCATTCACATTTAAGGTAATTATCGATATGTATGTTCCTATTACCATTTTCTTAATTCTTTTGGGTTTGTTTTTATAAGTCTTTCTTCTTCCCTCCCTCTTTTATTCTCTTGCAGTTTGGTGACCATCTTTAGTGTTGTGTTTGGGTTACTTTTTCATTTTTGTGTGTGTATCCATTTTAGTTTTGGGTTTTGCTGTTCCTATGAGGTTTTGATATAACAGTCTATATATGTAAAGGATTGTTTTCAGTTGCTGGTCTCTTTCCCACCTAGAGAAATTCCTTTAGCATTTGTTGTAAAGCTGGTTTGGTGGTGCTAAATTCTCTTAGTTTTTGCTTGTCTGTAAACTTTTGATTTCTCTTTTGAATCTGAATCAGAAGCTTGCTAGGTAGAGTATTCTTGGCTGTAGGTTTTTCCCTTTCATCCCTGGAAATAGATCATGCCACTGTCTTCTGGCCTGCAGAGTGTCTTCTGAAAAATCAGCTGATAACCTTATGGGGATTCCCTTGTATAATGTTTGTTGCTTTTCCCTTGGTGCTTTTAATATTTTTTCTTTGTCTTTAATTTTTGTCAGTTTGATTAATATGTGTCTCAGCATGTTCCTTCTTGGGTTCATCCTGTATGGGGCTCGCTGTGCTTCCTGGACTTAAATAAATGTTTTTCGCTCTCATGTTAAGGACATTCTCAGCTATAATATCTTCCAATATTTTCTGAGGCCCTTTCTCTTTCTATTCTCCTTCTGGGATCCCTTCTTGGAATGTTGGTGCGTTTAATGTTGTCCCAGATGTCTCTGAGACTTTTTAAATTCTTTTTTCTTTATTCTATTCTGTGGCAGTGATTTCTCCCACTCTGTGTTCTAGCTCACTTATTCGTTCTTCTGCCTTAGTTATTCTGCTATTGATTCCTTCTAGTGTATTTTTCATTTTAGTTATTGTATTGTTCATTGCTGTTTTTTTTTGTTCTTTATATCTTCTAGTTCCTTGTTAAATATTTCTTGCATCTTCTCGATCTGTACCTCCATTCTTTTTCTGAGATTTTGGATCACCTTTACTATCAGTCTGAATTCTTTTTCAGATAGATTGCCTCTCTCCTCTTCATTTAGTTGTTCTTGTGGGTTTTTATCTTTTTCCTTCATTTGCAACATATTTCTCTGTCATCTAATTTTGTCTAACTTTCTGTGTTTGTGGTCTCCTTTCCACAGGCTGCAGGATCATAGTTCCTCTTGCTTCTAGTATCTGCTTCCTGGTGCGTGAGATTGGTCCAGGGGCTTGTGTAGGCTTCCTGGTAGGAGGGTTGATGCCTTCCCTCTAGTGGGTGAAGCTGGGTCTTGTCCCTCTGATGGGCAGGGTTGTGTCAATGTGTGTGTTTTGAGGGGCTGTTTGCTCAGTATGACTTTATGCAGCTTATCTTCTGATGGGGAGGCTATGTACCTTTCTTGTTGGTTGTTTGGCCTGAGGCTTTCCAGCACTGGGGACTGGGTGGGACTGGGTCTTAGTGCTGAAATGTGGACCTCTGTGAGAGCTCACTTTGATCAATATTACCTGGGGCTTCTGCTACCAGTATCCTTGCCCCCACAGTGAGCTATAGTCAAACTTTGCCTCTCCAGGAGACCCTCCGAGACCCCTAGGTAGGTCTAGTCCAAGTTTCTAAGGAGGTACTACTTTGTGCTTGGAGTCAGTGCACATGACACCTTGTGTGTTCCCTCTGAGAGTGGAGTCTTTGTTTCCCCCAGCCCTGTGGAGCTCCTGCACTCAAGCCCCAATGGCCTTCAAGGCCAAATGCTCTTGATGTTCTTCCTTAGAGGCCAATGCCAGACCCTCAGACAGTCTTGGAGGGCTATTTTTATGTGGGAATGTCCCTGTGTAGCCTGCGTGGGTTTAATATTTTGGGGGGCAAGGGCTGTTTTTCATACAGATGTCTGCCACCCTTTCCTCAGTGTATGCTGGCTGTTATCCCCTTGAAAGAAGATATGACTGATGTTGTGGTGACCAGAGCATGACCTGGATATTGAGCAGGGTCTCCCTTTTGCTCCGTGGTTGTCACTGCCCTGTCAGAGTTGGAGTCTGCTCACTAGTTGTTAGAGTAGAGGCCCCCATATCTTTTTCTTAACTGTGTTTCTGATCTGTGGTTGAGGTAGACAGGATTGGAGCACTCCCACTGGGAGGGAAACCACTGAGTATTCCTCCTCTGGAGCTGTTCGCCTGTGGGTGTGTTCTGTTGTGTCACCTTTCACCTCTTGTGCGAGCTCTCAGATTACACTTTTGTTGGCACCTTAACCGTGGGTATGCCAGCAGTTGGCCCTGGTGTCTCAGACATTGTTTTCACCAGGCCACCAGTGTAGATCCACTGAAATCAGGTCCCAGGAGTGCAGTAATCATGGATCTGGACCTGCTGTGGGCACTATGGGGGCAACTCAGATTCTGGCCAGGTCCGACCCCCTTGTGGATGAGCCTGCAAAATCTACAGCTTCTAAAGCTAGACCCATCTTGGCTGCAGGAGCACTCATTGTCCATCGCGTGTTCTGTAGGTGCTGAGTTTACAAAGCCAGTCACAGGGGTATCACTATGCAGTTTGCGCAGCTGTGAGGTGAGATTTTCTTCCTTGGTTGCACAGGCCCTGGGCTCAGCTGTGGTTTCAGCCCCACCTCTGCGTATGGGCCACCCACAGGGGTCTGCTTCCAAGACTGCCCCAGAGCACATGAATCTGCCCCGGTGAGGAGGGGGTATGAAGGCAGTAGCAGCCAGGGTTGCAAGAGTGCCCGCTGCAGCGGGGACAGGGCATGGAGGAGGAGGTGGTGGCTGCCAGGGTCCTGGGAGCCCTTGTGGGGATGGATGCACAGGGGAGCCGTCAGCCACAGGTGTGAGAGAGTTGGCCCCAGCGGGAGCCCTTCCTAGTACCTCAGGAGGCAGGGGCTGGCGTGTGGGAAGAGAGGCTGAAATGGCGGCCCTGCCCCTTGTACATCACTCAACAATGGCGCTTCACTTCTTTGGTGGTCCACGTTTCCTCCACAAGCATTCTCAGTTGTGGATTTTCTTATTCCCATCCTCTCAGGCTGTCTCCTTGCAGTCAACAGCAGTCTTCTCCCCAGGTTTGCTCTCCAGAGCCCATGTTTCAGCACCCAGCCCCTGTCCACACTGGCAGACACACGTCTCAGGCTGGGGCATGCAGGGCTGTGGCACGGACCATCTGTGTAGGTCTCACTCTGTCCTTCCTGCCACAAACCGGTTGCTGCACTCTTCTCTGATAGCCCCTGAAGCTCCCCTTCTGTCCCAACTGATGTCTCTGCCAGTGATGGGGCTTCCGCAGATGTGGGAACCTCTCCTTCAGCTCTGCCCCCAGGAGCACAGGTCCTGCCCTGCTTCCTATCCTCTTCCTTTTCCCATCTTCTTTATTTCATCCTACCCAGTTACGTGGGGATTTTTCACATCCTTTTAGGTGTCCGAGGTCCTGTGCTAGTGCTCAGTCAGTGCTCTGTGAGAATTGTTCCGTTTGTACAGGTATTCATGATACACATGTGGAGAAAGATGAACTCCACCTCCTCCTACTCCTCTGCCATCTTGACTCCTCTTCAATAAATGTTATTTAAATAAAAAGCATATTGTAATATATATAATATTTAGCACCTCTTCTACAAAAACCTTGTAGCAAAACCAAATCAACTTTTCTTCTTATAAAAAATTAAACTAAGTATAATAACAAAGTGGTTTTTCAATTCAAGCAAAATTTTCATAGGTAAGTTTGCTCTTATTTAATAGAAAGCAGGGTTGAAAGTTATGTATGAACCCCAGGAAATATATAACTGCCATGAAAACTGAGACAAACATGAGAAAATAGCTGCATAAAATAAAATGTGTTCTTCTAACTATTGCTAGTCAATCATAAGCCTTTTTCTTGAAGATTTCTAAGTCCTATCTATGTAGCATCAACCACAAAGAGAATATTCTTTCTGCAGATCAGACCAGTCTCAAATTGCATCTCAACGGTCTCGGGAATTCCTTCTGTCTTCTTTCTTCTCTTTCAGTGAATTCTCATTCATCCCATTGGACACTGATAGACGGTCTGATAAAATAATATTTGAATCCAAAATGTTAGAAGATAAAACCAAACTCAGAATTGGGTCAAGACAATCATAATTTGACAATCTTCAAGTGAATTAAAATACTGAGAGATAACTGAAACTAGGAAACCCAAATGGTTTTCAAGTATATCTATGTTTCTAAACTCCCAAAACACATATGGAAATATTCTATTAAAACTTTTTTGTAAACCATAGCCATAAACTGAATCCGATAGCACAACTCTGAGGAAATGAATTTGGGGAGTATCATAAGATAATTAAAGGATACAAATGCAACTTGAGTTTTCTATAAAATAGAGTTCATGTAAAAATCATTATTTCACTTTGCAAACTACTCTCTTTCTTATGTTTCTCTGAGGTACAGGTATCATTATACAAATTTTGATATATATTATAAGGGAGGTAGGTTTATAGTACCCATTCATGAGTCCTGTGGTTTAATAGAATAATTAAGCTAGGAATACCGACATCAGGATGTTGTTTAGTGCACACACACTTCTCTCTCTCGTTCTCGCTCTCTCTCTCTCTCTCTCTCTCTCCCTCTTTCTTTCTCCCTCCAGTGTCTTGAGAAGACATTTTATATTTTTAGATCATAATTTCCTATCTGTGAGAAACTTAGACTACCTTATTTCTGTTGTTATTAAAATATTCAGATTCAGTAATTCAACCCTCCCTTTTTTACTGGAGTAAGTTGAAGTGTATGAAAAATAAAATGGACACAAAAACTAGAACATTAAATTATCCTAACCAGTTTGTTATTCCTTGGGGAATAGTTTGTTGCACTACAACCGTAACTTACTAATATGTTTTCTTGTTTCAAGAGAGTCATTACAGCTCCCCCCAAGTGGGGGAATTCCTCCAAAATGGGGAATTGCCTTTCTTCTAAATATGCTGTGATTCCTGGTGGGCATAGACCCAAAAAGAGCTCAGTACAGAGATTAAAAAGGCATAATTATGTAACTGTGGGTAATTATTTCAAAATCTACCTAAAAGAAACAAAAATTGACCTGACTGTTGAAGTCATTACAAGTCATAATTATCCAAGATAATTTATTTTTTTCTAATTCTTATCTGTTTCTCATGTAATTCATGAATTATTACCTTTAGCTTTAATCCCTGTATGGCAGACTTCATGCTTAAGCATATAGTAAAGTTATTAGAGCTAAGTGAACTTTGGGTTTCCATGAAGAAGTCAATCTCCCTAAAAGAAAAAGAGAATCATCTTTTTGACTTTTTAAATATTTTAATCTAATTGATCACTTCTGGTACAGTGGAAAGAACTGTCTTCAAATAACTCTAAACTCTGTGCACTAAATCTAATTCTGATGCTTATGACCTGTGTGGCATAGGACCCAGTATTGAATCTGTCAGGGTGCAGTTTCCTCAACTGTAAATAAGTGATCAATCTAAAGGATCACTATGATTTCTCAGTGACCCAAATTTCTGATTCCATGAAAACAATTAGTTATACCTTTAAAATAATCTATACAATCTTGGTTCAGTTGTATATTTCAGTTAGTTTTTTCAGAATTCTATTGAAATACAAATTATTTTTTCTTGAATGCTGCTGTTCGGTTATACTTTTTAAATATATTTTATTTAAAGAATAAAAGTAAAATTCCAATAGATTTTAAGCTAGATATGATTTCAAGATTTATATCACATTATTTGAGAAGTAAGTTTAGCTAGGTGGACATGATTAGAATTTTAGCTTAAAGACAAATATTTGTGGCTTAAACTTGCATATGTGAGCATCATTTAGCCTTGTAACTTAAAACCAAAATAACAGTAACTTAAACAAGATTAAGGTTCATTCTCTAGGTGAAGTTAAGTCCAAAAGTAGGTAGTCCAAAAATGATACTGATGTTCATGACTTATCAGAAACCCATGCTCTTTTTAGCTCTTATGCATACAGAATATGCTAGAAAGCCAACTATTATATCCAAGTCCAGGCTGTGGAAAGGATATAGAACTGAGGTCAAGTAAATATGTATGTCAAAGAAGTCTGTCTTCCTTTAGTACTATCAGGGAGTAATTCATAAAATCTTCTTTTACATCTTACTGGTCTGAATTCTGCCACATAGACACACTAATTATAATGTAGGCTGAGAAAACATAATATTTTTTTTGTTTTATTTTTATTAATAAGAACGAAGGGGAGAGGAGATTTCCATAGGCAAATATTTGCTGCCCCATCTCTTTCATTTGCTTTAAATTTCCTGAAATAAAAATCCACCTGTGATGGTTTATACCTTAATTTGGCTAGGATACAGACTCCAGTTGTTCAATCAAGTGCTATCTAGGTGTTGTTGTAAGATATTATGTAGATATGATTAAAGTCTATAATCAGTTGTCTTTAAGTAAGGGAAGATTATCCTTGGTGATCAGAAAGGACATCATCAGAGTCAGTTGAAAGGCCTTAGGAGCACAGTTGAAGCTTTCCTAAGAAAGAATTCTGCCTGTGGATTGCAGCTTCAGCTTATGCCATAGGGTTCCAGTGTACTCTTCTTGGGTTACAACCACTCACCTGTTAGAGTTGAGGAGAGGGATTGCCTATAAATGTGAACACGAGGGAGCTTTTGAGATAATGGAAATTTTCTAAATCCCAACTGTGGTGGTGGACACAGGACTCTGTGAATTCCTCAAAACCCACAGCACTGTATGCCACAAAGATTGAAATGTAAATTTAAAAAGGAAGTAACAAGGGTGAGGGGAGAATCAAAAATGGAATAGAAACTGTAAGAAAGAGATCTATTTCTAATGATTAATACAACCACATTGAAAATGTGAGGAAGAGAAGAACTAACCTATGTGAATTTGGAAAACAATGTTTTTGCCTACATATCGTAAGGCAAACAACAAAAGAACTATATATAATTACTGTACTCTAGTTAGCATTATTTTTTACCCATAGCTATATGAATTAGCAATCCTGAAACTACTTTAAGTAAATATTATGGTTAAAGAAATAATTAAACATATTGTAAATAATGACAGCAATGGCACTCAGTGTCAGAGAAGGAAATTACATATAAGGAGAGTGGAGTAGCTAGGATGAACCTTGTGGTGTTTGATCGAAATTGAGGTATTAGTATGAACACACATTTTGAAATGTACATATATAGTTAGATACAGAAATAAACATAAATGTATGTGTATGCATGGATCAGTATACATACGTATATTTTCTAGCTCCATCTTCTGAGAGGTCTAGAAGCAGGAACATCCCTTTCATACCACTCCAGTCATACATTCCATTTTTTAGTCACTTAAAATAGCCTCTCTTTCTTCCACCCAGGAGTCTTTGAACATTTTATTCTTTCTACCTGGAATGTTATTTTTCCCATCTTAACACTTACTAATTGTTCATTCTTCAAATTTAGTTCATTTACAAAGTGAAATCTTTCTTAACCTCCTTGATAAGACAAAATCTCTGTATAATATGCTTTCTAAGCAACATAAACCTCTCTGTCAATATAGTTAAAACAACTTTAAGTTTATAATCCTGTGATAATTTGAATAATGTTCACTTTCCTTAATAACCTCTGGGATCTGTGAGTATTAGGACCATGCCAGTTTTTGCTCAGCCACTGGTACAGTGCTTGGCACATCATAAGTCATCAGTTCATATGAGCTGAATGAATGGTTTCACTGTGGAGCAAGTACCCATGCCTCTTTGCATGTCATCCTCTCAATGTACATTTCCTGTTCACACTGAGTAAGAGAAAGTAGGGTTAGGTGAATTTGTCACCTGCTAACATGATTTCCCGCTCTTGAGAACAGTAGTAAAGCAATCCATTTCATAGGCATAAAGTTACTTAGCTTACCAAATCCTGCCTCTGACTAATAGGGAACTCCCCAGGACATTCTGTTGTAGACAGGATAGTAGATTTCATGTGTTAGACCATTTTACTTTATGCAGATCTTCTTCTTATAATCACTTCCCTCAGACAGAGGTAGAAGCATGTCAGAAAATTGGAGATTCATGGCCCATCCTTTATATATTTTTAAAATTAATTAATTTATTTATTTTTGGCTGCGTTGGGTCTCCGTTGGTGCGTGCTGGCTTTCTCTAGTTGTGGCGAGTGGGGGCTACTCTTCATTGCAGTGCGCAGACGTCTCATTGCCGTGGCTTCTCTTGTTGCAGCCCGGGCTCTAGGCGCGCGGGCTTCAGTAGTTGTGGCACGCAGGCTCAGTAGTTGTGGCTTGTGGACTCTAGAGTGCAGGCTCGGTAGCTGTGGCACAGGGGCTTAATTGCTCTGCGGCGTGTGGGATCTTCCCGGACCAGGGCTCGAACCTGTGTCCTCTGCATTGGCAGGTGGATTCTTAACCACTATGCCACCAGGGAAGTCCCCATCCTTTATATTTGAAACATGAGTTTTGGCCTTGACACCATAATTAACCTACTGTAACACCTTAGCAGGTCATGCCACTTCTCTAGGGTTTCATAATCCCATCTGTTAGAAGACGTGGTTGATTCACAAAGTTTGCATATCTTCACTACAGTATTCTGTGCCAGATGCTGAGCTGTAAGGAATTATTAGTAAGTTATTTGTCCCTCAAAACATTGTAATTAGAATGCTGTAAAACATTTGGGCTTTATAAAGTATTCCAAAGTAATGCAAAGTAGTTCTGTGGTTGTAAAAATTTTATTATTGTTATAAAAATGAAAGTACTGGTTTATAGAGTATTGGTATATATTCTAATGTTAAAACAAAGATGAATTTTGAAATAAAATTATTTCAGTGATATAAAAATTTACTACTTGTTTACTTAATGTGCTATCAAAATATCTCTCATTTGCCCATGGTTACAACATTTTTCTGTAACCACAAAGGCAGACCCTACTATATGCTAGGTACTATGACAGATACTGGGAATTCAAAAATAAAAGAGATTTTTCCCTGCACTCAGAGCTAACTATAAGCTAATAAACATAAAATATATGATATATGCTAATTCAGGTAAGCATACAGTTTTATGAAAGCATGGAAGAGCAGAAAATAGTACAACCACAGGAGAAATTAAGTTCAAGAAATGCTTTTTGAAAGAAATGATATCAAGTTGAATCCTAAATAATGAGCCAGATTCTGATCCACAGTTTTTCTGTTTCCCAGATCAACTTGTTTACCCTGATCCACTTTGGGAGAAACTACATATATAATAGAGCATTTCCCATTCATTTGACATTAATTATTATAAAAGTAACTCTAGAGTGTAGTCTGTATTCTCACTGAAGTCTAAACATTGGGGAGGGAGAGATGGAATGTAAAACAGAAGAAAGTAGAGCATGTCAGTAATGAAAGTTAACTGGATCAATAATTCCCTGTGCATATAAAAAGTTGTGGTTACTAGAAGATTTCTATGGTTCTTGGGGATGTCTAAGCCATGTTGAATAAAATGAGGAATGATTCTCAATGGAAGTAAACTAGTGGATAATAGAGAGAAAAGGAAATGTCTGTGTAAATGCCCCTCCCATAGTGAGATGGGATCATGTTACACAGTAAGTTCTCAAGAGTTAATGGCCCAAATTTTTTATACACAAAAGTGTGAAATGTCTCAATAATTTATTAGCCTGTTGGGATAAAAGAGACTATGAAATAAGCACAGAGGATGGTATCATTCTCTGTGGCTTCTCAAAAGGCATGGTATTGTCATCCTCATGGATAGAAGGGAAGAACTGGTATCAGTATTTAAATCATACATCTGTGGCTTCTTATATTCTTGGCATTTGATTCTGGCTTTAAGGAATGCATACTTTTAAAAAGTAATTACTCAGAAAAAAAAAGAATAGTATTTACTCAGATTTAACCATTGATGATTTGCTTGGAAATAACTTCCTTATATATATATTTTTTAATTATTTCATTCATTCAGTTAATAATTGTAACTCCCCTGTATAAAAACTGGTGTGAAAAATATGAAAATAACTCAGAAGCTAAAAAAGAAATGGTCATAATAATAATGAAATGGTGTCTATGTGTTTCATACTTTACTTCACCCCCACCTCCTGGGTTTAAGGAAGGGATTGCTAACTAATCATGGCACTACTTACTGAACCCCGATAAAGTCTCTAAATACTCTTCAACATAACAGTTTACCAAGAGTTGATAAAATTGGTACAAAAGATCAAACTTATTTGCCATTCTTGGTAAATTTGGAGCTAAATGGTATATACTAGAGAGGAAAATTTCCCCTTGCATAGAAATTTGCCCCAATGACTCCAGTTAATTACCATAAAATCAGTATTTCAAGGTGGCTTGTAATAATTCTGATACTAGGCTTAGCCCTAGGGTTTATAGAACACCCACAACTATACATCTAGTTAGAAAAGGAGATAATTCTCATGGAGTAATTAGAAAGAACCAAGTGGTACACTGTGCAATACAGATTACTAAATGTATATTTAGAAGCAGTGATTAGTTGAGCTGAATTGGTCCAGAAATGCATCAAGGAAACAGAGGTGTGTTTGGAAAGGCATTTAAATCTGAGAAACTTGTGAACATGTTAAAACAAAGCTATATTTCCAAAGTGAAGGGCAACCCTGAGAAATGCTTTCACTAAAGAGGTGGCAAAAGCTGGTCTTCAGAAGCTTTCCAAGATTGCTACTCAAGATTAAAATTTCAGTCACATTTTCAAACCCATAATGGAATGAGTCTCAAAGATTGAGTTAGAATTGTAAATCAAATAGAAGATTCATATCTTTTAAAAAGTGCCTTCCATCATGGCTGTACAGAATGTTTTCAAAAAATGTAAATTTTCTATTTTTGTGAAAAGAACACTAGCATTCCACATTTTCTAAAAAGTATTTTTGGAAGAATCTCAAGATCAAATTTATCAGAGAGATTGCTTATTGTTAAGAGAATTAATACAATGACTTCATACTAGAGAATATGGTAAATGTTAGATTTTGTCTTTGTTTAGAGAAACAAAAGAAAAGAAAAAAGAAACAGCTCAAATAACAAACAATACATAGAACTTATTATTCATAATCCTTAAAAGGCAGGTGGAGAATAAAAAGAAAGGGAAAAGACCTACTATGTGCCTGGCATCTTGTCTGATATTTTAAATGTATAATCTTGTTTAATTCTAAATTATAGATATATTTTATAGTAAGTGAGATTGAAATTCCACAATGTTCTTAATTATGTAAAATCCACTCAATTTTTTTAGACCCTAGATGAGGTATTTACAATTTTAAATTTATAATCTCACTGAATTTTAAACAAGATATGACTCATGGGCATAGCACCACCTCAGCCACTAATAAAGTATAATTACTATCTTGGTGGCCAATGCCAGCATCTAGATAATACTTGACAGAGAGAAGCTGCAAAGAGAAGTCACAGGAGAGGTCATAAACAGCCAGCAACTTAGGAAAGGGGTAAATTTGGATGACCATGAATCAGTTGGAAGGTTATATAATATCTCTGAAAAGTAGTAGTCTTTGGCACTAGCCTTGCCATATACTAGTTGTTTTCATTGGGCAAGTTAATTAACCTCTCTGAATCTTAGTGCCCTTATTCATAAAGTTCATAAAATAACAATAATTATCAACAACCTCAGAGAGTTAGGGTAAGAATTAAAGGAGATAATTCTTATATAGCTACTACTAGAGTGTCTGACATGTAAGTAACTCACATTAGGTATCCCACCTTGTCTTTACATAATTTAATGGAAGTTAAAGTAGTATAACAGAAATATCATTACTTTTTAAGGTTGGATACCTGAATTCTTGTCTATGATCAATCACTGATTTTCTGTGTATGCAGTTTCATGCATAAAGTAGGAAGACTAGTACTCCCCTTCTGTATCTCAAGGGGCCATTATTGGGATTAAAAGTTTTAAACATCTAGTAATGGTAACCAAATGATAACCAAAATACCAATGACATTTTTTACAGAACTAGAGCAAATAATTCTGAAATTTATAAGGAAACACACATGACCCCAAATAGTCAAAACAATCATGAGAAAGAAGAACAAAGCTGGAGGTATCATGCTCCCCAATTTCAAACTATACAACAAAGCTACAGTCATCAAAACAGTATGGTTCTGGTTCAAAAACAGACACATAGATCAATGGAACAAAATAGAGAGCCCAGAAATGGATCCACACTTACATGATATGGGCAGTTAATCTATGGCAAAGGAAGCAAGAATATACAATGGGGAAAAGACAGCCTCTTCAATAAATGGTGTTGGGGAAACTGGACAGCTGCATGCAAAAGAATCAAACTGGACTACTCTCTCACACCATGCACAAAAGTAAATTGAAAATGGATTAAAGACTTAAGTGTCAGATCTGAAACCATAAAACTTCTAGAAGAAAACATAGGCAGTATGATCTTTGTCACTGGTCATATTTTTTGGATCTGTCTTTTCAGGCAAGGGCAACAAAAGCAAAAGTAAACAAGTGGGACTACATCAAACTAAAAAACTTTTGCACAGCTAAGGAAATTATCAACAAAATGAAAAGGCAACCTACTGAATGGGAGAAGATATTTGCAAAAGATATATCTGATAAGGGGTTAATATCCAAAATATACAGAGAACTCTTACACCTCAATATCACAAAAACAAACAACCCAATTAAAAACAGGCAGAGGATCTGAATAGACATTTTGCACAAAAAAAAACACTAATTAGAAAATATATATGTACCCGTATGTTCATTGCAGCATTACTTACAATAGCCAAGATATGGAAGCAACCCAAGTGCCCATCAATAGATGGATGGATGAAGAAGATTACACACACACACACACACACACACACACACAATGGAATATTACTCAGCCATATAAAAAAGAATGAAATCTTGCCTTTTGTGACAACACGGATGGACCTAGGGTATTATGCTAAGTGAAGTAAGTCAGACAGAGAAAGACGAATACTGCATGATTTCACTTATATGTGGAATCTAAAAAACAAAGCAAATGAACAAACATAACAAAACAGAAACAGAGAACAGGTGGTTGCAGTGGGTGGGGCGGCGAGGGGGAGGAAAGAAACAAGTGAGGGAAGATTAAGATGTACAAACTTCCAGGTGCAAAATAAATGAGACAGGGATATGAAATGTAGAGTTTGGGGAATATGGTCAGTAACTATGTGATATCTTTGTATGGTGACATATTGTAACTAGACTTACAGTGGTGATCATTTTGAAATGTATAGAAATACCAAATCTCTATGTAGTATAACAGGAAGTAACATTGTGTTGTAGGTCAATTATATTTCAAAAACAAACAAGCAAATAAACTCATTGAAAAATAGATCAGATTTGTGGTTACCTGAGATGGAGAATGGGGGGAGAGGGAATTGGATGAAGGAAGTCAAAAGGTAAAAACTTCCAGTTATAAGATAAATAAGCACTAGGGATGTGTAATGTATAACATGACAAATATAATTAACACTCAATAAAACTGGAAAAAAATTAAACATATAATAGATAAGTGCTTTGAAAGTATATAGACCTACACTGATATACTGAGTAAAAGTAATATTTGATTTTATATTTTTACTTTATGATTCTGCCAGATTTATTTAATTGAATACAAAGCAAGTTGACCTCCATGCACTCTATTTCTTAATTCCCAGGAGCACTTCCACAATTATTTAGTTCATTAAATTCTGTGACCAGGGCAAAACTTCCAAATCAAAAATGCAAAAAAATAATAAAGGAAATAATTTGTTTCAAAACCATTGGAATTTCTCAATAATTTGTTAGCAGTAAAGACCAAAGACCATGTCCCCCAAACAGATCACCAAGCTATAATTCTGTCTGGTATTCAAATGTAATCCAGCAAAGCCAGTAGTAATTTGTCACATTAACTGTCTCCTGCTTTCACCCATGGTGGACATAAGCTGTTGATCCTAGTACTCTTGCAGAGTGTGAATGCAGTCTCAGAAAACTTCTTATGATGCACTATAGTTACCAAAACAAACTTTGGTCCGCTCACCCAATGAGCAGCAAAGCCAATCTACTGACACCGGGTTGGGGTGAAAGAAAGTACAGCGTTTATTGCAAGGCACCTAACGTGGGGCCAAGCATGGAGAACAGGCAATTCCTGCTCAAAAAACCTGGAATTTCCCATTTGCTTTCCAGAAATGTTTTTAAAGGCAGGGCAAGGGAGAGGTTTGCAGGGTGTGTGATCAGCTTGGGCACAATTCTCTGACTGGTTGATGGTGAGGTAACAGGGTGATGTTTTGGGAATTTCAATCATTAACCTTCTAGTTCCAACCAGCCTAGGATCTAAGTGTTGGTGGTCAGCATGCAGTTAACTTCTTCCACCTGGTGGCTGTTTTAGTATCGGCAAAACAACTCAAGGATATGGCTCAGGATATTATCTGTAGACTTTGAGTAGGAACTAAAGGTACTTGACTTTGTTTTATGACTAAACTACTATTCTTTTGTCTTGCTTGACTGTTTTCCTTTGTTTCTGCATTTTCTCACTTCTCTGATTGGATTTGCTCTTTGGAACTCGGGGAAGGCCTAGGACACTAAAGCTTTCTCACAAACAAGAGGTTGGGAACACCTGGGGTCTGCCCCCGGGATGGTCCCACAGGGTCCTGCTCAGTTTCACTATTGGCAGCAACTATCTGACAATTGAAATTTGCACAGAAATTTAACTTTATTTTCTAGACCATTGCTGGAGTCATTGGAGCGCTTCATAGAATCTTAAGCAAGATGTTTTAGGAGAGAGGATATCAAAGGAAAAGTATAAAAGACTCAATCAACATTTTTCCCTGCCTCCTTCCCAAATCAATATTACTGAGCCAACTACATATTCTCTATCACCACCCTTGAGAATAGTGTTCAGGAGAAATATTTGATTACCAGTGGGAGAGAAATTTTGCTTAAATGATGTTGCTCCTAGAGAGGGGACAAATAAATTATACGTGGTGTCATTGCAAATGAAACTGACAGTGAAATATTGTAAAGATCTTACATCATCAGTCTTCCCATCTTTCAAACAAGGTATCTCAGAAACATTCCTGTCATTGCAGTTCAGCTTGAAAATGCTTTTACAGGATGCTTTTTTCTGCACTTTACCCTTCCAGCTGTTAGTGGTGACCAGGGAGTACAGAAAGCTGAATGTACCTTGAATAGACTTTTGCATAGCCAACATTTTGTTGAAAAGGGAAAACATTGGGCACACAAGCCATAGGTCTCTACTAAATGCAAATACCTCCAAGAAAAATGATATCAAATACAATCAGCCTTATCCAGATATGAATAAGAGACATAAGCAGGCTTTGCCAGGGTAAATGGGGAAGCAGGAGAGCTGGGTCCAGACAGAGAGAAGCAGTGAAACTTAGGGATTAGAACATGGAAAGGACATAGAGTGTGATGTAAGTGATGAATTGGTAAAAGAAATGTATCACCCAGTTTGATATTCTGTCCGTGGTTAGGATTGCCCGAACTTATAGTATCTCTGAAGGACTTTTTGTCAAACATATATGATCATTTTAAAAAAATTAATAATCACATCACAATTTTAATCAGGGCCAAAGAAATTATACAAGAATCATTTGCATTTGCTACAGATTAGTTTTTATATAACATTTAGGAAAAAGTGATGTCATGTATAGTCTAGTTTTATTCTTCTTTCTATAATTAACCAATGCTAATGTTAAATAAACACATGCTGCTGGTATGAATCTGTTATTAAAATAAAAGTAGTAAGCAATAATAATATCATAGATTTCATTTGCTGAAAAGCTAATTAAATTTGTAAATATTGAATTTAGAAACACTTCCCTGATAATCAAAGTGCCTGGGAAATAAGTCAGAGAGTCCATTTGTGTGTATGTGGGTAACATATATATTTTGCCATGTAAGCAGTTAAAGGATTACTACATTCTGATGCATCTTTTATCTCCAGGAGTTACAGAGCAAGGGAAAGATCTGGTTTCTATTCATAAATGCAAGAACATAACCAGACACAGGAACATTCAAAGGGAAAACAATTCAGTAAATGTTCTAAGAAATTATTAGACATAAGAAATGCCATATAGCTTATCAGAAGAAATAAAGAAACCTCAACAGCAAGACCATTTACAATTTCAGGTTTGGAATGAAAAAAGTATGCAGCAAAATTATTAATAGGGCACAGTAAATTTAGGTTATTTTATTTTTTCTAATACTTTATTAATAGGGAACAAGATGAGCTGAAGATATAACTTTAGGGTGTTTTAATACACATCCCCCTTTAAGACAAACGATATCATTTACTTTCTCTGCATAGCTGATGTGTGTTACAGCTACTTCTAGCGCACTGATTGATAGAATTGCAGTTTTAAACTTTACCCCGTAAGTCCATCTTTTCATGCACTGATTTGGAAACTAAATATTGAGAAGACAGTGAATACATTTTCATTTTTTTTACAGTAACATACTGCCCCATATTCTACCTTTCAGCATCGAAAAACTGAGGGAAAAAAGAGAAAATATTATTATACCTTAAAATGATAGTATCAGCTTGAAGCCATGTCATTCTTGGTAAAAAAGAATGTATTTTGCTACAGAATTTGTATAGCCAAGCTATATCTGCCATACCTCCTAGCATCCACTCCCCTATAGGAAAATTTAGAAGTGCAAGGGTGGTTTAACATTAGAAAACATAATAATATAATTCAGTATACTGGTAGATTAATGTAAAGATTTATATGATTATCAAAATAAATGCAGGAAAAAAGTGTATAAAATTCAACATCCAGTTCAACATTTACTATATGCCAGTCACTCTTCCAAGCTTTGAATATGTGCCAATGAACAAAACAGATAAATGAAAATTCCTACCATCTGGGAGCTTACATTCTTGACAAAAATAAAAATAAAAAATAAACATAAATAAAACTTTTAGCAACCTATAAAAAGGAGAAAATTCTATAAACTACCTAAGGGCTATTTATGAAAAAACTGTTAAAATTACAAGAGCAAAGTATGAATGCTGGAAGTATTTTCTTCAAATTCAGGAAAAAGGTGATGATGCCCACTCTTACCCTTCTATTCTATACCATACAGAATGTTCAAGACAGTCTAATAAAAAGAAAATAAGAAACAAAGCTATTAAAAAATAGCAAACAATTTTAAAAACTGTCATTATCATAGATATAGCATAAATTATATGTGTGTAGAAAATCCAGAAGAAACTATAGGTAAACAGTTAAAACTAGCAGTTTAATAGGTATAAAAGCAATATACAAAACTCAGTTACATTTCTGTACATCAACAACAAACATTTAGAAGATGAAATTCAAAGATGAAAAGAAAATGAAGATGAAAAGGCAACCCATGAACTGAGGACTATAATTGCAAATATATTATTGACCATTAATTAGTACCAAGAAAATGTGAAGAATTCTGATGAATCTATAAGAAAAAATCATAGAATATGGGGAAAAGAAATGAGCAGGAATACCATGTTTTGGCAAAAATGCTAAGCACCTGAAATCTCCACCCACTGTAGGTGTTCAAATAATGAACATTAATAAAAAGTAAAAATATTTTCAAAATTCAACCCATTGGGAAAACAATTGCTGCAGTATCTAGTAATGTTCATTACATGTCTAAACGGTTTTAACACGCCCTCTCCTATTAAAATGCTGTAGAGAAACTCTTGAATACATGTACTAGGAGACTTGTAAAAGACTGTTTATGGTAATATTTTCATATAAACAAAAAACTGAAAGTAAACCAAATGGATAAATGCAAGGAATGGATAAGTTCTGACACACTCAAAGAATGGAATATTATACAGCAATGATAATGAATAGGCTATAGCTTCGTATATTGACATGGGTAATTCTCAAATTTAAAGTGGATTTAAAACAGCATAACAAAAAAAGTACTGAATATTCCGTTAATTTGAATTTCAAAAGAAAGAAACTATGTATTGTTTAGAGATCCGTCAGTTAGGTTTAGAAAGTAGAAATAAAGCCGGACAACTGTTGAGAAAAAATTAACTTATTGGTGTCAAAAGACAGTCTCTATATGTCTCCCTTGTTTTTGTATGTCTTCTGAGCATAAGCATTGACAGTTTTTATTCTGGAATGTTTTCAAGGAGGTTTGCATAGTAGTCAGCCTTGAAAGATAGAGATAGTAGCTGCCTCTGGGGCAGAGGACAGATTTGTTTGCTACCAAGAGTAATACAGATAATGTTTCCCACTAAAGCAAAAGTTGGGCAGGTTTCCCAGCAATCCCCTCAAAGTACTGTAGTTTCCTGAGCTCAGAATTATTAGGTTGAAAGGTAAAGCCACGGCACATGTAACTTCTTTCCAGCATCCACATCACTTCTATGGGACTCGGAAAGAAAGGTGAGATAATGGGAACATGAAGTTCATGTTGCCTACTCTGTCATAGTAAGACAGTACCTTTTTCTTTCCTAATAATCTTTTGTCTTCTTCAAGAATCCACAAAACCGTAGCAGGCTAACTTGTTAGTTTGCAAGTAGGGGAACATCATTTTTCAAGATATCTTGAAAAGTGGTGATATCTGTTAGGGAAAAGAAGAATGCAGTTGTGAACCTCACATATGGGGCTTCTGGTTTGGGGGAATATTCCATCTTTAAATATACTGTGTTTTGTATTATAGTTCTTAACAATTGTACATTGCTACATCACAAGGATTTACCATAATTTATTTATTTAACTAATTTCCTATTTTGGACACATCCTATTTTTGCTTTCAGCTTACATCTAGAGCTTCCAATTCATCCACTGAAGTCTGGGCTAATCTAGCCTACTCCATGAGCAGCTATAGAAGCTCATGCCAGTTCCTGGGCTGTATTAACGCATAACAGATATAGCTCAGTGGTGACTCATATTTCAATAATAAAGGTCAGAGAAGGTTGGATACCAGAAAGGTTAAAATTAACTGCTACAACACCAGGCCTCATTGCAAACACAGTTTATTTGGAAAGAAATTACTGATATAATGAATATATATTGTTTTACTCCTGAGAAGATGATAAATGCTTATGACAAATATGATGTCTATACACATCATTCATAGTTTTATCTATCACTTCCTTTGGCACATGGGGTATCCACATGCCCAATAAAGCAAGAGCAAGACAAATCATCAGGGGGAGATGGAATGTAGTTTCAACTTTTATCAGTAAGCAGCACCCTTTGGACTTTATCTTAACACCTGAGAGAAAGAAGAGTGACATTTTTGTTTTATGGAAAGATTGACAAGCTTCTTGGAGAAGTGTTAGATGATATTGACTATGGAAAGGCAACTTTACACTATTTGTGATCAGGAAATTATATGAATATAGACAGTTTGGGGCCATTTTAACAAAATTACACAAGTAGAATTGAGTCTTCTGTTGTTCAAAACAGATGAACTTTGGGGGCATGAAACATAGGACATACAAGTAAACAGAGAAGTTAGCCCTTGAACTTCTCATTTTAATGACACTGGCTATTTATTTCACTTAATCTTCTAAAGTTTAGTTATCATAGTATGATCCTTGATAGAGGTCCCTAATACTTTATCTAATATACTTAGGGCCAGGTATGTTACAGGGATTCAGAATTCTTCAGATTTTAGAAAGGTGATACATGCATATAACTATGTATTATATAATATCCCCATAGCATCTATTACATAGTCAAACCCCATAATGTCTCTGCAGTGAAATATATGAAGAGCTACACCAAGTAGGAAAAATAAGGACGAAGAACCTCACATCTTTCAAGTTTGCCATCAAATGAATCTGTTGAATAATTATGTAGAAATTTTTGGTTTATGGGCCTTTTTGAATTTTGGAATTCTAAGTAAAGCAGTGTAGATCAGTGTGCTATGACATACAACATAATGCAGCACAGCATAGCAGAGTGTAAGATAAATGATATGTCCTAAACAATAAATGTTAAAACAATAGTTGTAAACATCTCATATATGACCAGTCTGTCAAAAATATTTAGGTACCGTTTGGAACTTTTCATTATTCTACACATTATAGAGGACACATTACAAACTGTCAGATATATGTGTCTCCCTGCTATTAAATTGAAAGTGTCTGCCTTTAATTTAATGGTAACATATTTGAATACATCATTAACCATACAAAGAATATTTTTATTCCTGACTTTACAAAAGTAAAGAAAACATGGCAAGTTGTGATGTATATTTTCCCTTGTTTTCCATGTTCAATTTCTGGTAAGTCAGAGAATATTCATGGATACAAAACAACACAGTAGGGAACAAATAGACTGAAAAGTATGTTCTGAATCATTGAGATCAACATCCAGGTGGAGGTCTAGAGTGGTTAGTGTTCTGCATCCTGCTCGAGGTTCTGTCTCTCTCTACTGGATTAGACACTAAAACTGTTACACACAAGACCCAGATAATTTACAAAGCTGAGCTTTTCTAGGAGGCCCATTTGATATCAAAAAACACAGAAGCATTATTTTCAGCCTCAAAATCATTAAGTCTTATCATACAGGATTTCTCGGAATAATGCAACTGCAACAATAATAATACTAGTTGCCAAAAAACATTCAGCATCTCCGATGCATTAAGCATTATTCTTAATTCTTAGGAATTTGATTTAATGTTTCTACCATCTATATGTAGAAAATTATTAATATCTGAATATTGCATACAAAGAGCCCTGCCTAGAAAAGTAAAGACCTTTACCAAGGTCGTACAGATAAAAAGGGACACGTTCAGTTTGGAAGGAGGTTCTATATGATCACAGAACCTATCTGTGGTTTCAAACACTATATTATTTTGTCTCTTTACTATGGAGCTACTTAACCTTGGATGTTCTTTAGTCAACAACAGACTATCAACAAAACACACACATGATTGCTCTAATTGCTCATTTTACTTTAATTAGTAGCTTAGCAAAGCATTTCACATGTGTTCATAACAGGGCTAAGGAAAAATTCAAATGTTTCCTGTAATTTCTTTTTGAGTCCTATTTTAACCAACAAAAGGAATAATGTTAAAAGAGGTAACTATCAGAGGTATTCCGAATTAATATTAAAGCATGTTAATAAATTTCCATTTCTAAAGTAATAAAACAGCAGGAGGATGAGGGTGTTGGCTATTCATCGAGTAAGTTGGACCTTCTAAAGTATTAAAGCAATAAATAAAAGACTCTGAAATAAGCAGTCTTGGCAGATAAGAAATAAAGCTTATTCAAGATAGAAATTATCTAAAACGAGGGATCAAGAAGAAAGAATAGAAACTGTGGGACTCCAAAATGTATGCTCTTCCTCTGTTAACTAATCCACATAATACTTTAGCAAGTAAGTAAACATTAATCTCCCCAATTTGTAGTTAAGGAAACTGTGAGATTCTCTGAAATCAAGTCATTTGTTCAACCCTCCAGCTTAAGTTTGTTGAAAGGCCAGAATCTCTAGGCAAATAACACAAGCTCGTGCAATGACTAAATTGATCTTTTGTGTGAACAGATATTATGGAATAGATTTTCTCAGGGATTGAAATAAGTAACACAATTTTGCACACACTCAAAACCTAATTCCAAAGCATCTCAAAGAGTACTACTGATAGAACTGAATACATTTTTAAGAGAATTTGTGTCATTGACCTCTCACTGTTAAAAAAAAATGATATTCAGGTGGAAAAGAATAAAACGACTTAAATAGCAAACTACTCACTAGTGGTAGAACTGAGAACACAGGTCTTCTTGCTCCCTGTCCAGAACTCCTTTCATTTCTTTGCATTTGGAGTGTGTCCCCTAATTCTTGTCAGTTCAGTCACCATATCTTCATCTTGCACATACTCTTCACAGATACAAGTAAATCTATTATTAGGGAAAATGCAGAGTAGTGTAACATTTTGCTTTTGCACAAATATTCCAATTTAACAGTAAAGTATTTCTCCCAAATTTAAGTACAGCTCTCAATGGCTTAATATGTTTTGTTAATTTAGAAGAAAATTTTCATTTTTTTCTTGGTTACCATTAGAATAAAAAATCAAATACAATAACCATTTTAATGTTTCTTAGTGGAAGGAAAACTTATCAGTATAGATTTTGCTGATGATTTGAATGTCCCTTAATAATGTGAGCACTCTAGGATGAGAATAAAATTATTTAGATTCATAATAATTATAAAATGTGTTGATAAATAAATAATGGATAATAATATAGCAAAGAAACTGTCAAGAGTTTAAAAAATATTTCATTGATTAATTTGATTTATGTTTACTGTGACTCCCCCCATGTCTAAACATGGCACTGGATAGAGAAATGAAGCTATCATCTCCCACCCCTGCTCCAAAGGCACACCCAATCCTGTAGAAAACTTTGTCAAATACCTACTACGTATTGGCGTCCATGATACTTTATACTCAAAAACAGGTAAAAGTAGAAATAGCCATCACCAAATTTGTCAAAATCTGCAATTAACGGAGTAGAAATAAATGGTAGTTTTCGGAATAAATCGACAAACAATGGTTAACAAGCTAGTAGAGTTACTGGTTTAATTAAATAGTGACTTAGAATTATTCTCTTAGGGAACTGTCTACAACATAACTCATGACCCTGTTTATATGTTTATATGAGATAAATCCAAGATATCAGTTTATTTTAAAAGTTACACTGCATAATGAAAATAGCAATGGCCTTGAAAGCTGATATACTTGATTTGCATTCCTAATCTCTCACTACCAATTGCCTTTTTTTTTTTTTTTTTTTTTTTTTTTTTTTTTTTTGCGGTACGCAGGCCTCTCCCATCGCGGAGCACAGGCTCCGGACGTGCAGGCCCAGCCGCTCCGCAGCATGTGGGATCCTCCCGGGCCAGGGCACGAACCCGTGTCCCCCCCACTGGCAGGCGGACTCCCAACCACTGCGCCACCAGGGAAGCCCCCTATTGCCTTTTAATTAATTTCTTAGATCTTCAGTTTCTTCATTTGTAAAATGACAATTAAAATAAGCCCTACTTCATATAATTGTTGTAAGGATTATGCTGAATTAAATATATTACTCTTTTTAAAAACACTTAGAATAGGGGCACATAGCAAGTGTTATGTATGTGATTGGCAAGTAAATTATTCCTAACCCTATGCTTATAGTTTTTACTCAATAGAAGTTCAAAAATAGGGAGGAGAGTGAGAAAGATCCAGAGAGAAAACACACACACACACACACACACACACACAGAAAGAGAGAGAGAGAAAAGTAGAGAGACAACTAAGCACAAAGCCAAGAGAATCACAATTCAGGAAATAGGGTGTTAAGTGTCCATCAATGCAATCAATAACTTAGGAATCTCATTCTGGCTGTTTATGATAGTAAAGATGGCAATTAAGGGATTACACTATTAAAATTATCTAGCTCACAGGTAATGCTATTTCCTTCAATTTTGCTAGGTAGACAAAATTTGGCTATAACAATTCACTTTATTTGACTCAGCCAGGTAGTATGAACACAATACTCAAGACCATCTTGTATAGGGCCACAAAAATCACCAGATCTTCTGCAAGATCACTCCGAATTTAAACACTAGAAGGGTAACAAAAATTGTAATTGGAAAAATAACTACTTCCCATATAATTATGTATCTGAATTGCATGGGTAAAAATATGATTTGGGGGCTGTGCCTACCTTTAATTTTAGAGAAGTTTGTGATTTTCTTCAAGTAATTGGAAGTTCAGGTAATAAACATTGAAAAAGTTAGCATTTTTTTCCTCCCCTCTTACCTTCATGACCTAATTTAAATTCAAAAGTTATTGAGGCATGCAAGAGGAGCCATTGTTTTGCATATGGGACTAGAAAATGGAATGACACTACCCCTGTTGTATGAGAAAATGAGATAAATCCAAGTTGCTTTGCATTTATAAAGTATCAATGAGCTAAAAATCTCACAGTCAGATTCACAAAGAGAACTTTCTGCAAAAAAATTTTAAACCTCACTCTTCAGTAAGAAGTCATTTTGGGGAATACTTTTATCTTTCCCAACTCTCTTTCTCAACAAACTCTCTCTCTTTTTCTGTTTCTGTTTCTGTTTCTCTTTCTCTCTATCTCAGTTTTGAAATTCATATGACAATTTCTAACATGACCTATTAACTTTAAATCTTCCCTGATAGGAGGAGTTCACATAAGTTCATCATCTTAGATTTAAATCTCATGATCTTTTACACATTTAAAAAAGGAATATATCAGTGGTTATTTGAGAGAAAGAATGTAATTATTGCATTGGAATTTAGCAGATATTTTCTATTCAAAAACCTTTCAACAATGAGCAAAATGTGGAATTTGAAAGCCCAATAACTAAATCCAAATCTACCCTAGGTTTATTAGAGAAAACAAAAATAGCTTATCAATCTGCTCTTTTAATCTACATTTCCAGCAAACTGTAAAAAGAAAAGCAAAACAAGTTGACACAGCAACAACCTGTGTTTACTGGATGTGGAGCCATGAGGGTATGTGCAAGTATGTGCACACTCACAGGACGTTGCATTCATCAGTTTTGCAACCCTACAGAAGGCTTGGGATACATCAGAGCATGCACTTGGCATATCTCTCTTCCCTGGGACCTTGCTACACCTCTACTCACACTTATCACTACCCTTGAGTGATTTAAGCATTCCCCAGGAGTAGTGATATCCATAAATTAATGTGATCACTTTTCTGTATAAATATGCCACTATTAAACCAACGTAACATGTTGTGTCACTTTTCATAGTTGGATTTAGTTGTGCTGGACAAGTCTTATTCTCTTATCCAGATTTATTTATGATTAAAAGCATACATATTTGAGGTAATATATTACACCAAATGATCTCATGGTCCTTAGCTATGAAACAGATGGAACTCATGGAGAAATCACACCCTGATATTAATTTCATTTACATAATACTGAAAGTAGGAGAGGTAAGAAAATGCATCCGAAGTTACAGTACACTATGGTAATATATATTCTAATACTGCTTTTTCCTCTATATGAAGAGTTCCCAAATTTTGCTGACAGAGCTGTAGCAAAGGTAAATTTTTGCCTCTACCCTCTCAGGGTGTTTTGGTTGTACCTGAGAATTAAACTCACATAAGACAAATTAATAGGAGAAAAGCATACAAATTTATGTGTTTTACATGATATGGGAACCCTCATATGGGGTGCAGCCCCAGAGAAATGGCAAAACCTACATGCTATTATCCTGGGTTGAACAAAGGGACACAGTTGTGGAAAATTAACTAAACTATATGCAGAGGCAAAAGAAAGATAAGAATTATTTCAACAAGCTCTGTTTGTATAGAGAACTCTTGGCTTTGACTCTCCATCGAAGAATGTTTCTTTTCTCCTGGTACAGGGAAGGCACCTTTCACATGGAAGTTTTAATCTCCCATTTTCAGGAAGAAAAAAGGAAGTTAAAATGCCCTTCTTGTGTGTGCTGTTTTTTTAGTATCTTTAGCTCAAAATAATCGTGAGGCCAAAGTGATGTATTTTGCGGTGGTGTATTCTGACACTCTTCATATCTTAGAGGATTCCATAAAGATGTGGAAGACAAGGTCATATTCATAACAAATCTCTCCCAAAATCCTAATGAAAAAATGTATTATTTTTCTGACAAGACACACTCAAAATTACATCATGTAAGTAGAGATTTTCTTACTGATTCATATGTGTATTAAAATTTTTCATCAGTACCTTATATTAAGAGCACATCACCATTCACAAATTTTCAGTATTTATAGACAACCCTGTGAGGTACCATGCATCTAATTACTCAATAAACCATATATATATATATATATATATATATATATATATATATATATATATATATATATGTATGTATGTATGTATATATCCATCCATCCATCCACACAGAGGTACAATACACACACACACACACAAATGCTCTTTGCTTCCTCTGTATTCCCACTGCTAATTCATTGGTTTGGGCTTTCAGCATCTTTCTTTCTTCTGGCCAATAAGCTCGTAGATGATAGGTGACCTCAAAACATTCTCCAACCAGTCCATCCTCTATACCTCTACTAACGTTAGCTTTCTAGAAAACAGTATTTATAAGGGCATGTTTAATGATTCTTCTTTTGCTATAAGATAAATTTTCAGCACCCTAACAAATAAGGCACACAAGATTCTCTGTAACTGTTCAAAATTCTGTAACAAAATTCTCTGTTCAGCATCTCCTGCTTCCCCTTCTCCATCCATATGCAGTTTTCTCCAACTGCAGCAAAGTACTTATTATTTCCCCATATATGCCCAGTTCTTTTGAACCTGTAAGTTTCAGCAGAGATTATGCATTTCCTCTAGAAGTATTTATCCATGAAAACTCTTATTAGATGTTACTTTCCCAGCTTACATATCACCTCCTCTAACATATATGAATGTATATGAAATTTTAATATATAGATTATTTAATATATATAATATATTATACATTTCAATATATATGTGAAATATTCTGTGGTTTCCTTCTGAGACCCCATGTAGATTAAGTTACCTGTGTAAGAAGTCATATATTTATTTTCAGTTTTTAGCACATTTCATAATATATTGTGACCAAGTGCATACTTGGTCTTATGTCAGAAAGGTGTCAGACTTCTGTCAGAAAGGTGGGTTTGTGTGAGAGTTAGTTGTCCTAAACCATAGCTGCATTTACCTTTTGTTTCTGGTCTGGGTGCACAATATCTATTGTAAATGAAATAAAGCATACCTTTCTTTAAATTTGCATTTACTTATTCTAACACTTAGAAGATCAATTTTATCTTCTCTTGCAAAATTTCAATCTTCAGTGACTTCACTAGCAAGCATTTGGTAAAAGATCAAATTGAAAATGAGGTTTCACAAAGAACTCAGAAAAATTTGAAAAACTTTCTTAATTCCTAATAAGACCTTAAGGATGTTCAAAATGACCTTCGGGTCATATAAAAATATTATCAGGTTTTACAACTGGATACCTTGGGTGGGGGCTGGTTGGCTAGGTCTTGAAGGAGAAATAAGTGGTTCTGTTAAATTCTCTTTTACATAGTACCTGGTGCTGCAGTAGAACCCTGTGGGTACCTCACAAGCATTATTTCAAAAGAATGAATATGTAAGGAAGCACTATAGCAGGCAAGATTTATAATCTTAATATGTTTTCATCTTAAGTCACAGTTAGAGCTTTCTGCACAGCACACTGAAATTTCTGCTTGATAGCGATACTAGTGAAAATGTATTGATGCATGTTTTAGGTGTCAGTTTTCAAAGTATAAAATCAAATTCAATTGACTTTCTCTTTGGCTCATTTTTTAAAATTTCAGTTGCTATAATGATCATTGTTTAATGACTATGGCAGTGTTTAGGACATTGCTGTCAACTTTTAGCTCATGGTTTGGCAACTTTACCAGCAACACCTGACAGTTCATTAGAAATGCAGAGTTTCAGGTCCTACCTCAGATCTACTGCAAATAAGAGTCTGCATTGTAGGACAGGAATAAAGACGCAGACGTAGAGAAAGGACTTGAGGACATGGGGAGGGGGAAGGGTAAGCTGGGACAAAGTGAGACAGTGGCATGGACATATATACACTACCAAATATAAAATAGATAACTAGTGGGAAGCAGCCACATATCACAGGAAGATCAGCTTGGCGCTTTGTGACCACCTAGAGGTGTGGGATAAGGAGGGTGGGAGGGAGATGCGAGAGGTAGGG
This sequence comes from Mesoplodon bidens, assembly GCF_964165515.1. Lineage (NCBI taxonomy): Eukaryota > Metazoa > Chordata > Mammalia > Artiodactyla > Ziphiidae > Mesoplodon > Mesoplodon bidens. Next base: position 46,112,067 of record NC_138170.1, on the reverse strand, counting down.
GATATGAAAATATATATGTGTATGTATAGCTGATTCACCTTGTTATACAGCAGAAACTAACACAACATCGTAAAGCAATTATATTCCAATAAAGATGTAAAAAGAAAAAGAATCTGCATTGTAACAGGATCTTCAGTTGATTCAAATGCACATTAATTTCTTTTAATTTTTATTTTATATTGGACTGTAGTTGATTTACAATGTTGTGTTAGTTAAGTATAGTACTCTGTATATGTCATTAAATTTTGAGAGGCACTGATATAAGCTGTCACCAAGTATAATTTTCTGCATTATATTAGTTTGAAACTACCTAAGACTGTGAGGTTTAAAATATAAAACTGTATTCAATTATTCAATCATAACACACTAAGAAAAAGTATTTGCTGCTGAATTCTGCAGTGTTTTTGACCGCCAAATTGTAATTACCTTAATACAGTCAAGTAATTTTATCTGTAGCTCTCTTTGGATTACATTTCCCACTTTGTGTTTTATCTATGTACAAGCCTCATTTGCTGAACAGTGTTTTGAAATACTTGAATATAGGAACTTATTTAATACTTCATTGGAACTGGAAAACTGTAGGCTCTCCAACATTCAGAACTTATAATTAATGTTGTAGATCCTTGATTTATTGGAAAGATAAATCTTAGTTTATTTGTTATCTTGGGATGTTTATGTTAGACATTATATATCAAGTTTTAATATCTTTTATAATTTATATATAGTATATTAAGTACTCATAAATACTTGCTAAATATATATTATTAATATCATTTACAGTTTCAGTAATTCCATTCATGCATATATTCAAAAATATTTATTAATTATCTACTCTATGCCAAGTTCTATATGCTTGGGGAACAGCAGTGAACAAGATAGCCAAAACCTTTTTTTTAAAGTGGAACTTACATTTTAGTGGAGAAAACAGAAAAACAAATAGAAAACTGCATAGTAAATTGCTCTGGAGAAAAATAAAGCAGCCAGAGTGATAAGGGGATGCAGAGAAAACAGGACAAGGTAGGGGGTAAATGTTGCCCCCATTGAGCTTAATAAGCACTAGAATATAAGAATTAGATTAACCTTAAATGTGTAAGATTTTTAAAGGTGATTGATCTACATGAGGATAAAGAACATAAAATTATTAATCCTGATGATCTCGATACAGATAATGGTGGCAAACCTATGAGTACTGGAGGGTTGGGAAAGAGAGTAGTTTCTTTCTATGATGACATAGGGTTCTAGCAACCTGTTTTCACTCTTGGCAATGGTGACAGGGAGGCTGAGAATAGGTTGGTTGATTTGGAGCACACAGATTTGTTGGGTCCCAACTTGAATCATATTCCTGAGAGCATTTCCTTTTTTCTATATTATGTGAACCTCACTTTAAAACATGATTCAGATATTATCCTTAATTCATCCTGAGGAAGCCAATGACAGTTCACTTATCTTTAGCTGGTGACTGATGTTTACTAACATAGAGGCAAGCTTCAGACTACCTGAAATAAATCTGTCACCTACCTAGAATGTGGCTCCAAACTTACTATTAATTCACACCAGTAAGGCATACATAATGTAAGAAACAGAGGCATCCTTTCTGCTGCCATAGTCCTTGAACCAAAATTTTTCCAGAACCACCCTCAAGATTTTGCAAGTCCATTGTTTAGAAAACCATAGTGATTCATTCATTTCTACTCTCGGAAGACTTTCTGGGTTTATGGAACGGAAATCCATTTTATTAGGCAGGAATATAAGGCAAAGGGACAATGATGAATTACAACAGAAATCCATTTCCAGGAGGGAAGTTACCTAGAGTATCCAAAACAGCACACCTCATATGCATCTACACCCTCACATTATAAGCAAGTCATGGCTTCCTCCCAGTTGTTTAATTTCAAGGCAGTTGGGCCAAGTGAGATGCTAAGCAGAAGGGACAGGAAGGCCAACAGTGTCACCAAGGAGGCACCTGGCCTCAACATTTCTAAATAGAGCACTCATCTCTGATAATACTAGCTTTTCTACTTGAAGTATAAGAAATATCTGCCTCCGTCCACCTATGCTCACATATCAAACATTTAAAATAGCCTCTAGTGATGAGAGCCCTGGAAAATTCTTGAAACTGAGCATATACTAGATGGCAAATCTTGGGTTTACATATGCTCCAGGTAAAGTGTTCTGCCTCTGCTCTCTTTAGTACTGCACTGTGGGGGCTATTTAGGTCTCCTGCCTATCTATCTATCTATCTTTCTATCTATCTCTGTCATTGATCTCTACATTTATCATCATCATCTAGCTATATAACGAGATTGATAAAGAAAAGAAAAGAACTAAAATTAATAAGGAAATATTAAATTCCTGAAATAATATATTATGTATTTATTCAGCAATTCTGTATAGTGGGATTACCCCAATTTCATGGAGGAAGGTGTTTTAGATTCGTTGTCTGACAAAACACCAGAATTGTTATTTGAATTCAGGACTTTCCAATTCATATGTTTGTGTCCTTTCCTCCAAATGATGCTGCCTCAGGGCCAGACATTGGAGAGAAATCTAGACTTAGGTAGGAAAGTAGTTTTAACTTTCAGTTGACAGTCCCTTCAGACAGAGGTTATCACTCCTTATTATTTTAATATCAGACTTTATGAGGACTAATAGGTCATAACAGAATAAGACAAAAGATTGCTGGCTCTGGTTAAGATGGCAATTGAACCAATGTGCTCATTATTGGTCCCCCTTGTCTTTCCCCTTGGTTTCTGAGGCCAACTTGTTTTCTATGATCTTTCAGAGTATAAGACAGTCTATACTGTTGAGTGCTCTCACTTCTTCTAGATAATTATATAAGAGATATAAGGATTAATTTATTTTGCTTCAGTTATTTCAGAGATGGATTTCACTTTTGTGATTTACAAGCTGATGAGATCATAAACCTGAAATTAAAAGTGTCTTCAGATCTTGGATTTTCTTTTTTGTTTTTTCTGCTTTATTGCAGTATGACTGACAAAAATTGTATAAATTTAGGTTGTACAACATGACTTTTTTAATGGTGTAAAATGTGATTATTTAATATGTATGTTTATAGTGTGAAATGATTACCACAATCAAGTTAATTAACACATCCTTCACCTCACATAATTACCATTTTTCTTTGTGTGTGGTGAGAACACTTACCATTTACTCTTTTAGCAAATTTCAAATGTACAGTACAGTACAGGCATACCTCAGAGATATCGTGGGTTTGGATCCAGACCACTGCAATAAAACTAGCCACATAAATTTTTTGGTTTCCCAGTGCATAGGAAAGTTATGTTTCCACTATACTATGGTCTGTTAAGTGTGTAATAGCATTATGTCTAAAAAAACAAAGTATATACCTTAATTAAAAACAGTTTATTACTGAAAATCTAATCATTGCCTGAGCCTTCAGCAAGTCAATCTTTTTGTTGGTGGAGGGTCTTGCCTCACTGTTAATGGCTGCAGACTGATCAGGGTGCTGGCTGCTGAAGGCTGGGGTTGCTGTGACATCTTCTTAAAATAAGACAACAATGAAGTTTGCCACATCAATTGACTCTTCCTTTCACTTGAACACTTAGAAGCCATTGTAGGATTATTAATTGGCCTAATTTCAATATTACTGTTTCTAAGAGGATAGGGAGGCCTGAGGAGAGGGAGAGAGACTGGGGAAAGTCCAGTCAGTGGAGCAATCAGAACATAAACAATATTTATCAATTGTTTGTTGTTTGATTCGGGCACAGTTTGTGGCACCCCAAAACAATTACAATAGATCACTTCATAGAGCCCTGATCACAGATCACCATAACAAATATAATAATAATGAAAAAGTTTGAAATGTCACAAAAACTATCAAAATGTGACACAGAGACACAAAGTGAGCAAATGCTGTTGGAAAAATGATACCACTAGACTTGCATGATACAGGGTTACCACATACCTTCAATTTGTAAAAAACACAATACCTGCAATGCACAATAAATAAAATGAGGTATGCCTGTATTGTTAACTATAATCACCATGCTGTATGTTAGATCCCTAGAACTTATTCATCTTATAAATGAAAAATTTGTACCCTTTGACCAATATCTCCCCTGTTTCACCCAGTCCCTAGCCCCTGACAATCACCATTCTTTCAATTCTTCTTATTCATCTCTAGTATCACAATCAATTCCACAACATTTTCTTTTCAGAGTTAAGAATTTGATCATCAGTGCTGGTTTATTCCACAAAGATAAAAATTAAATAAATGAACAAATTGTGCTTGTTCATTATATTTACTACAAATAAAATGTTGCTAAAATTAGAGTTAAAGAGATTTTCTTTCCTTTAAGATTAGAATCACTGACAAAAATGGTAGCACAATTTATCCATGAATACATTTTATTAAAAAGGTGATTAATACATTCACAAATTAAACAGTGTTATAAGATTTAGAAAATGAAAGAGACATTAAATATTATATAATCCATTATTTACTTAAAAGGAAAATGAGACCAAGCCCACTTATGTGATTAACCCAAAATCACGTAGACAGTTTATACAAGAGGTAACTTCTAGCCCAAAATTTCTGAATTTCTCTCCAGCATCTCTCAAAACACTGATTTTCTTCCCTTCCATTCACCCTATTTTCTTGATTCACAGATATAACAAAATAGCAAATTTTAATTTTGCTTCTATTTCCTACCATCATAAATCTAAAAATAGATTGAGGTGACATATATAGTAGATTTACTCAACTTGGGTATGCACCTTGATTTTCAATGAATTATGAAGACATCCTGTAGTCAGACACCTGCAGGTGAACCACATGCCTTCCCTGCTACACTTCAGGGTTGCGGTTTCTGGCATGAACATCAGAGTAGCAGTCCTCCATTGTGGCGGGCAGTAGAGAAGAGGACTTCAGCGAGAAGAATGACTGACTCAGGAAGGGTTGGGCCACCCTTGGCTCTCAACTCTGCCCTGTCCATAATAAGATGTTTTCATCAGGACGAATGAGCTGATGCTCATTTATCCTCCTGATCTTTGCCAGCTACTCATGGCCACTACTGAGCTGGGACAAGAAAGTTAAACTCCAAATTCTTTAATCCAGCCTTGATACAAAGCCCAGTTTGTCTAGTAGTAAACCATTGCCTGATGTAACCTTTGTATTAGAGGAAGATTTTGAAAATGTATTTACCTTTTGAATCCATTAGCTTATTTTCTATAAATCTGTTGCATCAGGTAGAAAAAGAAGACATGATTCTAAAACTTTAGCTAGCTATACTGAATGCAGTGATTCTGAAACACAGTGACCTTTTTTTCTCCTATTATGTCAGATTTTTCCTGGCTCTTTTTAATCATACAATACTGACTTACCAGGTTTTAAAGGGTAGTACAATTTAAACAACATAATAACTTTCCCATGATCAGACCTACTATTATAAAAAATTGTTTAAAAAAGGAATACATGTTCAATTCAGGAAATAAACATAAAAAGGCACAAAAGGAAGAAATTCTCTAGATATAAAACTCACATTATGGCTTTGAAAATATTTGTACACAGTTGTGTATGTATGCCTCTGTGTGTCTTTGTTTTTAAAAAAAATCAAAGCATCATGTACAAAATCTGCTTTTCTTCATTCAGTACCTTATAGTGATTATTTTCCCACTTCTAAAACTATACCTTTATACCATTTTAAAGTGCATTTTATAAAGTGTTCCATTAAAGTAATTTATTTTAGCAATTCCCTGTTGTTGGACATTTATATTGTTTCTGATTTGCACTATTATAGATAATGATTGTTAAAATTCCATTTATATTTGTACAGCTCAGAGTAAATTACTATGAATATGTGGTATGTCATAGGGTATACGTACTTTTATCTTCAAAGATTTTATACCATCTTATGCTTCTACTGCTCAAGGACTCTTGTTTATTTGCTCATTTAAATAATGTTTAATGGATGTCAATCTTGTGCCAAGGCACATGCTGAGCACTAGGGAAAATGGGTTTAGTTTAAAATAAGAAAATAGACAAAGTCTTAGCCGTGTGGATGGAAACACAGTCTAACAGGGGATAGGTGATTAGTCAACTGATTACACTTTAATATGTACTATGAAAACAGAGTAAGACTGTATAAGAACATTTAACAGAGAGACTTTACCTAGTTAAAGGACAAGATATGTTTCCCTGAAAAATTGACAGTCAAGCCAACATCTGCAGGATGAATAGAAGGATGGATTAATCGATTTAAGTGAGAAAAGGCTACAGAAGAAAGAATTCCAGGAAGAAGGAGCAGTCATACTTTTGCTAAGACTTAAGACAGTTTACAACAGAAAAAAAAGTGACAATATTATTAATTGTAAAGTTAGCATTTTCCCACCACTCAGAGAATTGGAGGATTGTGAAAAAACCAAAGCAGTTATAAGGAAGAAGGAAGCTGTCTTTTCTTTGTATTATGTGTGTATATTTAACCCTACTACAATGCCCACAAATTTTTCTTTTATGTAAGTTTCTTTGACTACTGGTGCAATTTAGTCATTTAAGTTATCTGGAAATGTCCTATGCCAGTATAAATTTTTTAAAGTCCTATATCAGTATAAATTTTTAAATAATTTTCATATCGATATGTGAGTTACTTATACAAATATATTGACCTTTTGTCATATTTTATAAGTATTTTCCCTCTAGATTACAAGGCAAGATCATGTTGTTTTTGATATACAGCATTTTACTTCATGCAGTCAAGTCTATCATACTTTTCCTTTATGCTTTATGACTTAGATGTCATACTTAATCTTTCCCTACTATTATTACACAAACAATCTTAGCCTTTCTTGAATTTACTGCTAGAGGTAACTTTGTTTAACCTGCTAAAAGGAATTTATACTTCTCCGAAGGAAATTTAATCTTTAGTTACATACTTAGGCATTATTAACCACATGATCTTATATTATATATGGCTGTCCCTTTATAATCCGTGAAAATTATCAAGCAACTTATAATCATACATGTGGCAAATGGTTTTAAAACTAACACCACTCAGTAAGTCTATACACATAACCCAGGGTTACTCTTCACACCATGTGTTGGCACGTACTTCCGTTGATCCATCCACACTCAGTCTTGGTGGAAGATTTGCATGAACAGCCTATCATGTAGTGGTGGAAAGAAACTAAGGTCCCTGCCAAGGATCTTGGATGCTATCTCAGGTCTATCATCAATATTGTAAAATTTAGATGAGTTTGACGTTTGAGCTGCTAATTAAAGACAAATTAAAACCATGTTTCCCTTATTGCAAGAATTATATTACATTAATTAACTCAACAGGCATTCAGTGATTTCTATTTTGCATCTACAATGCTTGTCTCATGAGACTGTGCATATATTAAGACAAAATCATATACTTGAGAAACATGGTGAAGGCTTTTAAAATAATCATTTGCATCAAAGTTTGATGAGAGCTGTATAAGAGATGTACTCTGGAAGCTGAGGGAGCACAGATGAGGAGTACCTGGATCAGTCAGTGAGAGCTAAGAAAACCTTTACAGAAGAGCTGATGCCTTGGCTGAGGGCTCCAAAAAGAGCTAGAGACAGACTCTTGAATAATAATGTGATATGGTGTTTTTTGCCAATATCCTGTTATAAGAGATAACATACTGTTTCAGAATCGCAAATAAATCCCTATGGGTAGAGGGGGGATGCATGGTATGTACAGAGGCTAGAGAGCTTTGGAGGTCTTAGTATGACAGGTTCGGTAGTTTGGACTCCAAATACTATGGAGAGTCACTGAAGATTTTTAGCTGCCAAGTCACATGTTCAGAAGGACAGAGACAAAGTTACTTTCATAAGTAAAAAACGTCTGTGTCTTTATTCCCGTCTTGCCCCTAGGTTCTTCATGACCTTTTTTTTTTTTTTTTTAGATTCCATATATATGTGTTAGCATATGGCATTTGTTTTTCTCTTTCTGGCTTACTTCTCTCTGTATGACAGATTCTAGGTCCATCCACCTCACTACAAATAACTCAATTTCGTTTCTTTTTATGGCTGAGTAATATTCCATTGTATATATGTGCCACATCTTCTTTATCCATTCATCTGTTGATGGACACTTAGACCTACTAGAGAATGGACTTGAGGATACGGGGAGGGGGAAGGGTAAGCTGGGACAAAGCGAGAGAGTGGCATGGACATATATACACTATCAAACGTAAAATAGATAGCTACTGGGAAGCATCGACATAGCACAGCGAGATCAGCTCGGTGCTTCGTGACCACCTAGAGGGGTGGGATAGGGAGGGTGGGAGGGAGGGAGATGCAAGAGGGAAGAGATATGGGGACATATGTATATGTATAACTGATTCACTTTGTTATAAAACAGAAACTAACACACCATTGTAAGGCAATTATACTCCAATAAAGATGTTAAAAAAATAAAAATAAAAAGTAAAAAAGAGCACACAGCTAGAAGATGTTAATGTCTTCGTCACTAAATCTGGAAATTTTGAAGAGCGTCCAGGAAAATAAAAGCCTGACTCTTGAAGAATAAGAAAATCCACAACATAAATAGCAATGATTTAATAATTAGATTTAAACAGAAGGCTGGCTTCTAAAATTGTTATGCAGCTTCTAAAGTACTTATGGAAAAAATAAACAAGCAAGAATATTCAGGAAGACTTTAAAAAATAAATCACAGTAATTAAAACAGTGTGGTAAAGATGAATAAATACATATATAGACCAAAAGAACAGAGGAGAAAGACTGGGAATAGCCCAGATGAATATGAAATTTTGTATTTAAGAAAGGCAATATCTTACATTAGTAGCGTTAATATGGATTTGTGAATAAATGATCCAAGGTCAACTGGGTTAAGAATTTAGATCCATATCTCAAGAAATAGGTAAACTGCAGATTAATAAAAGATTTAAGTGTAAAAACATAACACCATGCATGTGCTTGAGGAAAATATGAGTGAATCATTTTATAACCTTGCAGTAGGGAAGGATCATGACCCAAAACCTAGAAACCACAAAATTACAATCTAACAAATAAACTATAAGTACATTAAAAAAAAACTTCTGCATAGCAAAAACTATCACTGCAAAATCAAAATAAGAATATAAGACTGAAAAAATTTTATATCACAGAAAAAAAGATTACTATCCATATATATGGATATATATATTCCCACGAAATCAATAAGAAAAAGACCAATAGCTCATTATATAAAAGAACAAAGTATATACATAGTTCACAAGAAAAAAAAAAATATATATATATAAATTGTTCTTCAGCAGATGAAAAGGTGTTTAACTTCTCTCCAAATAAGAGAAATGCAAAAATCCAAAAGGTTGACCACACAATCTGTTGATAGGACAATGGAGAAAACGTACTCTCATAACCTGTTGGCAAGAATGTTAAGTTGAATCAACTTCTCTGCAGGAAAATTTGGCAACATCTCTTGAAATTACAACTGCATCATCCTTTGATTTTGCAATCCCGCTTTGGGGAATCTCTTCTGTAGATATTCCTGAACATGTGCAAAATAACAAATGTGTAAGTTTAATCATCTGGCATCTTTTTCAGTGTAGCAACCTTGCATTTTCTAGAGTTTGAAAGCAAGCTAAAATTTAGGGTACAACTACACATCAAAATTATGCAGCATTTAAAAAAATGAGAAAACCCTCTTCGTGTTGATAGTAAATTATCTCTAGAATGTATTCTTAAATTTTAAAAAAAGTTTTAGGACAGTATATAAGAAAAGGGGGAAGAGAATATATAGTATTTCTTAGAATTTACATAAAGAAACATGGAGAAAATACACAAGAAACTAAAAATGGTTATGTAAGGAGTGAGTGTGATAGGATAAGACAGATTAGAATGAGACTTCTTCTTGTGTACCATTTTGCTTTGATTTTTACATGAACTATCTATTCAAAATATAAAATTTCTCTATAGTAAAATATGGCCTAAATAAAAATACTATTACATATACACATATAAAGTTTACAGAATCTATAGACAACTGAAGAAAATAAACAGTATATAAAATAGAAAGTAGATCCATAACTTATTTTTTAAGTATTTACCTCTGTAAGTGCTTCATAATGGAATAACTTCAGATTTTCACTACAATCATAAAATAATAAATATAGCTGCCTTCTATATCACTTTGCCCACTAGTCTCTCGAGTATGGGTGGATGGTAAAATGTAATTATATATCATAACAATGGTAACATAGCTTTGAGGTTGCATGGGATTGAAAATACCTGTTCACCTTCTGCATATCACTAATTTGAGGTTCCAGAAAGTTTCCATTTGTATATTATTAATATAGTAGAGATAGAAAGTGTCAATAACTGTGTGGTTTTATTAAAAACACAGTTTTATTTTTATTGTTGCTCTGAGAAGTTAATTTTGGTTTATTTTTATATACTTTATGAGAATTGTAAAGTGCCATATAGAAAACCAACCAAGGCTAAAATCAGTAACATCATCAGTCACTTGCTACTTGTCAGGCCCTGTGTGTTCTGCTGCAGCATTCAAAGTTGTGCCTTTGAGAAATGGGGCTTTAACCTTGGAAGTTAGAGCAACTGAATACTCAAATGGATTTGACTACTTTAGAAGTCTTTCAAAAGCCTTTAAGATTCTTCTGGTAACAAAACTATTTACTTATACAAGCTTTAACTCTGAAATGAATGGAAATGACAGACTTGGATAGAAACTATCAAAAGTACTATCAAAAGTGCCAACCCATGAATCACAGACAACTACAAAGGAACAGACAAGAAAACAACCACATCTGTGGTTTTTATGAGGAAGGGGTGATGGATGATTAAGAAACCCATTCCGCCTAATACTACCTCAGATTTTGGGTGGAGAAAGGAATGAATGCTCAAAACAAGAAAATAGAAGAGATTAAATTCTTCAAATTATCAATATGACAGAGGAAGGAAGGAGGAGGTGGGAACAGTAATTCTTCAGTACATATTCAAATGATTCATTGAGCTTTCTAGGACAAATAGAGCTAATTGTAGGAAAAGACCAAAGTTATAATCCAGTAGCCTGTTGCTTTTCATTTGGCCTTCACTTTTTTGTTCTTTTTAAAATAAGTCTTTTAAAAAGCATGGGTTAGCAATATTAAAGACTTTGGCAAAGAAAATCAGTAATTTAGGGCTTGATGTACCAGCAAGTAATGGACCAGCTGAAGGATTCTAAAACAGCTGCAACTTGCCATCTTTTACAGGGTAGGGAGTTCTGATCAGCAATTAGATTTGTCATATCAATTCCTTGGACCTAGGTTTTGTTGTTGTTTTCTTGCCTGCTTGCCAGTAAAGAATCAAAGAACAAAATTCCTTGGAAAAACATAAATAAATTAGTAGTTTTAAATCACTACTTTTATCTTTTGCTTTTAATTAAGTGTTATTAGCCAAAAGAAGATTTTTGCATCTAGTCACTATATGAGGACTTAAAATGAAATCAATGATACTCTATAGTGACAGATGGAACTTCAATGGTTTACAGTGAGAGAAAGTTGAGGGTTTTTAGTGCACTGAATTTTAATTTAGTAGTTATAAAAAAATAAGAATTGGGGGCCTCCCTGGTGGCGCAGTGGTTGAGAGTCCGCCTGCCGATGCAGGGGATACGGGTTCGTGCCCCGGTCTGGGAGGATCCCATATGCCGCGGAGCGGCTGGGCCCGTGAGCCATGGCCGCTGGGCCTGCGCGTCCGGAGCCTGTGCTCTGCAGCGGGAGAGGCCACAACAGTGAGAGGCCCGCATACCGCAAAAAGAAAAAAAAAGAATTGGAAAAATTGGGTTGAAAAGTATTCATTTCTTTTAATGAAATGAATGATTGCAAAACTATATGGCTTGGGTAATTTTTAACAATTTAAGGCATTTCTAATTCATACTGAATATAGAGAGAATAAATAAATTGAGCTCAGTTCAGAATAATTTTATGTAAAACCTTCTCTACATAGATAAAAATGCACCTCACCATAGTTTTCATTCTCTTTGCCGTTGAGCCCTGATTTTTTTTTTTTTTTAGTTTCTGCTTTATAACAAATTGAATCAGTTATACATATACATGTGTTCCCATATCTCTTCCCTCTTGTGTCTCCCTCCCTCCCACCCTCCCTATCCCACCCCTCCAGGCGGTCACAAAGCAACGAGCTGATCTCCCTGTGCTATGCGGCTGCTTCCCACTAGCTATCTGCCTTACGTTTGGTAGTATATATATGTCCATGCCTCTCTCTCGCTTTGTCACAGCTTACCCTTACCCCTCCCCATATCCTCAAGTCCATTCTCAAGTAGGTCTGTGTCTTTATTCCCGTTTCACCCCTAGGTTCTTCATGACATTTTTTTTTCTTAAATTCCATATATATGTGTTAGCATACGGTATTTGTCTTTCTCTTTCTGACTTACTTCACACTGTATAACAGACTCTAGGTCTATCCACCTCATTACAAATAGCTCACTTTCGTTTCTTTTATGGCTGAGTAATATTCCATTGTATATATGTGCCACATCTTCTTTATCCATTCATCAGATGATGGACACATAGGTTGTTTCCATCTCCGGGCTATTGTAAATAGAGCTGCAATGAACATTTTGGTACATGTCTCTTTTTGAATTATGGTTTTCTCAGGGTATTTGCCCAGTAGTGGGATTGCTGGGTCATATGGTAGTTCTATTTCTAATTTTTTAAGGAACCTCCATACTGTTCTCCATAGTGGCTGTACCAATACACATTCCCACCAGCAGTGCAAGAGTGTTCCCTTTTCTCCACACCCTCTCCAGCATTTATTGCTTCTAGATTTTTTTATAATGGCCATTCTGACTGATGTGAGATGATATCACATAGTAGTTTTGATTTGCATTTCTCTAATGATTAATGATGTTGAGCATTCTTTCATGTGTTTGTTGGCAGTCTGTATATCTTCTTTGGAGAAATGTCTATTTAGGTCTTCTGCCCATTTTTGGATTCGGTTGTTATTTTGCTATTGATCCACATGAGCTGCTTATAAATTTTGGAGATTAATCCTTTGTCAGTTGCTTCATTTGCAAATATTTTCTACCATTCTGAGGGTTGTCTTTTGGTCTTGTTTACGGTTTCCTTTGCTGTGCAAAAGCTTTGAAGTTTCATTAGGTCCCATTTGTTTATTTCTGTTTTTATTTCCATTTCTCTAAGATGTGGGTCAAAAAGGATCTTGCTGTGATTTATGTCATAGAGTGTTCTGCCTATGTTTTCCTCTAAGAGTTTGATAGTTTCTGGCCTTACATTTAGGTTTTTAATACATTTTGAGCTTATTTTTCTGTATGGTGTTAGGGAGTGATCTAATGTCATACTTTTACATGTCCCTATCCAGTTTTCCCAGCACCACTTATTGAAGAGGCTGTCCTTTCTCCACTGTACATTCCTGCCTCCTTTATCAAAGATAAGGTGACCCTATATGCGTGGGTTTATCTCTGGGCTTTCTATCCTGTTCCATTGATCTAGCTTTCTGTTTTTGTGCCAGTACCATACTGTCTTGATTACTCTAACTTTGTAGTATAGTCTGAAGTCAGGGAGCCTGATTGCCCCAGCTCCGTTTTTCATTCTCAAGATTGCTTTGGCTTTTCGGGGTCTATTGTTTTTCCAAACAAATTTTGAAATTTTTTGTTCTACTTCTGTGAAAAATGCCAGTGGTAGTTTGATAGCAATTGCATTGAATCTGTAGATTGCTTTGGTAGTAGAGTCATTTTCACAATATTGATTCTTCAAATCCAGGAACATGGTATATCTCTCCATCTATTTGTATCATCTTTAATTTCTTTCATCAGTGTCTTATAATTTTCTGCCTACAGGTCTTTTGTCTCCTTAGGTAGGTTGATTCCTAGATATTTTATTCTTTTTGTTGCAATGGTAAATGGGAGTGTTTTCTTAATTTCACTTTCACATTTTTCATCATTAGTGTACAGGAATGCCAGAGATTTCTGTGCATTAATTTTGTATCCTGCTACTTTACCAAATTCATTGATTAGCTCTAGTAGTTTTCTGGTAGCATCTTTAGGATTCTCTGTGTATAGTATCATGTCATCTGCAAACAGTGACAGCTTTACTTCTTCCTTTCCGATTTGGATTCCTTTTATTTCCTTTTCTTCTCTGATTGCTGTGGCTAAAACTTCCAAAACTATGTTGAATAAGAGTGGTGAGAGTGGGCAGCCTTGTCTTGTTCCTGATCTTGGTGGAAATAGTTTCAGTTTTTCACCTTTGAGGACGATGTTGGCTGTGGGTTTGTCATATACGGCCTTTATTATGTTGAGGAAAGTTCCCTCTATGCCTACTTTCTGCAGGGTTTTTATCATAAATGGGTGTTGAATTTTGTCGAAAGCTTTCTCTGCATCTATTGAGATGATCATATGGTTTTTCTCCTTCAATTTGTTAATATGGTGTATCGCGTTGATTGATTTGCGTATATTGAAGAATCCTCGCATTCCTGGAATAAACCCCACTTGATCATGGTGTATGATCCTTTTAATGTGCTGTTGGATTCTGTTTGCTAGTATTTTGTTGAGGATTTTTACATCTATGTTCATCAGTGATACTGGCCTGTAGTTTTCTTTCTTTGTGACATCCTTGTCTGGTTTTGGTATCAAGGTGATGGTGGCCTCATAGAATGAGTTTGGGAGTGTTCCTCCCTCTGCTATATTTTGGAAGAGTTTGAGAAGGATAGGTGTTAGCTCTTCTCTAAATGTTTGATAGAATTTGCCTGTGAAGCCATCTGGTCCTGGGCTTTTGTTTGTTGGAAGATTTTTAATCACAGTTTCAATTTCAGTGCTTGTGTTTGGTCTGTTCATATTTTCTATTTCTTCCTGATTCAGTCTTGGCAGGTTGTGCATTTCTAAGAATTTGTCTATTTCTTCCAGGTCATCCATTTTATTGGCATAGTGTTGCTTGTAGTAATCTCTCATGATCTTTTGTATTTCTGCAGTGTCAGTTGTTACTTCTCCTTTTTCATTTCTAATTCTATTGATTTCAGTCTTCTCCCTTTTTTTCTTTTTTTAAACAGTTTTTTAAATTTTACTGAAGTATAGTTGATTTACAATGTTGTGTTTAATTTCTGCTGTAAAGCAAAGTGTCTCAGTTATACATATATATTCTTTTTCATATTCTTTTCCATTATGGTTTATCACAGGATATTGAATATAGTTCCCTGTGCTATACAGTAGGACCTTGTTATTTACCCATCCTATACATAATAGTTTGCATCTGCTAATTCCAAACTCCTAGTCCTTCTTCCCTTTTTTTCTTGATGAGTCTGGCTAATGGTTTGTCTATTTTGTTTATCTTCTCAAAGAACCAGCTTTTAGTTTTATTAATCTTTGCTATCATTTCCTTCATTTCTTTTTCATTTATTTCTGATCTGATCTTTATGATTTCTTTCATTCTGCTAACTTTGGGGGGTTTTTGTTCTTTTTTCTCTAATTGCTTTAAGTGCAAGGTCAGGTTGTTTACTCGAGATGTTTCCTGTTTCTTAAGGTGGGATTGTATTGCTATAAACTTCCCTCTTAGAACTGCTTTTGCTGCATTCCATAGGTCTTGGGTCATCGCATCTCCATTGTCATTTGTTTCTAGGTATTTTTTGATTTCCTCTTTGATTTCTTCAGTGATCACTTCGTTATTAAGTAGTATATTATTTAGCCTCCATGTGTTTGTATTTTTTACAGATCTTTTCCTGTAATTGATATCTAGTCTCATAGCATTGTGGTCGGAAAAGATACTTGATACAATTTCAATTTTCTTAAATTTACCAAGGCTTGATTTGTGACCCAAGATATGATCTATCCTGGAGAATGTTCCATGAGCACTTGAGAAAAATGTGTATTCTATTGTTTTTGGATGGAATGTCCTATAAATATCAATTAAGTCCATCTTGTTTAATGTATCATTTAAAGCTTGTGTTTCCTTATTTATTTTCATTTGGGATGATCTGTCCATTAGTGAAAGTGGGGTGTTAAAGTCGCCTACTATGAGTGTGTTACTGTCGATTTCCCCTTTTATGGCTGTTAGTATTTGCCTTATGTATTGAGGTGCTCCTATGGTGGGTACATAAATATTTACAAATGTTATATCTTCTTCTTGGATCGATCCCTTGATCATTATGTAGTGTCCTTCTTTCTCTCTTGTAATAGTCTTTATTTTAAAGTCTATTCTGTCTGATATGAGAATTGCTACTCCAGCTTTCTTTTGATTTCCATTTGCATGGAATATCTTTTTCCATCCCCTTACTTTCAGTCTGTATGTGTCTCTAGGTCTGAAGTGGGTCTCTTGTGGACAGCATATATATGGGTCTTGTTTTTGTATCCATTCAGCCAATCTGTATCTTTTGGTGGGAGCATTTAGTCCATTTACATTTAAGGTAATTATCGATATGTATGTTCCTATTCCCATTTTCTTAATTGTTTTGGGTTCGTTATTGTAGGTCTTTACCTTCTGTTGTGTTTCTTGCCTAGAGAAGTTCCTTTAGCATTTGTTGTAAAGCTGGTTTGGTGGTGCTGAACTCTCTCAGCTTTTGCTTGTCTGTAAAGATTTTAATTTCTCCATCAAACCTGAATGAGATCCTTGCTGGGTAGAGTAATCTGGGTTGCAGGTTTTTCTCCTTCATCACTTTAATTATGTCCTGCCACTCGCTTCTGGCTTGTAGAGTTTCTGCTGAGAGATCAGCTGTTAACCTGATGGCGATTCCCTTGTGTGTTATTTGTTGTTTTTCCCTTGCTGCTTTTAATATGTTTTCTTTGTGTTTAATTTTTGACAGTTTGATTAGTATGTGTCTTGGCGTATTTCTCCTTGGATTTATTCTGTATGGGACTCTCTGTGCCTCCTGGACTTGATTAACTATTTCCTTTCCCATATTAGGGAAGTTTTCAACTATAATCTCTTCAAATATTTTCTCAGTCCCTTTATTTTTCTCTTCTTCTTCTGGAACCCCTATAATTCAAATGTTGGTGCATTAAATGTTGTCCCAGAGTTCTCTGAGACTGTCCTAAGTTCTTTTCATTCTTTTTTCTTTATTCTGCTCTGCAACAGTTATTTCCACTATTTTATCTTCCACGTCACTTATCCATTTTTCTGCCTCAGTTATTCTGCTGTTGATCCCATCTAGAGTATTTTGAATTTCATTTATTGTGTTTTTAATCGATGCTTGATTCATCTTTAGCTCTTCTAGGTCCTTGTTGACTGTTTCTTGCATTTTGTCTATTCTATTTCCAAGATTTTGGATCGTCTTTACTATCATTATTCTGAATTATTTTTCAGGTAGACTGCCTATTTTCTCTTCATTTGTTAGGTCTGGTGGGTTTTTATCTTGCTCCTTCACCTGCTGTGTGATTTTCTGTCTTCTCATTTTGCTTATCTTACTGTGTTTGGGGTCTCCTTTTTGCAGGCTGCAGGTTCGTAGTTCCTGTTGTTTTTGGTGTCTGTCCCCAGTGGCTAAGGTTGTTTCAGTGGGTTGCGTAGGCTTCTTGTTGGAGGGGACTGGTGCCTGTGTTCTGGTGGATGAGGCTCGATCTTGTCTTTCTGGTGGACAGGTCCACGTCTGGTGCTGTGTTTTGGGGTGTCTGTGGCCTTATTATGATTTTACGCAGCCTCTCTGTTAATGGGTGGGGTTGTGTTCCTGTCTTGCTAGTTGTTTGGCATAGGGTGTCCAGCACTGTAGCTTGCTGGTCGTTGTGTGAAGCTGGGTGCTGGTGTTGAGATGGAGATCTCTGGGAGATTTTCGCCGTTTGATATTATGTGGAGCTGGGAGGTCTCTTGTGGACCAGTGTCCTGAAGTTGGCTCTCCCACCTCAGAGGCACAGCACTGACTCCTGGCTGCAGCATCAAGAACCTTTCATCCACCCAGCTCAGAATAAAAGGGAGAAAAAGTAGAAATAATGAATTAGAAGAAAGAAAGAAAGAAAGAGAGAGAGAGAGGGAAGGAAGGAAGGAAGGAAAGAAAGAAAGAAAGAAAGAGAAAGGAAAGAAAGAAAGGGAGGAGGGAGGGAGGAAGGAGGGAAGGTAAAAAAAGAAAGAGAGAAGATAAAGTAAAATAGAATAAAGTATGATAAAATATAATAGAGTTATTAAAATAAAAAAATAATTTTTTTAAAAAAAACGGACGGATAGAACACTGGGACAAATGGTGGAAGCAAAGCTATACAAACAAAACCTCACACAGAAGCATACAGATACAGATTGACAAAAAGAGGAAAAGGGGAAAGAATCATAAATCTTGCTTTCAAAGTCTACCTCCTCAATTTGGTATGATTTGTTGTAAAAAGAGGAAAAGGGGAAAAAAAACATAAATCTTGTTCTCAAAGTCCACCTCCTCAATTTGGGATGATTCGTTGTCTATTCGTGTATTCTACAAATGCAGGGTACATCACGTTGATTGTGGAGCTTTAATACGCTGCTTCTGAGACTGCTGGGAGAGATTTCCCTTTCTCTTCTTTATTCTCACAGCTCCCGGGTCTCAGCTTTGGATTTGGCCCCGCCTCTGCGTGTAGGTCGCCGGAGGGTGTCTGTTCTTCGCTCAGACAGGACGGGGTTAAAGGAGAAGCTGCTTCGGGGACTCTGGCTTACTCAGGCCTGGGGGAGGGAGGGGTGCAGAGTGTGGGGCAAGCCTGCGGCGGCAGATGCCGGCGTGACGTTGCACCAGCCCGTGGCGCGCCGTGCGCTCTCCCGGGGAAGCCGTCCCTGGATCCCGGGACGCTGGCAGTGGTGGGCTGCACAGGCTCCCCAGAAAGGGGGCGTGGACAGTGACCTGCGCTCGCACACAGGCCTCTTGGCGGCGGCAGCAGCAGCCCCAGCGTCCCACGCCCGTCTCTGGGGTCCGCGCTTTTAGCCGCGGCTCGCGCCCGTCTCTGGAGCTCCTTTAAGCAGCGCTCTTAATCCCCTCTCCTTGCGCACCAGGAAACAAAGAGGGAAGAAAAAGTCTCTTGCCTCTTCGGCAGGTCCAGACTTTTTCCCGGACTCCCTCCCGGCCAGCCGTTGTGCACTAACCCCTTCAGTCTGTGTTCACGCCGCCAACCCCAGTCCTCTCCCTGCGCTCCCACTGAAACCCGAAACTCGAGCCTCAGCTCCCAGCCCCACCCGCCCCAGCAGCCGAGCAGACAAGCTTCGGGCTGATGAGTGCCGGTCGTCACCGATCCTCTGTGCGGGAATCTCTCTGCTTTGCCCTCCGCTCCCCTGTTTCTGTGCTCTCCTCCGTGACTCCGAAGCTTCCCCCTCTGCCATCCGCAGTCTCCGCCTGCGAAGGGGCTTATACTGTGTGGAAACCTTTCCTCCTTCACAGCTCCCTCCCACTGGTGCAGGTCCCGTCCCTATCCTTTTGTCTCTGTTTATGCTTTTTTCTTTTGCCCTACCCAGGTACGTGGGGAGTTTCTTGCGTTTTGGGGGGTCTGAGGTCTTCTGCCAGTGTTCAGCAGGTGTTCTGTAGGAGTTGTTCCATATGTAGATGAATTTCTGGTGTATCTGTGGGGAGGAAGGTGATCTCCACATCTTACTTTTCCGCCATCTTCCCCCCTCCCTGAGCTGTGCTTTTTGAGCTCATGTCATGTGCTACAATTAGTCTTTGTAGATTCATTTATGTGTTTACCTGTTTATTGTTTCTTTCTCCCTGTAGACTGAGAGCTGCATGAAGGCAGGGATCACTTATGTTTGCTTTATGATTGAAGATTTGGCATAGGGTAAGTACTCAGTAAACATTTGTTGAGCGTACCAATCAAGCAAGCAATACAACAATCAGATACAGAGTTTTTATCTTCTATTTGGAATCAAGGTGTGAGATCACATAACTGACGCTGTGGAGGTAAGCTTCCCAAGATGTTTTGGTCACCAGCATTTTTATTTCTCTGTTGCTTGACAGTTTAAAGCCCATTTTTTGCTCTTATGGATTTTCAGGGTATGTACATTCTTGCCTGGCACATGGAAGAGGATATAGTACACCAAACCTAAGGAGTCCTTTTAGGGTCTTCAATACCTTTTCCAAGCTTATTATTTCTCAATTTCTAAGCTTATTATAGAATAATAACCACTAGAATATATGGTGACTCTCCTAAGAAAGACCATCATCTGCCAACTCTACTTTTTTTTTAATTTTGAGATACCACTTGCCTAGGAGAAGCTACAAATGTATTTTCCTATTGAGAAAAGGTACTCCTTTTTTTATGTCTGATTGCATTTTATATATAACCACTGTTTAAAAACCCTGTGAAGATACCTTTCTAAAAACTGTATTTGTTACCATAGCTCTATTGGCTTATTTTCAGCATTACACAAATGAGTAAATGAAGGCTCTGAGAGGTTAAATACCTTGCCTGAAATTTTTCAGCTGGTAATTGATGGAGCTAACATTCAAAACCAGGTCATCAAACTGTGAACAAGCCTTATGCTCTTAACCACTACCTTACTGCTATTTAGAGCTCCAACAAATATCTCAGTTTTGTTTCTGCAGTAGGTAAAGGTAATGGGTTTAGGAGTTATACTATAACCCAGGGTTTAATAGATAAGAGGGGTGATCTGACCTCATTTCGTGAGGAATGTAGAGTGAAAAGGCCACAAATGGGTATTTAGGGGAAAAAAAAGTTGAGGAGAAACAAAGACTTTGTCCTTGCCTTTTATGTCCATTCCCATTATGTTTCTGACCTTAATGAAATTTCTACCTAGAAAAGAGTAATCTTGATTCAAATCGAGCAGAACTACAACAGCCTTGGTGTCCTTTCGCCAATAATATGACACTGTGGACACAGGGAAGTAATAGCCTCATTAAGGCTAATTACAATGAAATTCACAGGTACATACTCTCTAACAAGGACCTCTGCCATCCTTTCAATTAGTTCTTAAGGCGCTTAATGTTGGTTAACTACTACCTAGTGGAAGGATGTTTTAGACAGGAAATTGCTGCTGAATTATTCAGCCTGATGCTATTTTTGGGTAGGTAGTGTCAGAATTGAGTTGAATTCTTGAACACCGTTGACAATTGCTTGTTGGTAATGGGAGCCTCCCCACTCCCCATGAATTGAAATAGGGACCTTCACATCTCTAAGTGATGTTTTACTAAGATCATTGATTAACATATTTTAGATATTATATAATCCACTCCTATTATGACAAATGCGGATTTGTCATATATTCTTACATTCTTAGTCACTTATATGATTGCCAGCTTCCTTCTCTTCAACATGATAGTTCACCACAATTAAAGATTATAATACAATGTACTTTAATAACTCTATGTGGTATATAAACCTTATTTCTAGTTTCATTAAATATAGATATTTTCTCTTGGATTCCCCTTTATTAAGTTGAAGACACTTTTCTCTTCTTGAGGAATATATCTGTTCCCTTATTGAACATTTTAAGTTCTTTCTAGTCTTTGCTTATTATGAATAAAGGTGTATAGGGGAGCAGAATTTGCCACCCCAAAATGATGCCAAAACCTGGCCTCTGTGTACCAATGCTGAATTGAATCTTGGAGATAGAGTTTTGGGTGAAATAGAACAGAATAGCTTTATTGCAGGGCCCCAAACAAGGAGTCCAGGGCAGCTAGTGCTTAAAAGACCCAAACACTCTGAAGGCTTTCAGGGAAAGATTTATCAAGACAGGGTGAGGGAAGCAGTTTGTGGGGTGTGATCAGCTCTTGGACATTCTTCTGATTGGTTGGTGTTGAGGTAATTGGGAGTCAGCATCATCAACCTTCTGGTTCCAACCAGTCTGGGGTCTACATGCTTGTGGGCAGCATACAGTTAACTTCTTCCCCCTGGTGGGGGTTTCAGTATCTGCAAAACAGCTCAAAGGACATGGCTCAGAATATTATCTATAGTCCTTGAGGAAGAACTAAAGGTCCTTGACTTTGTTTAATGGCCAAAATATTATTATTTTGTCTTGCTTGACTTTTTCCTTTATGTATTTTCTCACTTCTCTGATTAAGTTTATTCTTTGACCAAAGTTCTACAGACAAAAGGCAGGCAGAAGACATGGGTGGGGACCTATTCTGGGAAGACTTCATAGGGTTCTGCTCAGTTACAAAAGTATGTCTCTTTGGCATATTAATTATTTTAAGCTGGTTATTTTCTAAGAAATAGCAGGCATGGAAAAACTCTGAAAACCAAGTAGGAGTTATGCTTTAGTAAGAAATATTTACATTTATAAGGGAAATCTCCATTTGTAAGGGTGTCTCCCTCTCTGTACCAAGAAGAGGAGAATGACCAAATCTCTAGAAACTCTTATCAATGGAGAAGACATTAAATCTGCATAACAACCTTACCCTCCTTTACTGTTTTTTCCTGTAACCTCCCATAACTGCATCTCCCCCCTCTCAACATCCTCTCTTTGTCTTTAGCCGAAGATGGTATTTAAGGTGAGGGCTTTGCCCATTTTGGTGAGTTACTTAGTTCTCCTGGGTCTTTCCCATGTATACATGTTATTAAACTTTTGTTTGATTTTCTCCTGTTAATCTATCTCATGTCAGTTTAATTTTTCGACCAGCTGGAAGAATCTAGAAGGATAGATTCTTCTTCCCCAACAGTTGTTATGAACATTCTTGTATGTGTCCTTTGGTGGCACAGGCATATAACTATAAGTAGAATTGGTAGGTAAGAAATTACTTGTATGTTTAGCTTACTTCAATAGATATTGCCAAACTCTTACACAAAGTGTTGCATCATTTTATAATTCCACTTGCAGTATGTGAGAGTCCCAGTTGTTCCACATACTGGGCAATATTTAGTATTGGCAGACTTTAATTTTAGCCATTCTAGAGAATGTGAAAGGCTGTAACAGTGTTTTTAATTTCAACTTTCCTGATAGCTAAATATGCTGAGTATCATTTCACATACATATTGGTTACTTGGATATTTTCTTGTATGAGGTGTCTAAGTATTTTAACCATTTTAAATGAGATTGTTAGTCTTTCACTTTTTGACTTGTAAGAATTGTTTTCATGTTTTGGATACAAGTCTCTTGTCAACTATATGTAGTATAAATATTGCATAGTGTATTTGTCTACCCAGACTGTCATAACAGAAAACTACAGACTGAATGGCTTAAACAACAGAAATTTATTTTCTCACAGTTCTGGAGGCTGGAAGTCCAAGTCCAAGGTGCTGATAATGTTGGTTTCTGGTGAGGCCTTTCTTCCTAGGTTGCAGACAGCCACCTTCTCACTGTGCCCTTACATGGGCTTTCCTCAGTACACACACACTCTTGGTGTCTCTTCCTCTTCTTATAAGAATAAGAGTCCTGTTGGATTAGGGCCTCGTTTATGGAAAAGGGGCATATTTAAAACATAAGAGTGGCTGTATTTAAATATACAATGTTAAGAGAAAATAGGATTGCAGTAGGGTTAAAGTGTATCCCAAATCAGCCATCAAACACATAAAAAATGAAAATATACATAATTATAATGCACTTTAAATTGAGGAATGTGATTAATATCAAGTAAAAATCATGCTGAAGAAATATAAACAGAAATAATTTTTTTTAAATTTTAGATATTCAGAGTTGTTGTTAAAGTATATTTATTATATCTTCATATTTGAGTGAAATTTTTACTTAGGTACAGATGTTAATGTTGAATGTTTCCAATAGTACTTTGAAGGAATTAATCTATTGGCTTTTAGTATCAGGCGTTGCTGGTGATAGGTTTGATGCTGGATTGATTCTTTTCCTTTTGTAGATTGTATTTTGGTTTATTTTTTTCATTTGTCATGTTTGATTGTTGATACACATTTTTTTTAACTTTATACTCTAGAAGTTTTGGTTTTGAAAATGACATGTCTAGGTATGACCTTTTTCATTACTGTCTGGTTATATGTTGGGAATGTCAATTGTTCTTTAACTTTGGATCATTAATTTGTATTATATATTAGATAATTTTTTTTCTATTCTATTTCTCCCTTATTTGGGAACTCACATTTGTGATTTTGGACTTTAAGAACTGATGCTCTCTCTTTTTCTCAACGTGCAAGTCTATTTATTTTTTACTTTTCCTGAGAGTGACTCATACAAGAACAGCACAAAGATCTTGTCTTCTTCCATTTTGTTCTGCTATATGCCCTGATGATATGGTCACATTCACAATATAAACATAATTATTAAGAGAGAGAATATATGTGATTCAAATGGTATAGGTTAGGCACCCAATAAATATTAGTTGAATTTGTGAACAAAGGTACACATTTCATATTTAAAAACCCTCCATATTTTGCATGTGCATGAAATCCTATTTGTCTCTAAAGTACTTACAAGATAACATTTAAGTACATTCATCAAATGTCATGTATACTATATATGAGAAACAGAGACAGAGAAAGAGAATATGTATGATTAAATATATATACACATACATGCCACTAAAGGACAATACCAATATGTATAATTTCCCTGTGGTTTGATTTACATTCTTATCTTCCTAGTAAGCAAGAGCTGGCCCTATAGACTGTACTGTAAGCTCTTAGCCAATAAGAATCAGTATCCTGTATTGAATTGTTCTCTACCAACAAGTGCTCTTCCATGATGTCTTATTTGAGTCCATAGTTAATATATATGTAGTTTATTCCATTGTATTCAGTGAATTCAGTATTAAGTGTCTTAGCAAGACTTTTGACCCATCAAGACTGATAAAACACATAAAAAGAAACACAGGGAGAATACTATTCTGTATTCTCAAGTGCAAATTTTATAGCATCTTCATGTGGAGAAAGAAGGTACAGATTAGGAGCTAAGTAGGGATTGTGGGAAGACATTTGACTTTATAAAGGCAGCTATAAACTTCTCTGGAACCTGAAAGGAATGCCCAACACGTGTGTGAATCACAACTGGAGTTCACTTTGGCTGGTTCCCAAAAAGAAATTTTTAAATGGAAGAGTAATTGTCAATATATGAGGTCAGAAACACAGCTCCATAAGAGCCTTGCATATCTCTGGTTCTGTTAGTTCTTTCACTACTAGTAGCTGTTCTCCTTTTGCTAAACAGGATATATGTGAAAGAGTCTGAATACAAAGCTGAAATATAATTAATATGTAGGGGCCATTATTCAAGAAGTATAAACTTAGGCATCTGAATCTTGGACTTACGATGGGCAACATAAAGCTCTTTCATGATTTATATCACCCTGTGTTAATTACATATGTGTGCATGTGTTTGTGTGTATGTGTGTGTGTGTGTGTGTGTACTATATACCACATTTGTCTTTTTTTCTACTATGGATGGTATTCCATCAAGCAATTTAATAGAGAACTTAAATATAAAATTTATAAACTGGAGTATCCATATCCTAGTGATCAGAAGGGCAGACTCTGATGTGCTTAAATAGTAAGACCACATAGAGACAGGGAATAAATGGGGTAGAATCTGGGATAAGGGCAAAGAGTCATTTACAATGATAGAATTCAATGTGATATCAGAAAACATAGATTCCAGTAGCAAGGGGGATAAAAAGTAGAGAAATGAAGTTACTCTGAAAAGATGAGAAAATTAGCTAATTTTTTTTAAAGCCCATGATTCACAGGAAACAAGAAGAGACTAAAAACTGGAGATAGTATAACAAACTAAGAAAACAGCACTGATAAAGAAAATGAAGTTTACAGAATTGGAAAGAAGTGAAAAAATGACTGCTGACTAAAACTCACCAGGGAATACTTTTTAAAAAATGTGAACATACATAAACCAGTAGGACCAAATAAAATGGATCCCTGGGTGTTGAAGGAATTGACTAATAAACTACCCAGCACAGTCAAAAATGTTTCTGGAAAGTCATGGAGCACTACAGAGAACTAGAAAATTGGAAAACAACAAGAAATGTGGCATCATTTACTGAAAACGGGGAAGCATTGTTCTATCATGTACCTTCCAATAAGCTGAATGACAATGCTTTAAAAAACAAAATAGACTATTAGAGCTGCCCTACTCGAGTTCCTCCAAGGTAAGCACTTTAGTGTGCTTGGTATATGGCTCAATTTGTAGGGCAGTGGGAAATTCCATAAATAATATTTGCTGAAAAGTGTAAATCCACATAACCCATTTGGCAAATTCAGTTTTCTCCCACAAAATCATATATAGCCTAGGTAACAGAAATTATAAGTTCCATAGTTAAACATTCTTGATATTCACAACACAGAATAATTCACCAAGATTAAGATTAATTTGCAATGGAAAAGAAGCAATGAGTTTTAGTTTTATTTCATCATAGAGCTCCCATGGGCTTACATGTTAGGCAGGGCTGGATTTGAGTCCCTGCTCCCTCAATTTATTTATTAACCAGAGAAATTTATCAAATCTTTCTGAGTCATAGATTGTTCATCTACAAAACTGTCTAACAATAAGGCTTATTTGTGTATTTATGTGTGATGTTTTTCATAAAGAAAATATGGCAGCTACTGTGAAAATTAAATATATAACATGAGAAAACAAGCTGATTACATAGAACAGCACCTAGAAAAATAACAGGGGCTCAGTAAATCTAGTTCCATTCTCTTTTCCAACACAATAACATTCTTCAACTCTCTTTAGCACAGCAGTTAAGTTTTGATGATAATTAGATGGGAAATACCTAGTTTTCTATATGCATATTAATTGGATTGAAATAAGTGATCTCTAAAGGACAATAAAAGTTTGACCTCTTGGTAAAATATTGCACAAGCTTTGAATAAGTTATTTGTTCATCACACAGTGAACTAAATTTCTAATTGTGGTTTTTGGATGCTGTGTACAACTGGTCTTAGGTATTAATAGGAGAATATGGCATATTGTAATGGAAGCCAAAAAGTATGATGGTGGGCAGTTCGTTATTGCAAAAATAGTTAAAATAAATATCTGTTTAGCTTTTTCTTCATTCTCTGCAAAAAGGCAGCTACTTAATGCTTTTCTTTCTTTAAATCAATTTAAAATTATTGCAGTTTACCCACAACAGGATTAACTATAAAGAGATCATTGAAGCATGACTATTTATTGCAGTCCCACACAGATTTGTTTACTAGCTCCCTTTTTGTATGACAAACTTGCAATTTCTTTTCCTTTTTTACTTTTATCATTTAGTATGTTAGACAGTGGAGACAGAAAAGGCTGCATTTCTAATTATTTTAAAGATATATATTTTTTTGTTTTTAATACTTGAAAATAAAAAAGTTTCTATTCTCCTACAGAAATGCTGATTATTATTTGGCCTTAATAGAAATGAACTTCCAAAATTGATTTAAAAATCCTCCTAACCAATGAGAACTTCGAGTATCCTACAATTAGACTGTCCCACACTCTGAAGGTCAACCAATTGGTGGCAGCCACAATCCTGTAACTGAGGCCAAAGGTCATCCTATTCCTAAACTCTCTTGCTTCTGATTAGCCCACCAATTTCTGATATATGTGTTTCCTAAAACCCATATCTAAGATCAGCAGTGTACTTTGTTCAGAGATACTGTCTTTTTTTTTAAGATTTATTTATTTTATTTTATTATTTTTGGCTGTATCAGGTCTTAGTTTTGGCACACAGGATCTTCATTTAGGCATGCAGGGTCTTTCGTTGCTATGCGAGGGCTCTTCCCTGTGGCATGTGGGCTTCTTTCTAGTTGTGGCACACAGGCTCCAGGGCTCATGGACTCTGTAGTCTGTGGCACATAGCATAGGCTCTCTAGTTGAGGTGTGCGAGCTCAGTAGCTGTGGCACTCGGGCTCAGCTGCCCTGCCGTATGTGGGATCCTAGCTCCCCGACCAGGGATTGAACCCACGTCCCCTGCATTGTAAGGTGGATTCTTTACCACTGGACCACCAGGGAAGTCCCAGTGATACTGTGTCTTATAAGCACAACTCTCCATTGCTGAGTAAGAAATACACAGTTTTATTTCAAATATTGAGTGACAATTTCTTCCTTTCCCTTACTTAATGGACAGCAACCAGAAGAGTTGAAATTATATTTCAAGTTATTTGTAAACAATTTCATATCTTTTGAGTTGTATTTTGCTATATTCTATTCACATTAATAATTTCAGAGACTGAATCAAAGACTAACTCTCCTGAGGTATATAGGCAATTTTATAATTTATCTTTTGCTTAAACCCCAAGTAAATAATATATTATGGACTATCTGTGAATCAGCATTTACTTAAATTCAAAGAGGATCTGTAATCCAAGAATTACACTTTTTACTATGTTAAAAGCTTTATGAGATGAAACCTTCAGGAAGAGTAACAGGAAATAGATTTGTTCAATAAGGAGTTATATGTGCTGCTGGTGCCTTCTGAGTTTCATCTCCTAACTTTACCTAGTATAAAGGCAAATACTAGCAACTAATCTCAACTTTGTAAGCTTTTATATACTCAGTAAGGTCTTCATTTCTCCCAGGATAATTATTAAATCATTAGTCATCATTCAAGCTACTGGGAATAGCCACTTTGCAAGATTGATTGTTTACTCAACTAATTTATATAGAAGCTTTTATACTGATGGTCACTCCACAGGACAGAAAAGCAAACACAAACCTCCAAAACAATCCCTTTAGGATATAATTACAATGGTATTCGATTAAATTGTTTTAGTGGCACTCTAAGTCCTGGAGAACAGCTTTCCAATCATTTCAGTCTTCTAAATCTCAACCTTTTCAACTTTTGTCCTTCACATTCTAGAATTCTACATGTCCTCTTAAGTTACTGTGGTGGGGAAAATTAACATATCCTGGTCTTCTGTCAAAGGACAGTTTCTAGAATTCAAGAGAGATCATTTGAAGCTAGAAACACCCATTCCAGATAAGTCAAGCAGAACCAATATTTCTTCAATTTTTTTTTCTCTCTTTTGTTCTTCTCCTTTGGAGACTTCTATTAAATATGTGTTAATTTTTTCACTATGTCACACCATATAGGCCTTACTGGCTTTTCCATTCTTTATTTTTTCCTTCTTTGCGTTTCAATTGGAATATTTCCTACTGGCTTAGTTTCAAGTTCCTAATTATATGCGTTTTAATAATTGTTATTAACCCGATAAATTGAATTATTAATTTTGTGTTCTTATATTTTTTTATAAAATTAGTTCTAATTATTATATTTTTCAGTTGTAGAATATTCATTTGATTTCTTATAGATCCCGACACTTTTGTAACATTGTCAGTTTCCTTTTTTTTTTTTGTACATAATAATCATAAAATTCTAATCTGCCAATGCCAAATCATCTGTATCACCATTAGTTAGTTTATGCTTCTATTTTTTCTTCTGGCTTTGGGGCATTTGGTCCTGTTTCTTCTAATGCCTAGTGTGTTAGTTATCAATATATTGCTTCTCAGCTCCAAATATACCCTTCATTGTTCTGTTTGTGATACTGAAAAATTTCTTCTTTGCCAGAGGCATAATTTTAAGCTTTGTAGGTAGAGGACACTGGAGGGATACTCAGAAGGGAAGGGATACTTCTTGCTGGTTCTTGTGTGTACTCTTTTGATAGGTTCCTGCAGCAAGTAGCAGCCATCAGTGTGTGTCACCTCCCCATGGGCAGCATCCCCCCAAATCCCAGAGAGAATCTTCCCAAGGTATTAGTAATAATGGATAATTCAGTGACTTTCATGCTTGCCACTTCCCCATAGATAACTCCTTTCAACTCCTCGATAGTTACCAGTAGATTCCAGGTACAGCATCTCCCTGCTGGAGGCTTTGTCTGGCACCACAGAGGGTAGATTCCCAACCGCTTCCAACAGCACAGAACCGTTATGTGGTTGGTTTCCCCAAACACCCAGAGGATGGGTTCCTAGAGATTTCCACCTGTGCTGCAACTCAATGTCTTTACCATCTAGTACATCATAATTGTACCTTTTTTCAGGAGGCCTGGAGGTGGGGAGTACTCTTTCAGATGTCCTTTAATGTGTGCTGTGCTCCAACCCTAAGGGTAATGACTTCTCTTTATATATGATATCCCTGTTTCCTTTAGAATTCTCTTTAACCCTTGGCAGCTAATATTCCATTACTACAATCCCTGTTATTATTAAGAATTCTTTATAATAATATTTCCCTGTTCAAATTGTTCTCTAGATTCTGTCTCCCAGTTGGCCCCTAATATAGAATTGGTACTAGGAATGGGATTTGAGGATTGGTTTGATCATGACTTTGGCTTGAGCATAGTTCTGAAATTCTTGCCAATTGGAAATGTGTTGCTAGTCACAAATGACATAAAGTGACACTACAAATGATCAAGCTATTAACTGTGGTTAATTGTACTGAAATGCCCACTGAAGCAAGTTTCTTGGGAACCCAATTGGATGCCACACTTGACCTTTAGGGCAGTAGTGCTGACTACAAGGACTCTGTGTGGGAGGCATCAACCAAGTGCACAGGATGACTTACAGAAAGAAGATAAGAAGATTGGGTCCTTTCATTCTAAGTTTCAAAAACTGTCTGTCAAGTGGAGATTAACCCTAAATTAATCTTTTATTTCTTCAGCTCGCCAGGCTAATACTGTTGAAAAATCAAACATAAAATTTAATTGTACAGGTTGTTGAATTACATAGTCAGTTGAATTCAGAGTTTCCTGTGTGAAGGTTAGGACATTGATTCAGAAACAGAGGGATCCTGAAACCCTGAAACAACCTTCAACCCTCAGATCACTTTGATCCTCTCTTACCAGTGAAAGTAATTTGTTTTCCGAGGAAAGTAGCTTTCTTTTGTTCAAAAATCTGTGGTAACATCTGGAGGAGATGCCTATCCTATCCCCCGTTTAACTTACCAGTTTGGCCTTTACAGGTGTTGGATAGATCTTAGAGAATAACTGTGGATTATTACAGACTTAACCGGATAGTGACTCCAATTGTAGCTACTCTTTAAGATGTACTACCTTTACTAAATAAATCATCTCTTTTCCCCCATACTATTTTGTAAGGACCGCCAAAAACAGTTTGCTATCACCTGACCAAGGTGATAGCAAACCAACAAGATGAGGCCTTCAGTCTTGCCACAGACTATCAATTCCTCCTTTCTATACCATAATATAGTCTGCAGAGGTCTTAATGATTTTGACATCCCATAAAACATGACACTGGTCTTCTACATTGAGAATATTATATTGATTGGATCTGATGAGCAGGAAGTAGCAAGCGTTTTGAATACCTTACTAAGACATGTACAGATTAGAAGGTGAGTGAGAAACCTTACAAAAAGTTAGAGGACCCTCATCTCAGTGAAATTTTCCACAATCTCACATCATTGTCTCCCATCTGAAGGTTTAGTATTCTAGAGCATGTAAAGATATCCCTTACGTGGTAAAAGACAAACAGCTGCTCCTTATACCTCTTACCACAATAACTGGCAAAAAACTTGATAGTTTTATTTTGGGGGGATTTTGGAGACAACAAGTACCACATTTGAGTATGCTACTTAGATCCACAAAGTGTCAAATGGTTGCCAGTTTCAAGTGAGGACCAGAGCAAGAGGAGACTCTGCAACAAGTTCAGGCTGTACTTCAAACCACTCTACTGCTTGGGACTTATGATCCAGCTGATTCAATGATACTTAAAGTGTCCTTGGTGAATAAGAATGTTATATTGTGCTTGTACAATAAGAGAATAATAGCACAGTCCTCTATGAGTAAGAACAGATTGGGCAGGTCCAGATGGTATAACTGATATGCATGGAAGGTAGCTCAGACCCTTTTTGATATCAACTCTTTTGGTATTGTCTCATATCCTTCAATCTGTGTCCATGGATTTGGGGAACATGGTGTATTACTTAAGACTAGTTGACTGAGGAAAAAAAAACTCAAGCCTGGTTAGGGGATGGCTTTAATATGACATACAAATATTACGAAAATGCGGTAATAAGACACCGCAGCCCCACTCAGAGATAATCCTTACTTAAGAAGTGTGGTAAAACACCTCCTCCTAATGGGAAAAACTTCAAACAGTACATTTACATTTGGTTGTCCACTTTGTCTGAGTAAGAGATAGCTGGAAGCATGAATCTACACTAATTCATGGGGAGTCACTAACTGGTTCGCTGGATGGTCAAAGTCTGGAAAAAAACAGGATTGAGGGGCTTCCATGGTGGCACAGTGGTTGAGAGTCCGCCTGCCGATGCAGGGGACACAGGTTCGTGCCCTGGTCCGGGAAGATCCCACATGCCGCGGAGCGGCTGGCCCCGTGGGCCATGGCCGGTGAGCCTGCGCGTCTGGAGCCTGTGCTCCGCAACGGGAGAGGCCACAACAGTGAGAGGCCCGCGTACCACAAACCAAACAAACAAGCAGGATTGAAAAATTAGTGATGAAGAAATACTGGGAAGAGGTATGAATGGACCTCTCAGAATGGGCACAGACTATGAAGGAACTTGTATCTCACGTTAATGTTCAGCAAAAAGTGTCCCCTTTAAGGTGGGCTCCTCATAATCGGTTGGACACAGTGGCACACTCTGTTGGATGTCAGCCAGACTATTTCCCCTGCCATCCCAGTGTTTGCTCGGTAATCTTCCGAACAAAGATATACACTGGCAGGACTAGAGGCTGTTTATGGGCAAACAATAATGTATTTTCTTTTACCAAGAATAGCCTGGATAATGATACTGCTGAGTGCCTAATTTTCCAATAGTTGAGGTGAACACTGAGCCCTAAATATGTCATCATTGCCTGGATGTAAAAGCCAGTCACCTTGTGGCAATTTGACAACATTTCATCATGGATTGGGAAGATAATTTTTCATACTAGAATAGGTACATTTTCTGGATATGGATTTTCATTACCTTACTGTAAATGTTCTGGCAACACTGCTTTCCAG
This sequence comes from Mesoplodon bidens, assembly GCF_964165515.1. Taxonomy (NCBI): domain Eukaryota; kingdom Metazoa; phylum Chordata; class Mammalia; order Artiodactyla; family Ziphiidae; genus Mesoplodon; species Mesoplodon bidens. The sequence goes on along the minus strand of NC_138170.1, from coordinate 46,079,331 downwards.
AATCTCAGAGAATGCCTTGTAAACCATCATGGCATTCCACATAGCATTGCTTCTGATCAAGGAACTTATTTTATCAAATAAGATATAACAATGGGCTAATGTCAGTAGAACTAACCTTAAAACATGTCTCATTGCTTGAAAGCAGTTGGACTCACTGAAAAGTGAAATGGCTTACTGATGTTTCTTGTATAGCACCAACTGGGAGACAACACCCTGAAAGGATAGAGTTCTGTCTTATAGGATCCAGTATATGCTTTGAATCAAAGACCATTCTGCCATGCTGTCTCCCCATACCAGAGTACATGGTTCTGGGAATCATGAAGTGGGAGTGGCTCTTCTCACTGTTATACTCAATAACATAATGTCAGAATGTTTATTTCCTGTAATAAGAATCTTAAATTTTGCTGGTTTGGAGGTCTCAGTTCCAAAGGAGGGAATAATTTGACTATTGAAAATAAGGAATGTCTTCATGGTATTGGGAAATCTGACTGATATCTAACCATTTTGGATCCTTGTGCCACTGAAACAACAGGCAGGACAGAGGGTTTCTCTGCTGGTTGAAGAGGTTGTTCCCAATTACAAAGGGAAAATCAGATTGCTGCTATGTAATGGTGACAAGGAAAACAATGTCCACAATCCAAATAATTCACTAGGGTCCTTCTTAGTACTTATAAGCTCAATAGTAGAATTAAGAGAAAACTACAACTGAAAAAAGAAGGCATAACAGTTTAAGAATACAGAAACTTTGGGAATAAAGTTTTGAGTCATTTGTCAACTGAAAAAAATGCACAGCCCGAGAGTTGTGAGTTACGTTTTCTTTGGGGCACAAGGAAGACTATAGTCTGGGAGACAGTCTCTCAGATAGCTCTGAGGAGCTGCTCTGAAGAGGTAGTGGGGAAGGTCAGTATTATATATGATTTTAGTGAACGGGGGGTGGTACATGCAGTCAAGCACACATGTTGGCAGAGTCTTGCTGCAAGTCATGAGGAGCAGATGTATCCTTTAATGATTTCAGTGCTTTTCTAAATATGAGAAGATGCAAGAATTTGGGCTCATAAAATCTTCTCCTGAAAATATCTAACTATCCTGAAGGCCTGTTCTGCCAGTTTTTCCCAGAGCACAGAGTGCCTCATTCCGGATCCCCACCCGAACTCCTTTCAGAGTATATTGAAGGTTAGTGACTGCAGTGGCTAATGACTTTATTTTTATAGAACCAGATGGCAAGTGATAATTTTTCATTGGCACGTTCAACCAGGTAAAGAACCTCAACTGAGATCCTGCATAAGTTTGGGGAAAATAGGGAATAGGTATTAGAGGAAGGGATCTCTAAATTATCAACTATTCTCTTTTGACCAGTTAAAGAAATGAGGACTACAATAGCTTTGTCTTTTTTCTCTTTGCTTATAGTGTGTATGTGCTTTTTTGTATATGCTATTTTTGTCTTATTTCCATGGTAATTCTAAATAAAGCTGTTGACCATTAGCTTTACAATTTAACATACAGGTAACAGAACATGTAATAGTACTATAACTAAAGGTGTGGGTACAGTAACTGTTGGGATTATGCATTTGGGGGAAAATTTAAGAACTTCTTCACTTGTGCAAAAGGTAGCTGTGTCTTGTTATTGGAAAACCGAGTGGTTTTCTTGTTATACAGAAATTAAAATGTAGTAGAAGGGTGCATATGAAAGTAAGTAGCCAAAGGGGTGGACTATAACATTTAACAAATATATAGCCTTTAGGTACCAAATTTACTCTTAATTGTTGTGCTTGTAGTACTGGAATTTGCTCCCATCAGCTGGAATAAAGTTAGCCTTTGTTTCAGCTCTTGAAAGCAAAGAACTTTCAATGGACCTGGAAGAGAAAGCCTGTCTTCTTCTTGCTTCCTGTGTGTGCTCTCTCTTAACTTACTATGTGTGGCAAGTCAGCAGTGCACAGCAGCTCCCCATGACAACTTCTGCCAGCATTCTAAATGATAGCATCTTAATGTACCACCCCGATGAGTTTTAAGTTCTCTTTGTACCACTTCCTTGTTGACAGCTTTCCCTTGCAGCCCAGAGGGTGACTTCCACAGCACAACATCTCCCCATGTGCGGCATCCCTCACTGTCCCAGAAGGTGAATTCCATCCCAGAAAGTTCCACAAGCACAGATCCTTCACAGAATTTCCTGCCGTTCTATTGGCTATAACCTTACTTTCTTCAATGAGGTCTAGATGCCAACCCTCAGGAGCAGGACTCCTTTTCCAGATTTGCTATTTTGTTGGGTGTTCTGTCTTAGTCCTAGGGTTAGTGGCTGCTCCCAATAACTGCTTTTCTTGTATTCTTTAGTGTTCTCTTTATAATTTGGTAGATAATCTCCTATTATGCTAATCCCCTGTTATAGTTCTTAATTCTTTAATTATTAAACATTCAAATTTATTGTGTAGTTTATGTCTCCTGACTATATTCTGAGAAACTTATCTGGTAATTTCTTATTGACTGCCAGACATTGCATGCCAAAATTTTAGAGATTTTGAATGATATTATCGTCCTTCAGAGTGTTATTAATGTGTTCTTCTGGAAGGCTTATTGTATAGGAAAGTGTGGCACAATAAACATACAAAAATATATAACAAAATGTCAGGTAGTGCCAAGGAGTATGAAGGAAAATTAAGTAGGGCAAGGAGATATACAGGAACAGAGTTGGACTCTTTCGATAGGATAGTCAAGAAATGCTTCTCCCAAGGAATGTCAAAGACCAGATACTTGAATGATGGAGTCAAAATGTTCCTGAAAGAAAGAACAGCAAGTGAAAAGCCCCAGAGAAAAAGGTGTACAGATAATATAGGATACAGTAAACAAGGGAGATAGATATAAACAATAAGATCAGAAAAGCAGGCCACACAGAGCATATGAGGCCATATTGAAACCTCTTTAACATCTTAGGGTCCCTGCCAGTCTCTCTGTGACCACCCTGCTGTTTTGTTTTGCTTTTTGTAATGTAAAATTAGTGTGTAATCAGACATAGAATTTTATAGGTGATTAGTGCTAAACTTTCAAGTATTAAAAACATACAGTGAAACACACAATACCAAAAAACAGACAGTGAAACTGCTATCACAGTGTCTTAGTTTGGCTTCCCCTCAAATCAGAATCTGAAACAAAGACTTGGGAGCCGGTAGTTTATTTAAGCAGGTGATACCTGGCAGCAGGAGTGAGAGAGTTGGAGTGTAAAGCAAGGAAGAAATAAGAGAAAATAAAATACAGAGCTAGTTACTTATTTGGACAACTGGGATTCAATCCCACTGGAGAACCGCTATGAATGTCTCAAAATGCTGAGACATTTATACGCCAATTTTACCCCGGAATGCCTCACAATTTCCTAATCCCTTCCACCTACCCACACCCCCATTGTATTAAATCTCCTGTCTAGATTGCCCTGAATGAATTTGAGCAAGATCTCATGGTTTTGGAAAAACTTTGAGGCAAAAAAAAAAAAAAAAATTGGAGAGACTTGGCAAGCTTTTAAGGTGGAATATTTTTCTCCAGTGTGGAAATTATTCAACACAGTTGCAGGTAAAATGAGAGTTGACCTGAGGGACTACGGCATGGGGCAAAAATACATCTAATACAAATGATAATTAAGGCTCACAAAGTGCAAAACTTAAACATGGGGTCACGTTATTGCAAGGTTAGAGAAAGGTACAAGTGAAACTTGTGCAAGTAGCTGATTGGGAGTTCTAGGCATTTGGCTGAGCTACTTAAATTGCAGTACTGCCTGCAGTTTGGAGCTTCCTGGTAGTGGTTTTCTGTTTTGAATTAAATGTCAGTGGGATGATTCTGAGTTTTCTGGCTGGCTGAGACTTAAAGGAGAGTAGTGTCAATCCTTTTGAAATCTTCTTGGAACTTGTTGATTTCCAATCCAAATACTGGCCTCATGTAGAGATATAAAACCTAGAGAATAGTGGAGGCAAGGAAATCCAGTTCTCCGCTCTATTTATTGAGGCTGTATTGCATGCTGTTTACCTTCCTGGTCTCACCTCCCCTCCCTCTCCACATTGTACCCACCAACCCTCAGCCCAACAGCACAAGATATTTAGAAGAGGGCTGCGTGGAGAATTCCAGCCAAACCAATTATATTCAAATATGTACTGTTATAATGTTATTCTGGTGTTCTACTATAGTTTGCATTGAAATCTCTCTAAAAATCACTTTCAAAATTGAGAACAGTAAATATATTTTTAAATTTACTTGGTAATCTGAGATCATCGCTATTAAATTCATATGCTATTTTTAATGCTATTTGGTGATTGTATTATATAGTATCTGGCCTCAGATTTTTTTAGTTTAAAAAAATTACATTTTATTTTCAAATTTATAATTTTTGTCTTCTCCTTTTCCATCAATTTCTAGTTTTTCTTTTTGTTGCTCAAGCTACCTTCATCATTGGAAGACTCTTCTGTTTAGTTTGTACTTGCTAAGTTTTTTAAGGTTGAGAAGCTGATGAACAATAAATAGTACATTTTCTATGGATATAAATAAAAGCATTTTGACAGATATCTTAGGTACTCAGTAGCCTATTTCTCTTTTGTTGATTTATTGGTACTGCTCCCCCCGTCCAAGTCATTTTGTTTGTTTGTTAACCAGGAATCCTGAGAAAAATAAAACCTAGATAAATTTCTGTGGTTCAAACATTAATTCTCTTAGTTTGTTTTTTGTTTGGCTTGGTTTTATCTTACTTCGTTTTTTAGTGTTTTCTCTTCCTAACGCTGTCTCCCTCCAAGAGCACATATACTCATGTACCGTTGACTCCTGTAATAAATGTGTTTATGGATATACATAGTATATCAGGTGAGACAAGTATTATCAAAATTATTTACCAAAAAATATGCACATCCATTGTTTCATGTTAAAATTATTCTTCCTAGGGAAATAATAATATCCTATTATCTATCAGGTAAACAAAAATAAAGTTTTCCACAATTAGATGCCAGTAGGCTAACACCAGCACCTCACATTTGTAAAATATACAACTGCCCTTATTACTGCCTTTATATTGTGTATAAATATATTATATATTATAATATAAATATAATATATAATATATTTATTACTGCCTTTATTTTCCACCAACCTGAGAAGTGGAGGATTAGAGAAGTTAAGTAATTTACCCATGTTCACATACTTATTTAGTGACTGGCATAGCTAAGGATTGAGTGCCTTTCTAGCCAGATTTACATTTCTAAATTTGCTTAATAGAACTGTGTCTTTGCACAGTCATTTTTTTTTTTTAAACAGTTGCAACCTCTTTCATTTGACTCCCCAGAGTAAGGTATCATGGAAGTGTGAAGCATTGCCTTTATACAACAATTTATAAAATGTGAATGCTTTCACTTACAGGGAATTTTTGTTTCTTTTTGCACACTTCCATGAGTTCTATCGTCTAATTACATCTGATATACAATACCCTATTTCTTTTTTTTCTTTTTTTTTTTTTTTTTTTTTTTGCGGTACGCGGGCCTCTCACTGTTGTGGTCTCTCCCATTGTGGAGCACAGGCTCCAGACGCGCAGGCTTAGCAGCCATGGCTCACAGACCTAGCCGCTCCGCGGCATGTGGGATCTTCCCGGACCGGGGCACGAACCCCTGTCACCTTCATCGGCAGGCGGACTCTCAGCCACTGCGCCACCAGGGAAGCCCAACAACATCCTATTTCTTACTTCAGTAAATTCTGTTTCCAACAAGTGCCAAGATATTTCATGAAACAAATTCTAAAAATAATGGCTGTGGGGTTAGCTTTCTAACAAGGAAAAAGATACATCCACTTCTTTACACTCATAATGACAAAAATTAAAAACACACTTTTTTTTGCTAATGTAAAACAAAACAAAACCAAAGTCTTTGGACTAACTTCAATTCTTTTAAAATTCCTCTGCATGTACTGTAAAGGCATAAAAGCAAACATCAGGCAACCACAGGGTTAACTGACTCCAGAAAAACACATCTCAGCATCTATTTAAGGTTATGATTTTCTGAAACAAATCTATGCGAATTTCAAAATGTTTTAGAAGATACATAATTTTAAATATTCTTTTGAAGGGTATATGATCAAAAACTTTAAAGGTAACTGCCCTCCTGTACCATGCATTGATTTTTCCTGCCCAGTAAAAGCAGACAGAATTAAAGGTCTGTGACTATTTTCTATTCTCCATTAGCAAAATCCCTTATTTTAAATAAGGGACCAAAATAAATAACAAACACAAATATTCCCTTCTTAAATCATTATTTGAATAAAAATAATTTGTGCTTGATTTTTATGTTTCAGTAAAATAAAAAGGTTGTTATTGTAAATACCCATACCTGTATAATTTCTACCTTTAATAAACGACTCAAAGTGATGGGAAATTTAGCCTAGGCTGCAACAGAGAATTGACTACAAGGGACTAGGACTTCTTCTGTGGATCCCCTCTCCAGTCACAGGGCAAGACTTACTGGTAAAGTCCTTATATTTGCATTTGCTAGGAAACACTGGTTCAGAGATAACTTTTTACTTGTCAACAGTCCCTGGTGTTCTAGAGTTCCCTTCCATGTTTGTTTGATTTATTATGAAATACTTGAAATACACAAAACAGGCAAAGAATAACATAATAAATTCCCATGTGTCTGTCAACCAGATTTTAAACAAGTTGACATTGTGCTGTATTTGTATTTTATTCTTACAGAAATGAAAGATTTACCAATACAATTTATACTTACTTTATCTCCCTGCCCAAACATTCCTTTCCCCTTCTCCTCAGATAGAGTTCATGCCTAAAAGTATATTTATACTTTTACTGCATGAGTACATTGCATAAACCATATAAGACAATAAAATATAGAATATTTTGACAATTTTAAGGTTTGAATAAATTGCATTATACTGTGCTATCTTCCCCCCCCACACACACACACTTAACAGTATGTATTTAAGCAGTGTTGCTTTAGAATTGATTAGCTCTAGTTTAGTCATTTTATCTCTGAGTATTATTCCTTTTTATGAATTAATAAACCACAGTTGAATTTTCCCATTCTTTTTTATAGATATTTAAGCCCCCCCATCTTCATGTTTCTTTGTTTATTGATTAGTTTCGGTATTACAAATTGTTGTAACGAATAGTGCTGTCAAACAAAAACAAATCCCAACTTTAAAAGCAGTTTTATTCATGAGAAAAACAATTGCCATAGGAAGAACACTCCAATTTCAGAAATCTGCAAGCATCTCAATCTAATTTTAAAAATTCATTTTATAGGGTAAACATGGAAAAAACAGAAGTAAGCAGAATCTTTTTAGGGGAAGCTGAACATGCAAGGAGAAATGACCAGTAGGATCTGACAAGAAAAGGGCCTCACTATTGTCAGTTGAATACCAGGAGAAGCTGAGAATGGGAGCAGATTCCACATTTTAGTGCTTGCACATGCTTGGGGCACATGGTGCTCAGGAGCTTGTAGGAAGGAGACAAGCCTGACTAAAGTTTGGTCAAGACAAAGCTGAGGACAAGAAATGGCCAATTGTGAACATTTGATCAATCTTCCTCACTGTTTAAGAGAAAAAGTATATGCCTAGACACTATTAGAAATGGAATAAGAGTCATTGCAGGGTTAAGGTTGGTCCAAATAGTTTTCAGGGGTAAGGTGCCCCTCACATTCTTATTGACCCTGAAAGACTAGAGGTATCTTATAGTGAGTATGCTGTCAGACTGACAGCTGTTGGAGGGTCTTAGAAATCAGGCATTTAACAAAATATATATATATAAGAAGAAAATTTTAAAAATAAGTATTAAAGGTTGAACAAGTGAATAGAACCAAAATATGAGGTTTGGAGGGAGACAGTTGAGAAGATTCCAAGATATTGGGCCTAAAGCGTCTTCATTCAGATAGTAGAATGAGGATAACAGTGGCAATCTGAGAATTTCCCAGTTTACAGTCTGAATACTTTTGGTGATGACATAGACATCAGCGGATTCTAGAAACATGAACATGTCTTCCAAGCACTGTTCATGTGCCTCTTCAGAAAGCCAGAATCGTGTGCAGGTGATTGTGCAGGACTGCTAACTGGAGTTCTGTAGTTCTTTGGCAATGATATTGAAAGTTCTGGTAATGTTGTCCACAGTTATGGATATTTTCTGGGGTAGAGCAAGGAAAATTCGGGAGTTTTGTCAAATTTCCCAAGTGGCCCACCGAACAACAGCTTCAGGCACAAAGGTTGTTCATACATGATCTGCTGCAGTAGTTAAGTCTTTTAGGTTTTACTCTCAATCTTTTAACCTCCTCTTCTAAGGCTTCTTAAGAACCCTCCTTCTAGGGCTACTATTATGTGCCTAAGTTTGTAGTTGTAACATGTTAGTGTAGACCTTTGGGCTTGTCTGGTGCCTGGAAAATTTAGAGGTAATAGAATGAGAAAAAATTAGAGGTTAAGATCAGAAGAAAAGACAGTCTGGTTAAAAATTTGATAAACACTAACTAGGTTTGCTAGTTAACAAGATCCTCATTCAGTTAGCAGGTAGATACCAAGAGGTACCACTATGCCTCATTAGGGGCTATCCAAATTCTTGAAATAATTTTCCCATGAGTTTGCATCTTGGAATTCATAGGTGCTCTTTTGATAGAGATGTTATCTCATCCAATTAAGAAGAAGATAATGATTAGGTTTGTGCTTACAGAATGAACAGTCCGAAGCATACTGGGTAAAATTATGTTTAGGATCATCTAAATCTATTAGATTCATGTACTCCTGCCTCCCATGGTAATGGTGTATGTATTTGTATTGGTGGCAAAGTATGTTTGATTGGTGGCAAAATAGTTTTAGGTACATGATGGCCTTTGGTTATGTCACAGTGGAAGTACAACTTGCCTTTTTTGAAAAGTATTAAGTTGAAGGAGGGTCCTTTTGAAATCTAGAGTAGAAATCAAAAGGGCCACTGAATGATAACACAAAGGATGACTTTAAATCTGACACCAGTATAGGAATTTAGGGGAAACCAGAGGCTTACAAAGGAAAGGGAGTATATGCCAACAATCAAAAGTAGAGTTGTGAGATTGTGCTATAAATTGAATAAAAGGATGTCATAGATTCTGGGGTCCTTGCAGGGACAGAGGAATTATTCAAGGGAGAACAGGGAGGAATAGATAGTACAATATAAATCTTATTATATAAAGTTATGCTTTCAATGTGGAGAGTTATAAGAATAGCAAAAGTGATGTGGGGGGGGGATAGAAAAGGATGAAGCCAAGGAGGACAAGGAAAAATAATGACAACTAAAAGTAGTTAAGAGAATCCTAGGAGGCCATGTTCTGACATCTGGGGTGGAAACTGACGACTTCATGGTGTCATCAGCTTGTCTTAAAGCTATCTACTTCATGGCTCTGTATGCTTCTGGGGACGTTGGAGAAAGCCTCAGTTTAAGGTTTCCATTTGGAGTGGACTTCCATTCAGAGCAGGATTTATACCTTTTCAGTTGAGAAATATGAATCCAGGTTTATATCCCCTGGAGTTTACAACAGTATTAATGGTAAAGAGGATGACATAAGCTTCCTTCCAACAGGGTTCAAAATTAATTTTCACGTGATATCAGTTCCAGAGAACTAAGCCCCTAATTTCTAGGCTGAAGAAGGGTTTGGATGGAAGAACTGGAGGAATAGCAGCCTTATTCTGTTGATGATTAGTGTGGATATAATAAGTCCCTTGCAATATTTTAGGATGTTTGAATTGACCAAGATAGAACTTTCAAGAGCCCATACAGAATAAGGAATTATTATGGGTCATTCAGTTATTATTTCATATAGGGTCAGTTGCTGTGACCCATATAGAGGGCTAAAGGTAAAACCTTAAGCAGTAGGAAATTGAGTTCTTTCATCAGTTTTGTACGTTTTAACTTTAATAGTCCATTAACTCTATCATTCCAGATGACTGGAAATGATAGAATTAGTGTCATTTGGGGATAAGGGAAGAACTTGCTGGATTGCTTAGAGGACTACCAAAGAAGTGGGTCCCTTGGTCAGGCGAAAGGGCCACTGGAATTCCCCATGCAGGGAATACTTATTGTAACAAACGTTTAGTAACAGTAGTGGCAGTGAGTGGTACTTTCATAAGGGAAAACTTCAAGCCAGTGAGAGTACATAGATATGATAATATATTAATTTCCATGAGATTTAGGGAACTTAATAAATATAATTGCCAATAAAGAAAAGTTCCTGCTGGAAAGGTTCCTTTTCTTGTCCCACCTTTGCAGGTTTATCAGGATTATATTTTTGAGAGGTGGGACAGGAAGACACCACTTGTTTCAGATAGGGGTAAACTTTCCCCACCAATGTTTGTGGAGGAGTTGATTTAGTTTCTTCCTTCCTTGATGAGTGATTTTATAAAGGTCAGAAACTGAATTTCAGGTAAGGCACTGAGGAAAGACCAAGGGGCTATCTGAGTGTTTCCAAGGTTCAACTGCTTAGATAAGACATTCAACTTGTTTCCACTTGGCCTTTTAATGTTCAAAGGCTTTGAACTGGGAGGTTTTAAGTACCTTAACTAGAGGATCAGGTGTAATCAGAGTAGATTTAGGATCTTATCTGATTGTGGTGAGGGTGTAACAACTTTATGACAGTTTAGTATATCTATCAAGAGTAAATTTACTTTTGCTTCAGGGGTTTTTGCGCTTCTATCTTAAGTATGATTATTTCCTTTGGCAATAATAAAGCATCTAAGAAGTCAGACAACTGCTTTTCATTCTCCATTGGTGTCCCAGCTGTTCTCTTAAATCCTCTGGCTTTCCATGACATATGAAAATCATGTGCTATCCCCAAAATATATCTACTGTCCCTATAGATGTTAAATTTCTTATCTTTACCAAAGATAAGAAGCTCTTGTGAGAGCCACAAGTTCAGTGATCTGAACTGACTTTGCACCAAATAAAGACTTATACTTTCTGGGATTTTGAAAATTTGTAGTGGCATATACTGCCTGAACATTTCCTTCTGAGATACAGAAATAGGAGCCATCAAAAAAGAGGGTGAGGTCTGGGTTTGCAAGGAAGATTTCAAAAAGGCCAAGATGGGAGAGGATTGAGGCTTGAGTGTCCATAATAGAATCATGCAGTTATTCTTCCATTGAGAGAGGGAGGAAAGTGGCAGAATTGAGACGTTGACATGGGTGGATAGTGATGTGGAAGGAGAAAGCTGAAGAATTTCATAACAGGTGAACTGAGAGTTCAAAAAGTGTTGGGTATTTTCAGTTAGAAGGGTCCAAACTGCATAAGGGACATAAAGTGTTCAGGGTATGACCTAGCACAAGGTCAGCTGTGGTTTGAACTAATTGTGCAGTTGCCACTACTGCTAGCAAGCAAGGAGGGAAAACTTGAGCTGTAGGATGCCAGGTAAGAGGAAAATATCTGATTAACCTCTGATTTCCATTATGTTTTTGAGAAAGGACCCTATGGCATTTTCTTCTCTTTTATGAACAAATAGGAAGAATGGCAAAGAGTAGTCAGAAAGCCCTAAGTGGGGTGGAACAAAGGGAGAACTTAGGGATTCAAATGATGTTATAGTAGGCAAGTCCCATTTTAGAGGTTCAGAAACAATTTTTTTTAGTCATGCCATATAAAGGGGATGCTCTAGCAGAGAAGGTAGGAATACACATTCTACAATAGCCAATCAGTTCCAGAAAGCCTTGAAGTTGTCTCTTGGTTCAGATAGGAGGCAGTTAAGTCTGGTCTTGATGTGCTCTGGGGATCAGGTTTTTCCTTCAGAGGGAATATCATGACCTAAATAGTGGACTTGGGGGTAGCAGAGCTGAACTTTATCACTTGAGACCTTATGGCCCTTCTTAGAGTAGTCTTTTCATAAGTATTGGATGTCATGTAGAGATTTGCTGAATGTCTTAGAACAAAGAAGGTGGTCATCTACATATTGAATGAAGATTTAATTACAAGGGAAGATCAAGTCTTTTATATTTTCACTTAATGTCCAGGAAAAATGTGTGGGGGTTTCTGTAATTCCCTGGTGCTCAAGTGTATTGTTGATTTTCCCATGTAAAAGTAAACAGGTATTGGGAATTAGAAAGAAAGGATATGCTGAAGAAAGTGAAGTATAAACCAACAGTGATAAAATGAGCGGCATTGGAGGACAGGATGAAAGACAGGATGGTATTTGGGAGGACATAGTGAGGTCTACATCCACCTTTAAGGACTTTGTCTCCCAGATATGGCCTAAGTCTATTGTTCCTATAGCCCCAAGTGAGTCAGGAATGTGAGTAAACATGCCTTGAATGTGGGAATTGTTAATGGCTTGGGAACTGTAAAAGGGGCAAGAAAACTGGGGTTATCTATTAGGGCTATCAGAGAACGAAGATGAGTGGGAGAGGAATCCTGGGCTTTAAGGGTAAGTACCTGAGGTGAACATGAAATACGAAAATTCTAATTAGAATGCAAGTCTCTGCCTGTTAGACAAACTGAATGGTGGAACTTAATAAAAAGCTATGTGGGGCAGCATGAGGCCCAAGAGATATAGAAAGGACATAAGGGATAAAACATGTGGTGAATTATCTAACTGCACCTCAGAGATTGTTTGTGTACTCTGAGGGATAAGGGTGGAAAATTGTGTGTCAAATGTGGAGCAGGTGACTCCAGTGCCTACCAGAAAGGTGGTGGATTGCCCATTGAATGCATTTATTATTTCTTCTAACCTATTTAAGAGTATTTGAGGGCAGACAAGAGCAGATCTCTCAGAGCGAAGTCACTGAGACTGTGAAGTTATTGTCTTTTTGTCCTGGGGTGTTCTTTTAGTATCCTTTCCCCAATAGCCACAAGTATCTCTACCAAATACTTTGGCAAAGTTGAGGGTGGCCCTAAGGTGTTAGAATGATTTCCCTCAAGTTTTTTTTTAAGTTAGAGAGTCATGAGTCTGTGTTGTATACACTTAGTTTTGTTAGCCTGTACAGGCATACCTCAGAGATATTGCAGATTTCGTTTTAAATCACCACAATAAAGCAAATATCACAATCAAGCAAGTCAGACAAATTTGGTTTCCCAGTGCATGTGAAAGTTATGTTTACACTATTGTGTAGTCTATTAAGTGTTCAAAAGCATTTTGTCTAAAAAAGAAATGTATATACCTTAATTAAAAAATGCTTTATTCCTAAAAAATGCTAACAATCATCTGAGCGTTCAGCAAGTCATAATCTTTTTGCTGATGGAGGGTCTCCCTTCAGTGTTGATGGCTATTGACTGATCAGGAAGATGGTTGACAAAGGCTGGGGTGGCCATGGCAATTTCTTAAAATAAGACCACAATGAAGTTTGACTCATTGATTGACGCTTCCTTTCACAAATGATTTCTCTGTAGCAGGCAATACTGTTTGACAGCATTTTTCCCACATTAGAACTTCTTTCAAAATTGGAGTCAATCCTCTCAAACCCTGCCACTGCTTTATCAACTAAGTTTAAGTAATACCTAAACCCTTCATTGTCATTTTAACAGTCTTCACACCATCTTCACCAGGAGTAGTTTCCATCTCAAGAAACAATTTTCTTTGCTCATCCATAAGAATCGACTCCTCATCAGTTAAAGTTTTATCATGAGATAAGTGCTCTTGCTGTTTTCACCACATGTGCAGTTACTTCCCCCACTGAAGTCTTAAACCTCTCAAAGTCATCCATGAGGGTTGGAGTCGACTTCTTCCAAACTCCTATTAATGTTGCTATTTCAACCTCTTCCCATGAGTCACAAATGTTCTTAATGATATCTAGAATGATGAATCCTTTCCAGAAGACTTTCAATTTACATTAACCTGATCATCAGATGAATCACTCTCTATGGCAGCTAGAGACTTAAAATATGTATTTCTTAAATAATAAGACAATATTGAAAATTACTCTTTGATCCATGGTTTGCAGAATTGATGTTGTGTTAGCAGGCGTGAAAACAACATGAATCTCATTTACATCTCTATCAGAGCTCTTGGGTGACCAAGTGCATTATCAATAAGCAGGAATATTTTGAAAGAATTGTTTTTCTGAGCAGTGAGTCTCCACAGTGGGCTTCAAATATTCAGTAAACCATGTCATAAACAGATGCACTGTCATCCAGGTTTGTTGTTCCATTTATAGACACAGGCAGAGTAGATTTAGCAAAATTCTAAGGGTTGTAGGATTCTTGGAACGGTAAATGAGCTTCAACTTAAAGTCATCAGCTTCATTAGTCCCAACCAGAGAATAAGCTTGTCCTTTGAAACTTTGAAGACAGGCATTGACTTCTCTCGAGCTATGAAAGTCCTAGATGGCATCTTCTTCAAATGGAAGGCTGTTTCTTCTACATTGAAAATCTGTTGTTTAGTATAGCCACCTTCATTAATTTTCTTAGCAAGATCTTATGGATAACTTGCTGCAGCTTCTATATCAGCACTTGCTGCTTCACCTTGCACTTTTACCTTTTGGCAATGGCTCCTTTCCTTAACCTCATGAACCAAGCTTCAAAATTTTCTTCTCTTGCTTCCTCACCTCACTCAGCCTTGCTGTAAATTAGGTTTTGGCTTAAGGGAATGTTGCAGCTGGTTTGATCTTCTATCCAGACCACTAAAATTTTCTCTATATCAGCAGTAAGTTGTTTCACTTTCTTATCATCCATGTGTTTACTGGAGTAGCATTTTTAATTCCCTTCAAGAACTTTTCCTTTGCATTCACAACTTGGCTAACTATTGGTGCAAGAGGCCTAGCTTTTGGCTTGTTTTGTCTTTAGACATGTCCTCCTCACTAAGCTTAATCATTTCTAGCTTTTGATTTAAAGTGAGAGACATGCGACTCTTCCTTTCACTCAATTACTTAGAGGCCATTGAGGATTATTAACTGGTCTAATTTCAGTATCATTGTGTCTCAGGGAATAGGGAGACCCAAGGAGAGGGAGAGAGACAGGGGAACAGCCGGTCAGTGGAGCAGTCAGAACATATGCATGTAAAAGTAAACAGGTATTAATAAGGAAACACAAGCCTTAAATGACACATGAGACCAGAGGGACAGTTGATATTTATAGACATTCCATCCACAAGCAGCAGAATACACATTCTTCTCAAGTGCACATGGAACAGTCTCCAGGATTGGCCACATGCTGGGCCACAAAGTGAGCCTTGGTAAATTTAAGAAAATGGAAATATATCAAGCATCTTTTCCAACTACAACATTATGAAATTAGAAATTAACTACAGGAAAAAACTGTAAGAAACACAAACAAGTGGAGGCTAAACAATATGCTACTAAACAACCAATGGATCACTGAAGAAGTCAAAGAGGAAATCAAAAAATACCTAGAGACAAATGAAAATGAAAGCACAATGATCCAAAAACTATGGGATGCAGCAAAATCAGTTCTAAGAGGGAAGTTTATAGCAATACAATCTTACCTCAGGAAACAAGAAAAATCTCAAATAACCTAACCTTACACCTAAAGCAACTAGAGAAAGAAGAACAAACAAAACCTAAGTTAGTAGAAGGAAAGAAATCATAAATATCATAGCAGAAATAAATGAAGTAGAGACAAAGAAAACAATAGCAAATATCAATGAAACTAAAAGCTGGTTCTTTGAAAAGATAAACAAAATTGATAAACCTTTAGCCTGACTCATCAGGAGAAAAAGAGAGAGGACTCAAATCAATAAAATCAGAAATGAAAAAAGAGAAGTTACAACTGACACCACAGAAATACAAAGGATCATAAGAGACTACTGCAAGCAACTGTATGCCAATAAAATGGACAACCTGGACGAAATGGACGAAATTCTTAGAAAGATACAATCTCCCAAGGCTGAACCAGGAAGAAATAGAAAATATGAACAGACCAGTCACAAACACTGAAACTGAAACGGTGATCAAAAAACTCCCAACAAACAAAAGTCCAGGACCTGATGGCTTCACAGGTGAATTCTATCAAACATTTAGAGAGGAGCTAACACCTATGTTTCTGAAACTGTTCCAAAAAATTGCAGAGGAGGGTAAACGCCCAAACTCAATCTATGAGGCCACCATTACCCTGATACCACAACCAGACAAAGATAGAAGATAAAAGAAAATTACAGGCCAATATCACTGATGAACATAGGTGCAAAAATCCTCAACAAAATACTAGCAATCTGAATCCAACAGTACATTAAAAGGATTATACACCATGATGAAGTGGGATTTATCCCAGGAATGCAAAGATTTTTTCAACATTTGCAAATCAATCAGTGTGATACACCACATCAACAAATTGAAGAATAAAAACCATATGATCATCTCAATAGATGCAGAAAAACCTTTTGACAAAATTCAGCACCCATTTATGATAAAAACTCTCCAGAAAGTGGGCATAGAGGGAATATACCTCAACATAATAAAGGCCATATATGACAAACCTACAGCTAACATCATACTCAATGGTGAATTGCTGAATGCATTTCTTCTAAGATCAGGAACAACACAAGGTTGTCCACTGTCACCACTATTATTCAACATAGTTTTGGAAGTCCTAGCCACTGCAATCAGAGAAGAAAAAGAAATAAAAGCAACCCAAATTGGTAAAGAAGAATTTAAACTGTCACTGTTTGTGGATGACATGATACTATACATGGAAAATACTGAAGATGCTGTCATAAAATATTAGAGCTAATCAATGAATTTGGTAAAGTTGCAGGATACAAAATTAATATACAGAAATCTGTTGCATTTCTATACACTAACAATGAAATATCAGAAAGAGAAATTCAAGAAACAATCCCATATACCATCGCATCAAAAAGAATAAAATACCTAGGAATAAACGTACCTAAGGAGACAAAAGTCCTGTAATCCAAAAGCTATGACACTGATGAAAGAAATGAAAGATGATGCAAACAGATGGAAAGATATACCATGTTTCTTGGATGGGAAGAATCAATATTGTCAAAATGCCTATATTACCCAAGGCAGTCTACAGATTCAATGTAATATCAATATATTACCAATAGCATTTTTCACAGAACTAGAACAAAAAAAAATCTTAAAATTTGTATGGAGACAGAAAAGACCCCGAATAGCCAGAGCACTCTTGAGAAAGAAAATTGGAGCTGGGGAATCACGCTCCCTGATTTCAGACTATACTAAAAGCTATAGCCATCAAAACAGTAAGGTACTGTCACAAAAATAGAAATATAGATCAATGGAACAGGATAGAAAGCCCAGAAATAAACCCACTCACCTATGGTCAATAAATCTACAACAAAAGGGGCAAGACTATACAATGGGGGAAAGACAGTCTCTTCAATAAGTGGTGCTTGAAAAACTGGACAGCTACATGTAAAAAAAATGAAATCAGAACATTCTTTAACACCATACACAAAAATAAGCTCAAAATGGGTTAAAGACCTAAGTATGAGACTGGACACTCTAAAACTTCTAGAAGAAAGCATAGGCAGAACACTCTCTGAAATTAATTGCAGCAATATCTTTTTTGTCTGTCTCCTAGAGTGATGGAAATAAAAACAAAAATAAACAAATGGGGCCTAATTAAACTGAAAAGCTTTTGCACAGAAAAGGAACCATAAACAAAATGAAAAGACAACATACAGAATGGGACAAAATATTTGCAAACGATGCAACTGACGAGGTCCAAAATATACAAACAGCTCATACAACTCAACAATAAAAAAAAAAATCCAACCAAAAAATGGACAGAAGACCTAAAAAATACATGTTTCTCCAAAGAAGACATACAGATGGCCAAGAGGCACATGAAAAGATGTTCAATATCTCTAATTATTACAGAACTGCAAATCAAAATTACAATGAGATATATCTCACAGCAGTCAAAATGGCTATCATCAAAAAATCCACAAACAATAAATGCTGGAGAGTGTGTGGAAAGAAGGGAACCCTCCTACACTGTTGGTGGGAATGTGAATTGGTATAGCCACTATGGAGAACAGTATGGAGGTTTCTTAAAAAACTAAAAATAGAGCTACCATACGACCCAGCAATCCCACTACTGGGCATATACCCTGAGAAAACCATAATTCAAAAAGAGTCATGTACCACAATGTCCATTGCAGCTCTATTTACAATAGTCAGGACATGGAAGCAATCTAAGTGTCCATTGACAGATGAATGGATAAAGAAGCTGTGGCACATATATACAGTGGAATATTACTCAGCTGTAAAAAGAAATGAAATTGAGTTATTTGTAGTGATGTGGATGGACCTAGAGTCTGTCATACAGAGCGAAGTTGTGGTACCTATATGCAATGGAATGTTAGCCATTAAAAAGAATGAAATAATGCCACTTGCAGCAACATGGATGGACCTAGAGATTGTCACACTGAGTGAAGTAAGTCAGACAGAGAAAGAGAAATACCATATGATATCACTTATCTGTGGAATCTAAAAAGAAATTATACAAATGAACATATTTACAAAATTGAAACAGACTCACAGACTTAGAGAACAAACTTATGGTTACCGGGGGGGAAGGGTGGAGGGAAGTGATAGGGAGTTTGCGATTGACATGTACACACTGCTATATTTAAAATGGATAACCACCAAGGACCTACTGTATAGCACAGAGAACTCTGCTCAATATTATGTAACAACCTAAATGGGAAAAGAATTTGAAAAAGAATTGATACATGTATATGTATAACTGAATCACTTTGCTGTACACCTGAAACTATCACAATATTGTTAATCAACTATACTCCACTATATAAAATTAAAAATTAAAAAAAGAGAGAGCCATGAAAAGTCCTGCTCAAATAGGAAAGAACTGGAAGAAGTCAATTTAATAGAATTAAAGCAACTCCCAATTATGCTAATTCAAAAAAGTGTCTGGAGCACTGGATTACAAGTTGTGACTCACCACCGTGGATCCAGATTTCCCCAGCTAAGATGGACACAAGTGTTTGAGAAGCCAGTGTGAATACCAAGGTAAAGACCGCAGGGTGTGTGCAGTGGTCAATACTCCATCCATGTCATGGCACTAGAAACTGTCAAATTAAACACAAACCTGGATTTAGAGAGAGGTTTTATTCAGAAGAATTACTCCTGCAATAGGGAGAATGCTTCAATCTCAGAAATCTGCACTCACCTCACAATCAAACAGAAAAGGCTTTTTGGTTTATAGGGTAAAGGAAGGGCAAGCACAGATGTACAGAATCTTTTTTTTTTTTTTTTGCGGTACGCGGGCCTCTCACTGTTGTGGCCTCTCCTGTTGCGGAGCACAGGCTCCAGACGCGCAGGCTCAGCGGCCATGGCTCACGGGCCCAGCCACTCCGTTGCTTGTGGGTTCTTCCCAGACCGGGGCATGAACCCGCGTCCCCTGCATCAGCAGGTGGACCCTCAACCACTGCGCCACCAGGGAAGCCCCAGAATCTTTTAAGGGGAAGCTGGACAAGCAAAAGGAAGTGACCAGTGAGTATACCAAGGAAAGGGTCTTGCTGTGATCAGTGGATTCCCAGGAGAAGCTGAGAGGAGGGGCAGATTCTACTTTTTTCAGTGCTTTCTCATACTTAAGAGCATGCAGAGTTCAGGAACCTAAAGGAAAGAGAGAAGCCTGACTAAAGTTGGTCAAGACGAAGAGAGGGTAGGAAATAGCAACTGCAAACCCTTTGTGATCCTAAACATTTCTCCTTTGTTTATTTGTGAGACATTCTCTAGAGCAGGGATCAGAAAACATTTTTTTTTTTGTAAAAAAGAGAGTAAATGATTTAGGCTTTGTGGCCATATGGTCTCAGTTGTAACTCTGCCATTATGACTTGAAAGCAGCCATAGACCTATCTAACAGATTGGGTAGGATTGTGCTGTAGTGTTACTTCATTCACAAAATAGGTGCCTGGCCAGATATGGCCCTTGACCATATTTTGCCAACCCATGCTCTATGGTGTCATATCAGTTAGGAATTAAATTTCCTCACATGTGAGAAAAAACACAAATAATAGCTGCTTAAACACCCTTCCTAGTAGCATCAACCTAAGGCCACATCTATCTGCAAGGGAGCTTGAGAAATATAGGTATTGAGCAAAGCATATCACTCCCAAATAAATTCTTATTTGTGATTTAGAAAGAAATACAACCAATTTTTCATTTGCGTTTGTTTATTTTGCCTTTTGTAGTACATCTTTGATGTAAGGTGTAAAAATGGGAGACTAGTGTATGAGAGTTGACCCAGACTTTATAATGATCTCTATTCAACTCAAGTTTATATAAAACTAGGCTACAATTAATCTTATCTTAAAATAGAAGCATAAAATATTCCTAAAAGTCTTTTTTATTTTGCTGTATTCATTATAGTATTTGACATGGAGTCTGAGAGAACGGGAGCTGATTTAATGATTTTTAAAAAGCACTGGTCTTCCCCAAATTACGATGATCAAAGATAAGTAGGCCTTAAACATAAAGGGAGTTTCAAGTCCTGAGGATTTTGCATGAAATGTTTGAACTGAGGCAGTAAGCATTTATAAACTGTCTTTCAAATATTTTTGGACTGAGAGAGCATTTAAAGTTTCCATGGAATCGTAATTCAGGGCATGAAAGGGCAACACATGTCTGTTTTCCCCACTAAGAATAAGGCTGTTTGGGAGTTCATTGGTTCATGTCCTAAAGCCATCTTTTTGGCTCATTTATACATTTCTGCACGGAGACAATTCTTTGGATGTGAAAGTCCCCTATTCTTAGCTAGTTTAGCTATTTGTATGCTGATCTGTGTCAGAAGGTGAGAAATCCCCCTTGAGCACTCCTCTAGTCTTTTCAAGACCAATCTTATCTTTACAAACATTTCTTGATCTGCTGTATCATCCTACACTGGAGAAAATGGATTTGATTTTTTTTTTTTTTTTTTTTTAGTTAAACCTTGTGCTTGGTTTAAAATAGATAATGCTATACTGTTTAATCTTCTGTTCTTTCTACATTCTTTAATTCCTTGAGTCCTTTCTCATTTTAATTTTGTATTGCTGCATTGCCTATCTTTGACTTTGCCATATGTCTCTTTGTTAAAAATGTTTAGTGTTTAGAACTTACATACCAGTGATTAAGAAGATTTGTTATGGACTAGATAAAAAATGATTCAATAATTATCAGCAACTTTTTTTTTCATTTTAACAGTTATATTTGTTTCATTTTATGGCTTTGAGGGTGTACTAATTTCTTTTACTTCCTAATATTTAAAACCATTGTATATCTAATTGTCATCAATAACCTATTTAATTTACTATTTTAATAAAAATGTATTATTCATCAAGGGGCAATAAGAAGAGGTAATTTTTACCCTGATTCTGTACAGGCTGAAAAGCCCTTCTTCTGGCCATAGTCTGAACTAAAAATAAATAACTAAACATAGAGCATTAAGCTGCAGCATTTAATATGTGTTTATGCTCTTTCTTGATCTGTCCTGGTTGCCCAGTTTTCTTCAGCTTCTGTAGAATTTGTTCTAACTGCTGTAGAATGTCTCAGTAACATTTCTAGAGTTTCATATTTTCATTAGCATTATATTCCTTCAAGGACTGCAAAAACAGAAATCTGTACCTATCAAACTGCCAACTAAAAGAAAAAAGAAAAAATGTCCTATTATATTTTCACTTATTTTTTTTTTTTTTTTTTTTTTTTTTTTTTTGTGGTATGCGGGCCTCTCACTGTTGTGGCCTCTCCCGTTGCGGAGCACAGGCTCCGGATGCGCAGGCTCAGCGGCCATGGCTCACGGGCCCAGCCGCTCCGCGGCATATGGGATCCTCCCGGACCGGGGCACGAACCCGTATCCCCTGCATCGGCAGGCGGACTCTCAACCACTGCGCCACCAGGGAGGCCCTATTTTCACTTATTAACACAATTTAGTTTCTACCTGATGTCATCCAACAATAGGATGGATGTTAATGTATTTAAACCCTTGGCTGGCATCATCCAAAAGTTCCCCAAAATATATCTGCCCACATCTCATTTGTATTTCCATTTTCTTATACCTCAGGAATAACATATCTGAAGGGAAATAGAAATACAAATCAGGAACAAGTAACAAACAGTTCCAGTTTGAGAATTTTTATGAAACACCTGTAAATGGGAGTATTACAATTATATTCTTATTGAATGATATGCACTACCTCATACACCTTGGAATGTATAGAATGCACTCTTGAAACCTATTGTTTTGAATCTTCAAAGATACCTGATTCCTTGGAAATTTAAAGTAGATTTCCATGGATTTGGGGATTAAGGTGATTTTCTACTTAATGTGACTTATTTTAAATCATTTCCAAATAACAAAGAGGCTCATAATTTCTTCTTTCTCTCCATCTTATGCATTTTCTGTTCTTCACAAAGATACATTTCAATAAATTGTTTGGCTAATACTTTTTCATCATGATTACTTGCTACTGTTATTCAATCTTTGCATATACTCGCTGTGTAATACATTCTTTAGTTTTGCCTTTTCTCTCCTATATTCAGATATTTTCTTGACCTTAAAAATACTTTCTAACCTACCCCGATGACCCCTACCTCCACAGTTAGGAAAATGTTTAGGAATATTTTAATATTCCTAATGCTATGAGAATATTTCTAAAAAGCCACACACTTATTTTTAGCAAAATCAAACAAATTATAATGAAATGTTTAAAACATAGCCTAACCCACAACTTATAAGTTTTGTTATATTAAAATTTTCTAGTTTTCTTAGGTTTTCTTTTTTTTGTTTCCTTGGCATTTTCTTTCCATACTTCACACTCAGTATATAGCCAAACACATAGAAATCCACCTGGAATTTAATAAACAGTGAAAAACTTGCTATAACACAAAAACCCTCTAAAGGAAATTAGAAAAAAAAATCTCCAAACGTATTTATCATGGAGAAATTTGACCTACTTTTAAGAAAAACTCAAATTGAATCTCTGGTGAACAGTTATATTAATGATAACTCCTATTTTCCATTTCTAGGTCTAGTTCATAAAATAATTACACTCCAATACCAATTTCTCTCTTTCCCTCTCTGTCTCCCCCCTCTCTCTTTCCCTCACTAGTATATATATAGTAAGGTCTATAAGGTATACAAATCTTAAGTGTATATCTTATGATTTTATACACATATACGTATGTATATGTACATACTCCTGTAACCACCCAAAAAAGACATGGAATATTTCCAGTGCTTCATAAATTTTCACTGTGTGCTTTGCCAGTTTATACTCCCCTCAGAGTATGTACCATGAACATCAGTTAGTTTTATCTCTTTTATTTTGTCCTACAGCTCCCCAAACTTCTTAACTTTTTCAATCTTTCTCCTTTTTTAAATTAATAGATTTTATTTTTAGAACAGTTTTAGACTTATAGAAATATTGACAAAATAGTCCAGCATTTCATATATCCCTCTTCACATTTTCCCCTATTATTAACATATTGCATTAGTGTGGTACATTTTTGCATTTGATGAACCACCGTTGATATATTATTAATAGTTGACATTAAGGATCACTTTATGTTGTACAGTTCTCTGGGTTTTGACAAGAGCATATTGTCATGTATCCACAATTGCATACATATGGAGTGGTTTTACCACCCTAAAAATTCCCTGTACTTGACCTATTCATGCCTCCTCTACCTGCAGCAAATCCCCCAAACCACTGATTCTGTAATTTTCTCTATAGTTTGCCTTTCCCAGATTGTCATGTAGTTGGAATCACACAATATGTAGCCTTTCCACATTGACTTCTTTCACTCAGAAATATCCATTTAAGGTTATCCTATGTCTTTTCATGGCTTGATAGATTTTTTTTTCTTTTTTTTAAATTTTATTATTTTTTTATTAGTTTCTGCCTTATAACAAAGTGAATCAGTCATACATATACATCTGTTCCCACATCCCTTCACTCATGAATCTCCCTCCCTCCCACCCTCCCCATCCCACCCCTCCAGGCAGTCACAAAGCACCAAGCTGATCTCCCTGTGCTCTGTGGCTGCTTCCCACTATCTATCTACCTTACGTTTGGTAGTGTATATATGTCCATGCCTCTCTTTCGCTTTGTCACAGCTTACCCTTCCCCCTCCCCATATCCTCAAGTCCATTCTCAAGTAGGTCTGTGTCTTTATTCCCGTTTTACCCCTAGGTTCTTCATGACATTTTTTTTTTAATTCCATATATATGTGTTAGCATATGGTATTTGTCTTTCTCTTTCTGACTTACTTCACTCTGTATGACAGACTCTAGGTCTATCCACCTCATTACAAATAGCTCAGTTTCGTTTCTTTTTATGGCTGAGTAATATTCCATTGTATAGATGTGCCGCATCTTCTTCATCCATTCATCCAATGATGGACACTTAGGTTGTTTCCAGCTCCGGGCTATTGTGAATAGAGCTACAATGAACATTTTGGTACATGTCTCTTTTTGAATTATGGTTTTCTCAGGGTATTTGCCCAGTAGTGGGATTGCTGGGTCATATGGTAGTTCTATTTTTAGTTTTTTAAGGAACCTCCATACTGTTCTCCATAGTGGCTGTACCAATTCACATTCCCACCAGCAGTGCAAGAGGGTTCCCTTTTCTCCACACCCTCTCCAGCATTTATTGTTTCTAGATTTCTTGATGATGGCCATTCTGACTGGTGTGAGATGATATCTCATTGTAGTTTTGATTTGCATTTCTCTAATGATTAACGATGTTGAGCATTCTTTCATGTGTTTGTTGGCAGGCTGTATATCTTCTGTGGAGAAATGCCTATTTAAGTCTTCTGCCCATTTTTGGATTGGGTTGTTTGTTTTTTTGCTATTGAGCTGCATGAGCTGTTTATAAATTTTGGAGATTAATCCTTTGTCAGTTGCTTCATTTGCAAATATTTTCTCCCATTCTGAGGGTTGTCTTTT
Source organism: Mesoplodon bidens (assembly GCF_964165515.1). Lineage (NCBI taxonomy): Eukaryota > Metazoa > Chordata > Mammalia > Artiodactyla > Ziphiidae > Mesoplodon > Mesoplodon bidens. Next base: position 46,054,490 of record NC_138170.1, on the reverse strand, counting down.
GGTCTTGTTTATGGTTTCCTTTGCTGTGCAAAAGCTTTGAAGTTTCATTAGGTCCCATTTGTTTATCTTTGTTTTTATTTCCATTTCTCTAGGAGGTGGGTCCAAAAGGATCTTGCTGTGATTTATGTCATAGAGTGTTCTGCCTATGTTTTCCTCTAAGAGTTTGATAGTTTCTGGCCTTACATTTAGGTCTTTAATCCATTTAGAGCTTACTTTTGTGTATGGTGTTAGGGAATGATCTAATCTCATACTTTTACATGTCCCTGTCCAGTTTTCCCAGCACCACTTATTGAAGAGGCTGTCCTTTCTCCACTGTACATTCCTGCCTCCTTTATCAAAGATAAGTTGACCATATGTCCATGGGTTTATCTCTGGGCTTTCTATCCTGTTCCATTGATCTATCTTTCTGTTTTTGTGCCAGTACCACACTGTCATGATTACTGTAGCTTTGTAGTATAGTCTGAAGTCAGGGAGCCTGATTCCTCCAGCTCTGTTTTTCGTTCTCAACATTGCTTTGGCTATTCGGGGTCTTTTGTTTCTCCAAACAAATTTTGAAATTTTTTGTTCTAGTTCTGTGAAAAATGCCAGTGGTAGTTTGATAGGGATTGCATTGAATCTGTAGATTGCTTTGGGTAGTAGAGTCATTTTCACAATATTGATTCTTCCAATCCAGGAGCATGGTATATCTCTCCATCTATTTGTATCATCTTTAATTTCTTTCATCAGTGTCTTATAATTTTCTGCCTACAGGTCTTTTGTCTCCTTAGGTAGGTTTATTCCTAGATATTTTATTCTTTTTGTTGCAATGGTAAATGGGAGTGTTTTATTGATTTCATTTTCAGATTTTTCATCATTAGTGTACAGGAATGCCAGAGATTTCTGTGCATTAATTTTGTATCCTGCTACTTTACCAAATTCATTGATTAGCTCTAGTAGTTTTCTGGTAGCATCTTTAGGATTCTCTGTGTATAGTATCATGTCATCTGCAAACAGTGACAGCTTTACTTCTTCCTTTCCGATTTGGATTCCTTTTATTTCCTTTTCTTCTCTGAGTGCTGTGGCTAAAACTTCCAAAACTATGTTGAATAAGAGTGGTGAGACTGGGCAGCCTTGTCTTGTTCCTGATCTTGGTGGAAATAGTTTCAGTTTTTCACCTTTGAGGACGATGTTGGCTGTGGGTTTGTCATATACGGCCTTTATTATGTTGAGGAAAGTTCCCTCTATGCCTACTTTCTGCAGGGTTTTTATCATAAATGGGTGTTGAATTTTGTCGAAAGCTTTCTCTGCATCTATTGAGATGATCATATGGTTTTTCTCCTTCAACTTGTTAATATGGTGTATCACATTGATTGTTTTGCGTATATTGAAGAATCCTTGCATTCCTGGAATAAACCCCACTTGATCATGGTGTATGATCGTTTTAATGTGCTGTTGGATTCTGTTTGCTAGTATTTTGTTGAGGATTTTTGCATCTATGTTCATCAGTGATATTGGCCTGTAGTTTTCTTTCTTTGTGACATCCTTGTCTGGTTTTGGTATCAAGGTGATGGTGGCCTCATAGAATGAGTTTGGGAGTGTTCCTTCCTCTGAAATTGTTTGGAAGAGTTTGAGAAGGATGGGTGTTAGCTCTTCTCTAAATGTTTGATAGAATTTGCCTGTGAAGCCATCTGGTCCTGGGCTTTTGTTTGTTGGAAGATTTTTAATCACAGTTTCAATTTCAGTGCTTGTGATTGGTCTGTTCATATTTTCTATTTCTTCCTGATTCAGTCTTGGCAGGTTGTGCATATCTAAGAATTTGTCCATTTCTTCCAGGTTGTCCATTTTATTGGTATAGAGTTGCTTGTAGTAATCTCTCATGATCTTTTGTATTTCTGCAGTGTCAGTTTTTACTTCTCCTTTTTCATTTCTAATTCTATTGATTTGAGTCTTCTCCCTTTTTTTCTTGATGAGTCTGGCTAATGGTTTGTCTATTTTGTTTATCTTCTCAAAGAACCAGCTTTTAGTTTTATTGATCTTTGCTATCATTTCCTTCATTTCTTTTTCATTTATTTCTGATCTGATCTTTATGATTTCTTTCCTTCTGCTAGCTTTGGGGGTTTTTTGTTCTTCTTTCTCTAATTGCTTTAGGTGCAAGGTTAGGTTGTTTATTCGAGATGTTTCCTGTTTCTTAAGGTGGGATTGTATTGCTATAAACTTCCCTCTTAGAACTGCTTTTGCTGCATCCCATAGGTTTTGGGTTGTCGTGTCTCCATTGTCATTTGTTTCTAGGTATTTTTTAATTTCCTCTTTGATTTCTTCAGTGATCACTTCGTTATTGAGTAGTGTATTGTTTAGCCTGCATGTGTTTGTATTTTTTACAGATCTTTTCCTGGAATTGATGTCTAGTCTCATAGCATTGTGGTCGGAAAAGATACTTGATACAATTTCAATTTTCTTAAATTTACCAAGGCTTGATTTGTGACCCAAGATATGATCTATCCTGGAGAATGTTCCATGAGCACTTGAGAAAATTGTGTATTCTGTTGTTTTTGGATGGAATGTCCTATAAATATCAATTAAGTCCATCTTGTTTAATGTATCATTTAAAGCTTGTGTTTCCTTATTTATTTTCATTTGGGATGATCTGTCCATTGGTGAAAGTGGGGTGTTAAAATCCCCTACTATGATTGTGTTACTGTCGATTTCCCCTTTTATAGCTGTTAGTATTTGCCTTATGTATTGAGGTGCTCCTATGTTGGGTGCATAAATATTTACAAGTGTTATATCTTCTTCTTGGATCGATCCCTTGATCATTATGTAGTGTCCTTCTTTGTCTCTTCTAATAGTCTTTATTTTAAAGTCTATTTTGTCTGATATAAGAATTGCTACTCCAGCTTTCTTTTGATTTCCATTTGCATGGAATATCTTTTTCCATCCCCTTACTTTCAGTCTGTATGTGTCTCTAGGTCTGAAGTGGGTCTCTTGTAGACAGCATATATATGGGTCTTGTTTTTGTATCCATTCAGCCAATCTGTGTCTTTTGGTGGGAGCATTTAGTCCATTTACATTTAAGGTAATTATTGATATGTATGTTCCTATTCCCATTTCCTTAATTGCTTTGGGTTCGTTATTGTAGGTATATTCCTTCTGTTGTGTTTCTTGCCTAGAGAAGTTCCTTTAGCATTTGTTGTAAAGCTGGTTTGGTGGTGCTGAACTCTCTCAGCTTTTGCTTGTCTGTAAAGGTTTTAATTTCTCCATCAAACCTGAATGAGATCCTTGCTGGGTAGAGTAATCTTGGTTGCAGGTTTTTCTCCTTCATCACTTTAATTATGTCCTGCCACTCCCTTCTGGCTTGCAGAGTTTCTGCTGAGAGATCAGCTGTTAACCTGATGGGGATTCCCTTGTGTGTTATTTGTTTTTTTTCCCTTGCTGCTTTTAATATGATTTCTTTGTGTCTAATTTTTGACAGTTTGATTAATATCTGTCTTGGCGTATTTCTCCTTGGATTTATTCTGTATGGGACTCTCTGTGCCTCCTGGACTTGATTAACTATTTCCTTTCCCATATTAGGGAAGTTTTCAACTATAATCTCCTCAAATATTTTCTCAGTCCCTTTCTTTTTCTCTTCTTCTTCTGGAACCCCTATAATTCGAATGTTGGTGCGTTTAATGTTGTCCCAGAGGTCTCTGAGACTGTCCTCTGTTCTTTTCATTCTTTTTTCTTTATTTTGCTCTGCATCAGTTATTTCCACTATTTTATCTTCCACCTCACTTATCCATTCTTCTGCCTCAGTTATTCTGCTATTGATCCCATCTAGAGTATTTTTCATTTCATTTATTGTGTTTTTAATCGATGCTTGATTCATCTTTAGTTCTTCTAGGTCCTTGTTAACTGTTTCTTGCATTTTGTCTATTCCATTTCCAAGATTTTGGATCTTGGAAATAGAATCTTGGATCATCTTTACTATCATTATTCTGAATTCTTTTTCAAGTAGACTGCCTATTACCTCTTCATTTGTTAGGTCTGGTAGGTTTTTATCTTGCTCCTTCACCTGCTGTGTGTTTTTCTGTCTTCTCATTTTGCATATGTTACTGTGTTTGGGGTCTCCTTTTTGCAGGCTGCAGATTCGTAGTTCCTGTTGTTTTTGGTGTCTGTCCCCAGTGGCTAAGGTTGTTTCAGTAGGTTGTGTAGGCTTCCTGGTGGGGGGGGACTAGAGCCTGTGTTCTGGTTGTTGAGGCTCGATCTTGTCTTTCTGGTGGACAGGTCCACGTCTGGTGCTGTGTTTTGGGGTGCCTGTGGCCTTATTATGTTTTTAGGCAGCCTCTCTGTTAATGGGTGGGGTTGTGTTCCTGCCTTGCTAGTTGCTTGGCATAGGGTGACCAGCACTGTAGTTTGCTGGTCGTTGACTGAAGCTGGGTGCTGGTGTTGAGATGGAGATCTCTGGGAGATTTTCGCTGCTTGATATTATGTGGAGCTGGGAGGTCTCTTGTGGACCCGTGTCCTGAAGTTGGCTCTCCCATTTCAGAGGCACAGCACTGACTCCTGGCTGCAGCACCAAGAGCCTTTCATCTACCCGGCTCAGAATAAAAGGGAGAAAAAGTAGAAAGAAAGAATTAGTAGAAGAAAGAAAGAGAGAGAGAAAGAAAGGAAGAAGGAAAGAAGGGAAGGAAGGAAGGAAGAAAGAAAGAAAGAAAGAAAGAAAGAAAGAAAGAAAGGAGGGAGAGAGGGAGGAATGAACGAAAAAGGAAGAGTGAAAGGAAGAAGGGAGGGAGGGAGGAAGGAAAGAAAGAAAGAAAGACAGGAGGGAGGGAGGGAGGAAGGAAAGAAAAAAAGTGAAAGGAAGAGGGGTGGGAGGGAGGGAGGAAGGAAAGAAAGACAGGATGGAGGGAGGGAGGGAGGAAGGAAATAAAAAGAAAGAGTGAAAGGAAGAAGGGAGGGAGGGAGGGAGGAAGGGCAGGTAGGAAAAAAAGAAAGAGCAGGTAAAGTAAAATAGAATAAAGTATGAAATATAGTTGCGTTATTAAAATTTAAAAGTAATTATTGAAAAAAAAAACGGACCGATAGAACCCTGGGACATATGGTGGAAGCAAAGCTATACAGAGAGAATCTTACACAGAAGAATACACATACACATTCACAAAAAGAGAGCAGGGGGAAAAATCAAAAATCTTGCTCTCCAAGTCCACCTCCTCAATTTGGGATACTTCGTTGTAAAAAGAGGAAAAGGGCGAGAAGTCTGAAATCTTGCTAAGTCCACCTCCTTAATTTGGGATAATTCGTTATAAAAAGAGGAAAAGGGGGGAAAGTCTTAAATCTTGTCCTCCAAGTCCACTTCCTCAATTCGGGATGATTTGCTGTCTATTCATGCACTCCACAGACGCAGGGAACATCAAGTGGACCGTGGAGCTTTAATCCGCTGCCTCCGAGGCTGCACAGAGAGATTTCCCTGTCTCTTCTCTGCTCTCACAGCTCCCGGGTCTCAGTCTTGGACCGGGCCCCGCCTCTGCGCGTAGGTCGCCGGAGGGCGTCCGTTCTTCGCTCAGACAGGACGGGTTTAAAGGAGCCGCTGATGCGGGGACTCTGGCTCACTCAGGCAGAGGGGAGGGAGGGGCGCGCAGAGTGGGGCGGGCCTGCGGCGGCAGAGGCCGGCATGACGTTGCACCAGACCGAGGCGCTCCGTGTGCTTTCCCGGGAAAGCCGTCCCCGGGTTCCGGGATCCCGGCAGTGGCGGGTTGCACAGGCCCCCCGGAAGGCGGGGCGGACAGTGACCCGCGCTCGCACACAGGCCCTGCGGCGGCGGCAGCAGCAGCAGCCCCAGCGTCCCACGCCCGTCTCCGGGGTCCGCGCCTTTAGCCGCGGCTCGCGCCCGTCTCCGGCGCTTCCCAAAGCAGCCGTCTTAATGCCCTCTCCTCGCGCGCCAGGAAACAAAAGGGAAGAAAAAGCCTCTTGCCTCTTCGGCAGCTCCAGACCCTTTCCCCGGACTCCCTCCGGGCTAGCCGTGGTGCACTAACCCCTTCAGGCTCTCTTCCTGCCGCCAGCCCCAGTCCTCTCCCTGTGCTCCGACTGAAAGCCGATACCCGAGCCTCAGCTCCCAGCCCCGCGCGCCCCGGCGGCCGAGCAGACAAGCCTCTCGGGCTGGTGTGTGCCTGAGGGCACCGATCCTCTGTGCCGGAATCTCTCCGCTTTGCCCTCCACACCCCTGTTGCTGTGCTCTCCTCTGCTACTCCGAAGCTTTCCCCCTCCGCCACCTGCAGTCTCCGCCCGCGAAGGGGCTTGTAGTGTGTGGAAACCTTTCCTCCTTCACGGCTCCCTCCCACTGGTGCAGGTCCCGTCCCTATCCTTTTGTCTCTGTTTATTCTTTTTTCTTTTGCCCTACCCAGGTATGTGGGGAGTTTCTTGCCTTTTGGGGGGTCTGAGGTCTTCTGTCAGCGTTCAGTAGGTGTTCTGTAGGAGTTGTTCCACGTGTAGATGAATTTCTGATGTATCTGTGGGGAGGAAGGTGATCTCCACGTCTTACTCTTCCGCCATCTTCCCAGGGTCCCCCGATATTTCTTTTTTATTGCTGAGTGATAGTCCATGTATGTATATACTCTATCTATTCACCTGTTGAAAAATATCTTGGTTTCTTACTGCTTTATAAATAAAGCTCTTATAAACACTTTTGTTTATGAAAAACAAGCATAAGTTTTCAATTCAATTGAGTCATAACTAGGAGCATGATTTTTAGATTGCAAGGTAAGAGTGTGTCGTATATTCATCTTTGCAAGAAATTATGGAGCTCTCTTTTAAAGTGGCTGCATGATTTTGCATTCCCACCAGGAAAGAACAAGAATGCCTGTTGCTCTGTACCCTCTACCCTCACCAGCATTTGGTATTGTGAATTTTTTGGATTTTAGCCATTTTAATAAGTATGTAGTGCTATCACATTGTTTTAATTTGTAATTCCCTAATGATATATGATTATTATAAAAATATGATATGGTAAATGTTGAGAATTTATTCATATGCTTATTTTCCATTTGCGTATCTTCTTTGTGAGGTCTCTGTTCAATCACTTGCCTTTTTTTTTTTTTTTTTTTTTTTTTGCGATACGCAGGCCTCTCACTGTTGTGGCCTCTCCCATTGCAGAGCACAGGCTCCAGACGTGCAGGCTCAGTGGCCATGGCCCACGGGCCCAGCCGCTTCGCGGCATGTGGGATCTTCCCAGACTGGGGCACGAACCCGTGTCCCCTTCATCGGCAGGCAGACTCTCAACCACTGTGCCACCAGGGAAGCCCCACTTGCCTATTTTTTAATTGAGTTGTTTGTTTTCTTATTGTTGAGTTTTAAGAATTATTTTTGTATTTTGGAAACAAGTCCTTTATCTTGCAAATATTTTCTTCCAGTCTGTGGCTTGTCTTTCCATTCTCTTAACAGAGAATATCTTCATATCTTCTATCTCATATCTTCTAGAAATTATATAATTTTGAGTTTTACATTTAGGTCTATCATTCATTTTTGGTTAATCTTTGTGGAAGGTGTCAGATCTGTGTCTAAAACAATTTTTTTGCATACAAATGCCCAACTGTTCCAGCACCTTTTGTTGAAATGTCTGTCATTTCTCTGCTGTATCACCCTTGCTCCTTTGTCAAAAATCAGTTGGCAATATTTATGTGAGCCTATTACACAAATAGCTATTTCTCCTGTTCCATTAATCTATTTGTCTGTTATTTCGCAAATACCATGTTATCTTAATTACTGAATCTTTACAGTAATCTTAAAGTCAGATAGAGTCATTTCTCCACCTCATTGTTTCTCTTCAATTTTATTTTGTCTAATCTGGGTCTTGTGCCTTTACACATAAACTTCAGAATCAGTTTGTTGATTTTCACAAAATAACTTGCAGGGATTTTGGCTGGGATTGCATTGAATCCATACGTCACTTGGGAAAATTAAATCTGAACAATAATTGAGTTTTCCTATCCATTTACATGGTCTATTTCTCCATTTATTTAAATCTTCTTTGATTTATTTAACCAGAGTTTTATAGATTTCCTCATATAGATTCTGTACATATTCTGTGACATATTTATATCTTAGTATTTCATTTTTGGTTGCAGATACGTTTTTAATTTCAATTTCTGATTTTTAATTGCTGATATGTAGGAAGCAATTGAATTCTCTATAGTAACTTTGTATGCTGCAACCTTGGTACAACCACTTACTAGTTCCAGGAGTATTTTTGTTGATTATTTGTGATTTTTTACATAGAGAATCATGTCATATATGAACAAAGACAGCTTTATTTACTTTCTCCATATGTGTATCTTTAATTTCCTTTTATTGTTTTATTGCACTAGCTAGGACTTCTAGTGTGATACTGAATATGAGTGATGAGAGGGCATATCCTTCCATGTTCTAGATCTTAGGAGAAAAACATCCAGTTTCTCATCATTATGTATGGTATAAATTGTAGGTTTTTGTAGACATTATTTATTAAGTTGAGAAAGGTCCCCACCATTCCTAATATGCTGAGAGATTATCATGAAGAGTCACTGGATGTTGTGAAGTGCATTTTTTCACATATTGGTATGATTATTCCTTTTTAGCCTGTTGACGTGATAGATTACGTTATGTGATTTTTTTTAATGTTGAAACTGCTTTGCATTATTGGAATAAATTCACTTGGTTATGTTGTATTATTATTTTTATAAATTTTGGGATTTGATTTGCTAATTTCTGTTGAGGATTTTTGCATCTCTGTTCATGGAAGATATTGGTTCTGTAATGTATATCCTTCTTGTATTGTCTTGTCTTTATCTGGTTTTGATATTAGTATAATGCTTGCCTCATTCAATTGAGTTAGTAAGTCCTCCCTCTTCTGTTTTCTGAAGAGATTATAGAAAATTATAATTCATTTCAATGTCTTCCTTAAATGTTTGTTGGTATTCACCATTGAAGCCATTTGATCATACTGCTTCCTTTTTGAGAAGTTTGTTAATTATTTATTCAATTTTTTTAATAGGTATATACCTATTCAGATTATTTATTACTCCTTGTCTAAGTATTTTCAGCAGTTGTTCCATTTCACTTAAATCATTGATTTTCAGGTTTCTCTGCTTTTTTTTTTTTTTTTTTTTTTGGGAGGACAGAACTGATAACTTCCAACCTCTTTACATGTTGGAGCTGAAACCAGAAATCAGTCCCCTCCTTTGTTTTTTAGGTTGCATGCTTACTATTGATTAATCATCAGGTTCACTGACTCTTTCTTCTGGTGTCTCCATTTTATTGTTAGATCCATCGAGTGAATATTTTATTTAGATAGGGCATATTTTAGTTCTAGAATTTCCATTTGGTTCTTTCATACATTTTGTATTCCTCTGTTGAGGTTTTACTATTTTTCATTTATTATGACTGTATTTCTTCTTACCTCATTGAGTATAGTTATACTAGTTGCTTTAAAATCTTAGTCCATTAATTCCAGTGTCTGAGTCATCTTGGAGTTGGTCTTCATTGATTGCCTTTCTCTTGTGAATACTCAGTTTTCCTGTTTTACATATGTTGGGAAATTTTGATTGCAATCTGTACATTATGAAATGATATATTTTAGAAACTCTGAATTCTATTATGTTCTTCTAAAGAGTATTTTATTTTTCTTTTGTTTTGCTTTTTTAACATGCACATAACTTGGATGAACTCTACAGACCCATGGTGGGGAACAGCTCAAAACATTTTAGTTTTTTTTAGCTTACTTGGGCTGTTTAGATGCTGCCCCATGTATTTGCAGTTCATGTCTTAGTCAATAGTTTGGGCAGAATTTACAACAACAATTGATATTTTCCTTTCTGGCTCTCCCTTTCCTTGAATTTCTTTGCCTCAGTTTCTAGTTGCTGTGGTTTCCACATCCCAGGACTTTGAGTCTTCAAACCAGCACATTTTCCAATGGAATTAGACAGCCTGTCCTTAGACTAAAAGCTGTAAACATAGGAAATTCACACAGTGACTTTCCTTCTTCAAAGTATCAACTTTCCTCCTCCCAGTCAATATCTGCCTGTTATTGGTCATTCCCTTGTGCTTCCTAGTAGCTTTTATATTTTTTTGTCAGCTGTTTTCAGTTGTCAGGGAAAGTTGGATTGATAGGAGGTAATCGGCCATATGAGAAGTAAAACTCTTAGAACACTGTTGATTTTTGAAATTTAATCTTGGTAACTGTTGAATTTATAGGGCTGTGTATGTAGTGATTTATATCTTTGTAAGTGAAGACAGTCTTGACTCTATCATTTGGATCCTATACTTCTACTATTTCTTTTTCCCTCTGACTTATTACTTGGGCTAGGATTTTCAGTATATGATGAGAAATAGTGATAATAATGTACATCTTTTTTTTCCTTAGAGGTTATATACCTGCATTAATTATTTTTTCTTCTTAAGTATAAGGCTTGTAGTTCATATGATGTACACACACACACACACACATACACACACAAACACTCATTTCTGGTAGATAAATTTAATAAATAAGCAAGTTGCTTACTTTTAAATGATTTTTCTCCATCATGAGTTGATGTTTGAGATTTATTGAATTTTTTTCTTTTTTACTTGAAAAAACTATATGATTTTCCTCCTTTATACAACTTTTGTGGCAAATTATTTCACTAGATTTTAAGACTGTGAAAGGAAAATCAAAATGAAGTTGGTATTGCTAAAAGAGCTCTCTAAAATGGAGCCAGAAGACCATTGAGGAAGTGTGACTTATGCATGTCTCAACCCAGATGGAATCTTAACTTTGACCACTTTTTGTCTTAACATAGACATCCAGAACATCTACACAATATTCCAGAAACTCAAGATACTTATTGGACCCTTGCCCTAGAATAACTCATGACAACCTATCCCTTAAGGACAAATATTTCCTTTCTTGCATCAGGATCAAACAATTCATGAACAACCCTGTGGCTTTTGCCTATATAAGCTCCTGACTCTTTCTCTTTCCCAGAACATTCTCAGTTTTACCCAAATCTGTGTCTCTCAATTTGCAGTCCTAAGTCCCCTAATATTCTTTGTTTTTTGTAGCCTCCATACTGATTATTGTTCAACAAGACATTAAATCATGCTTGCATTCTAGGGATAAAACATGTGGGGATGTGATAAATTTTAATATACTTTTGGAGTCAAATAGCATAGAAGTAAACATATACTTTCGTAAAAAAAATTATATTCAATAAAAAATCTATTTGTCTCCTTTTACCCAGATTTGATTAAAAATAAACTAAAACCTGAAGAAAGATCTTAGAGTAGCTGATTAATCACCCAAAGGGAGATACCGTGCTCTATATCAGTGTAAAAGAAAAACAAAAACTATTTATTAGGTGTGTGAATTCCTTCTATTCGATTTGTCAAAATTCTTACAATGTGTAGATATCAAAAAAACACCAACAATGTAATCTTTATGTTTGATAGGATGACTTAGATTCTTGGCATCTGCTTTTATGTGTGCAAAATTTATCTTTAGCATGTGAAATATTTTTGCCTCTGATGGTAATTATTTGTTTTAGGATAAAGATGTAGCTCTGGTATTTTTCTAATTTAAACTCTTGTTAAACATTCTTAATACCACTCAAAGCTAATAGTTTACTTGAAATTTCACAACTATTATCATAAATGAAAAGAGCCTCTGCTTTTCTATTCCTCTGCTATCCTCATCTAGTTAGAAATCTGAATTTCAAACATGCTTTTTAAATTAGATGCATGTATTTTGAATTTTTTTCTGTTGTGATGGTTAAATTTATGTATCAACTTGGAGGGTGCTTTTGGATGAGATTAACATTTAAATTGGGAACCTTGGATTATTATTGCCCTCCATAATGCCTCAGCCAATCATTTGAAGGTCTGAATATAACAAAAAAGACACCCCCTTCCAATTCTGAGGAGCAAAATGAAATTCTCCAGAAGGCTGCCTTTGAACTTCATCTGCACCATCAGTTCTGTGTCTCCATCTGGCCTGCCCACAAGGCAGATTTTGGACTTGCCAGCCTTCATAATCGTGTGAGCTATTTCTTTTTAATAAATCTCTTTTTGGATATACACACATCCTTTTGGCTCTGCTTCTCTGGAGAACCCTAAATAACTATATCTCTTTTCTGTAACAATGTGTAAGAGAAAGGAATTACCTATTTTTAGAAACTTTGGAAAGACTCACCTGTAAAAACATCTGGGCCTAGAATTATTTTATTGATATCTTTTGTAAGCATAAGTTAGTGTTTCATTATTCATTTGATCTCTTGGCTCTCAGTCTATTTAAATTTTCAGGTAATCTTCATTTCATTCATTCTTATGACTGCTTACTTCTGCTTCACTGTTCCATCATTCTTACCTATCTGCCGGGGTTAATTATAATGCTTTATTTTGATTTGGCAGGGGAGGTCTGTTCAATTAATTTTTCTTTTTGTTCTTTCCTTTCCTTTTCTTCTTCTTATTAATTATTTATTTTTACATTTCATATTCTTCAAATTTCTAATTTTATCCTGTGAGTGCATAACTTTTTGGGAAATAGCAGCTGCATTAGCTGGGAATGCATTGACCCAGGAAAAATGTTATAATCCAGACTCTTAATTATAGCTTCCAAGGTGAATTTAGGAAGTGAGTCTGGGAAATGTGCCTCAAGATGGAGATGCTCTTTCCTTACAACCTGAGTTCACCAACAAACTCATTTTCCTGCCCTCAACCCATACTCAATCAGGAGAGTTTCTGTACTTCTGCTCCAGACACTGCTCACACCCAAGGATTTCTTCTCTGCGTTCTGATAAACTAGATGTCTGAGAGCAGAGGAGGTAATGAACAGAAAGTTTTGAAATCTGAGGCTGGTCCCTCTACCCCTATCTTTTCTTATTTGCCCTCCAGCACAGTCAGTTTTGTAATCCTCCAGTTCATTCTCCTATTTCCTTCACTGATTATTTTGTTTTTTGATCTTGTCTGAGACGGAACAAGTAAACAGAGATACCCTGAAGCAATTTGGGGAAGAGAAAAAAAGGAACAGCAATAATGCTCTTCTTTTCTTAGTTCCCCATTGGTGCCTCTGGCTCTCTTCTAACCCAGGACCAGGAACCTTCCACCTTCTGCATCTCTGGGTTTTAATGTTCTGAGATCTCTCAACTTCCCACTTGCTTTTGTGGCATCTCCAGGATTAAGCTCTGGGAAAGGAGCCAGATTCCTGTGCTCCTTTCTTTTCCATCTTGTCAGGAGCCAGGAGTCAGAGACACTTTATTTCCTGAGTTCTTTTTTTTGTTTGTTTTAAATAAAATGTCCCACACTTCCATTGAGGCAGCTTGAAAGTTAAATCGGAAAAACAGGACAATTAGGATTAAAAACAAATGGAACTTTTTGAACAGGAACAGAGAGAAAAAATTCTCCCAGCCTTAAGAGGAGCAGATAAATATGGCTAAGCACAGATTTTGACTCTATATTTTCTATAAGCTCATCAAAGTGGCACAACCAGCTTTATTTCATAGACTTACATAAATTCATTTGCAGGGACATGTTTTCCTAGAGATTTTCTAAATTTCCTTAGCATTTAATCCTGGATGGTAACCACCAGTTTTGTTTTTGTTTTTTCTTCCTGAAGATTCTAAATGCTTTGAGTAACTTGATTCTAGGCTCCTTTTGTCCAATTACTGATCTGAGACATGACTGTTATTTATTCCAGAATGGAAAGCATTTGTTTTAGGATTTTCTACATATTTTCTGAACCCCTTGCTTTTTCCCTACCATTTGTTAATGAACTCTTAGCAATTTATTGTCTAGTAGGAGGAAAATAACATAAGAATTGTTCTCTAATAACCTACCACAGTTTAAGGAACTGAATGAATGAAAATATTAAATGCATATGTTCCATAAACCAATTGTTTTCAAGTTTCAAGTTTCCTTCCAAAGGTGTTCCCTTAACCAGTAGAAAGAGGTATAGCTTCACCAGTATGATGGTTAAAGGCACAGAGGATCTGTTCTAGGAGGGTTTGTATTTTTTGTCTAAGTCTTTTTGGGAAATAGGGTCTAAATCAAAGACAATGTGGATTTCCTCACTAAAGTCTGATGTGTGTGATCTAATCACAACAGAAATAAATCAGCTCCTCATCCCAAATTGAGGCTTACCTTTAAAATATGTTTTAAAAATCATACTCTAGAAACTATCAAATTGTGTGTAAGGAATATACTAACCTTAGAAAGTTCTGTAAATGCTTCTGTCTAATGCACCAAAAATGATTCACACTGTGAGTTAGGTTAGTGCACAACACTGGAGCCACTAATGAGTTGAAGACCAGTAGGTGAATGATTGAAGGCATTCGACTTACAAAGCAGATGAACTATAGAACTTGTATTTCCTGAGAAAATGCTAGTTTGAAAGAATCCACCAAGATCAAAGGAGTAAAACTCAAGAAATCATTTCTATTCTCCTTATACACAAAAACTATCACATTTAATACCTATGTGGTATGTAGCAAGACTGCTATTTCTACTAGCAGAGAGAGCAGGAGATAGTTTTATATTAAGATTTCAGTTAGTACAGAGAGAATACCTCTGCCTCCACCTATTCTCATTCTTGCCACCTAAAAGTTCATTGTAAGCAACTATTTCCTCTGCTATGAACCCATCTACAATGGTAACATTACCCTGAGAAATGCTACTGTCAACTGTTTCCAAACCCAAACCATGCTTTCTTTCCTCACTACACTTTACCGTGATTTGTTAGTTTGTTGTCTTAACATAGTAGACTACAGATTACTTCAAGAAAGGGACCTTGTTTACTTTCTTCACTAACTCTCTGAGAGCACAGTGCCTGGATCATGGTAGATGCTTATCAGATATTTGGTGCATCACAATGTTAGTTGAACAAAAGTCTGATAAATGAAGTTCAAAGACAATTTGTAGTATATATTTTCCCCAAGAAAACATGTTCAAATCACATACAAACAGGGGAAGAAAGAATATAAGTTCCTTAATGTTAATTTCCATGGCCTTTCATGGCTCAGAAAGATAGTTTCCAATATAAATATTATGTGAGCTACATATATTATTTCAAATTTTATAGTAGCCACATTTACTAAGTAAGAAGAGAGGAAATTAATTTTAGTAATATATTTATTAGCCCCATACATACAAAATATTATCATGTAGTCAATATAAAGTCAATATAAAAATCACTAATGAGACATTATAATATATACTTTTTTTCATACTACGTCTTTGAAATCTGGTGTGTATTTTATACTCATAACACATCTCAAAAAACACATGTGACTATTGTCTGCCATATTGGACAGTGAAGGTATAGAGCAGCATTTTGCAAGCTTAAATGTATAAAATACACACCTGAGGATATTGTAAAAATCCAAATTCTTATTCAGTAGATGGGTTGGGGTGGAGGTTAGACCTTTCTAATGACTTCCTAGGTAATGCTGATGCTGCAGGTCCGTGGACCACATTTTGAGTAGCAAGAGTCTGAGCACAACATAAATTCCTCAATAGCAAAATAAAGAAATAAAGAGTAACAAATTCTCAAATTTATAGAAAGTTTCAGCCAAAGCCTCTCTCTACATTTGTATAGTCATTAGTCTATTTGACATTTCCACTTGAATGAATAATAAATATCTCAAATTCAATATGGATCCTTTATTAAGCTGTTGCCAACAGAGGATAACTAAAGCTCAGTCACACTGGGGACCCCCTGGGGAACTGTGTAGAATACACCTCAGAATGCTTGCCCTCCCCAGTATGGGAAGCTGAATAATTTATCCACTGCCTTATATTCCCCAGTGTTTGAGACTTAGCTCCGGGCATATTACCTCTGTTGAACTTTTGGGTTGCACCTACAGTCAAGTTGAATTACAACAAATAATCTCATTGATTTAGAGAAAATCCTAAAGCAGACAAGAAGACACATCTGTTTGGATCTTGAAGGCAGACACTTTGAGCGTGCGTGGCATCAGGCCACTCCAGTTGAAATCAAAGGTTGTTGAGGGTACATTGTAATTGTGTGGAGATCCAAAAGTGTCTATTGTATTTCCTATAAGTAATGGAGGTATGTGACTTGAAGTCTCTCAAAAGGTGGCAGATTAATCAGTTTCTCCTGTAAAATGGGCTTAGTCAATATATGTGATGTACTTAGAAGAGTGCCAAGTATTAGCAGTTTTTATTGCATAGATAGTCTAAATTAACTCTGTGGCTCATATTTCTATTATCTGAAGTGCTTGCATATCTAACTCCTTTGTTTTTATTACTAATAATTCTCACTAACATTGATTTGCCCCTTTTGTTTTAGTGATTTTTGATTTTGAATATTTTTTCTTTATCTTATTTCTTAATCTGTTGAAAACCTGGGTGTCTAAATTGAGGTGTGCTATCCTCAAAGAAAATTTAAGTTTGATTCTTCTAGGAACAAGTTGGAGTTTTGACCACTCTAACACCCTTCCAGGTTATCTAAATTTTATTTACCCTACTTTGCACCAATAACATCACCTGTCCTCAGTATAACTCTTCCTGTTAGTGTATTTTCAGTAGTTTCAGATCACACAGTTTTATTTATTTTATGCGTTTTGGCCCTTACAGGTTTCTCTTGTTTCAGTCACACTGGAAAAACATGATACAAATTATGCTTCACACAGGAACTCATTACTTCACACGGGAGGCAGCATCTACAAATTTTCTGCTGGGAGTAGAAATCAGAAATGATCTTGTTTCACACATTCTTTAGATTCTACATTCGTGCTTTTGCTCATGTGGTGTCAGGGCCATGTTATAGGCAAAACTGTAAGAAACTGCGGGATTCTTTAGGTCAAAAGTGGTTGAATATTTTCAAGCTCCTATACTCCACTGTGGGAGAAATCAGAAGCTTGAAGTGTCGTTGAGACCATTATTAAAGAATCTTATTTGGAGGTATAATGATGCAGAGAAGGTCAGAGAAATTACAAAAATACTTTGTCCTCTTACACAATAGCAAACTTAAATACTCTAATTCAAAAGGTATCTCAGAGACGATTCTAAGTAAATATCTGTATCCTTTTCAAATATGATGGTTTTCTGTCTTTTTTCCAAGTGTTTTGGAACTTTGATCAGTTTTCTTGTCAGTTGACTAGACCACACACTATTCCTTGAGGATGAATTTGTAGACAAACTCATGTGGGTCAGTGGTGAGGAATAGCAGGCTTGTACTGCCCAAGTGTAAAGCAGTTACAGTTGATTTACAGCATTCCCTGTTGTGAATAAGGCAAGACTTGTTTCTGTTTTAATTTGTGGATATTTAGGGTCAGGGAATTTAGCTACTTTCCTTCCCCTGTGAATGCCCAACCACCTGTAGAATCATGATGTTAGAAATGGAAGAAATGTTTTATCCTAAATTCGAAACTAACACCCCGAAGGGTTAAGTGAATTTCACAAGGACAGACATAGCATTTTTGTAGTGGACCCAGAAACAAGCTCAACCTCTTGACATCCAGGCCCTAGAATTTCCTGGTGTGCAGAGTGACCAGCCTTCCTGATTTACCCAGGACAGGATGGTGTACCTGGGATGCAGAACTTTCAGTTTTAAAACCAGTAAAGTCTCAGGCAAAACAGGAAGACCTGGTTACCATAAACATGTTCTCAAGATTTAGTTTTCTCATTAAGAAAAATTTCTGGAAATATTTACCTACCAATACTGAGATTTAGTGGAGTCAACATAGGAACTGGACAGATGGTTAAAATTTATATCCCAACTGTCTGGCCAATGGAATATGGGCAGAGTGATAAACATCATCTCCAAACCTGGACCATAATATTTCCCAATAAGACTTTCCTCATTCTTTCTTCACATATTTCTTTAATAGAGGTCAAAAGTCCAGTGGCCGTACAGAACAACAGAGCCATTAGAAGAAACAACCTTAGTTGCTGAATCCTCTGCTAAGTAGAAGACTAGCCATAAAACATTTAAGAGGTTTCAAATTGTTATAAAAATTAGTTTTCCTTGACTAACATAGGTACCTAGCAGCAACATTATGTACTTATTTATTTTTTTCCTCCTCTCCCTCTTTACCAATATGGCAAGTATAAAAAGATGGTTAACAAAACTAGGAGGATTTTGTCAGTATTTTTGGCCATAAGGAAATATTTTGAACTTCGTAAAAAATTGCAATAGCTTTTGGATGAAATGTTTACTGAGAGTGGTAAAACAAATTTAAATAAAATTAAAATTAGAAAGCAGGAACTTGTGGTCTTGAGGAAGCATATTTTTCTTGCTGATTGTTATGTATGCTTTTTTATTGCTTAGAGCTTTTCATTTGTCCAAAACATTCTTTTTATATATATTTTGTTGACATGTAGATGAGTTTGAAAACCCATTTGTTCACAAACCTTTCATAGAGTACATCTTTTACCCTGTCACCATTTCCTTGTTCCATCATTATGTTTCTCCTTAACTCTATCTATTGTATATGTAGAAAGTATATAAATACCATTTATGTAAGTGGTTCAGTAGGTGACATTTTCATCAGTCATAGCTTGTGATTACTTTTTCTCTCTCTTACTAAAACAACTGAATATGTACTAAAAGACTAGAAGAAAAGAAAACTAGAATACACAGAGGATTTCAAAGCAGTAGATATCATTTAAAAGCAGATAATCATCCAGGAAGAAGTGGAAAATGCAAATGATAAGTGACTTACAGATCATAAGTGACCTCAGCTCATTTCCTCTAAATAAAAGGATAGGTAATTGCATTAATGTTAAAAGAAAAGGATATTTAGGTTCAACTGTTTTAGGTATTAAATGTGTCTTGTGTACTTCTTGAATAATTCTAGATATACAGGCAAAGAAAACAACACAAAATATGTTATAAATAAGATACTGCAGTGCAGGTGACTTATAAATATATGTTTAATATAAATTCACATAAACTTGTTTTGGATTTAATCACAGTGTATGGGATTAAATGTCTTCTTATTAGTGGGATTGATTGTCTTATTACCAACAAGATAAAACTAACAGTCATTGCAGCACTATCACAATAGTCAAGATATGAGAGCAACCTAAGTGTCCACTGACAGATGAATGGACAAAGATGTGGTATTTATATACAATGGAATACTACTCACCCATAAAAAAAGAATGAAATTTTGCCATTTGTGACAAGATGAGTAGATCTAGAAGGTATTATGCTAAGTGAAATAAGTCAGAGAAAGACAAATACTATATGATCTCACTTATATGTGGAATCTAAAAAAACAAAACAAATGAAGAAAAAAAACAAAACAGAAACAGACTCATAGATACAGAGAACAGACTGTTGGTTTACAGGGGGTGGGGGTGGGTGGATGGGAAAATAGGTGATGGCGATTAAGAGGTACAAGCTTCCAACTATAAAATAAGTAATGTATTGTAATCATGGGAATGTATTGTACAGCACAGGGAATATAATCAATAATATTATAATAACTGTATATGACAGATGGTAATTGGCATGGTGATCATATTGTAATGTATAAAAATATCAAATCACTAGATTGTATACTTAAACTAATATAATATTGCATGCCAATTATAATTCAATAAAAATAAATAAATAAAATTGAGGAGAAATGTGGATCTGCTCCTGTAGCTTAACAACAGCTTTAGAAAAACTGTGAAATTATTTCAGTTGGAATTGCTGCCTGTGTCTATTTCTACCCAAAACAACTCTTAACATTAATTTTAAAGTGTTTTATTTAGTCCTTGATAAGAAAACTTTTCTGTTTATTCTTTAAGGTGATATTTAAAGAAATATGTAAAAAGAATAGACCATAAAATAACAGGTTAGCAGCAGATATTACTTAATTTTGGTCTTGACATGTGTCTGACCTTTAGGAATAATTTTAAATACCTTCATTAAAGCCAGAGAATGGCTACATTAGTCACTCCAGTGATTCACCTGTAGTCATTCTAACTATTCATCTTGTAGCCATTCTAGTTACTCATTTGTGGTCAATTCAGAAGGGAAAATGAAAATATGCCATGACACTATCAAGTAGCTTGAAAGATAAATATAGGTATGAATAAGAAGCTAAAAATATCAAAAGTGAACTTTTCAGAACAATATAGCTATGTTATTCACCAACTTTCCAAGGCCCAGAAATGACTGCCTGAAATCCTTATTTCAAATTATAATTAATTAATTAATTAATTAACAAATAAACCCCGCTTGTTTGTTTTATGGGACATGTACATAGAATATTAGGAACAAAGAAGGCTTTAAGGATCATCTTCTCTAGCTAAGTCATATAACAGCTGAAAAAACAGGACCTGAAAAAGTGATTAATACCACATTCCATATTCACTACATTTAGCAAATATTTGATCAAAACCCAGTTCTATTTATTAATTTATTTTTGGCTCCATTGGGTCTCCATTTCTGTGCACTGACTTTCTCTAGTTGTGGCAAATGGAGGCTACTCTTCGTCGCGGTGCGAGGGCTTCTCATTGCAGTGGCTTCCCTTGTTGCAGAGCATGGGCTCTAGGCACACGGGCTTCAGTAGTTGTGGCTCGTGGGCTCTAGAGCATAGGATCGGTAGTTGTGGTGCACAGTCTTAGTTGCTCCGCGGCATATGGGATCTTCCCAGACCAGGGATCGAACCCATGTGCCCTGCGTTAGCAGGCGGATTCTTTTTTTTTAAACATCTTTATTGGAGTATAATTGCTTTACAATGTTGTGTTACTTTCTGCTGTATAACAAAACGAATCAGCTGTATGTATACATATAAGATGTGGCACATATACACAATGGAATATTACTCAGCCATAAAAAAATTGAAATTGAGTTATTTGTAGTGAGGTGGATGGACCTAGAGTCTGTCATACAGAGTGAAGTAAGTCAGAAAGAGAAAAACAAATACCGTATGCTAACACATATATATGGAATCTTAAAAAAAAATGGTTCTGATGAACTTAGGGGCAGGACAGGAATAAAGACACAGACATAGAGAATAGACTTGAGGACATGGGGAGGGAGAAGGGTAAGGCAGGTGGATTCTTAACCACTGTGCCACCAGGGAAGTCCCCAAAACCCAGTTCTTTTAACTCTTAATCTCTCCCTTTTACCTTTGTCTCTGTCCAGTGGCCTTTTGACTATATGGTAATCATTAGATTTTCATATTAGTTTTAACAATAACATTATGTAAGTATTTTGTTCCTAAAAAAAAGAAAATAATTGAATTGCTTTGTATGAACATACAAGAGAAATTGAGTTTGCTTCGATCATTTTTCAAACTGATGAAATCCTTGTCAAATTGTAAAACTATAAAAATTCCAGAATGTTGTACTCTCTCAAAAGTATTTACTACATTGCACATAAAAAAAATGTATTTACTACATTGTAAACCCTATGACTCCAAACATTTTCATAACACACACATATGTACACACACACTGACATATATATTTGTTTTTTTACTTATACAGCTATCACATGATGAAATAGTATATCAAGAGAGAAAAAAGTATGTAGGAATTATTAAATTACTCTTTCTCAACTTCAAACCCACCCATCTATATTCCCCTTTGATGCTTGTGTAGGGACAGCAAACCAAATGTCTCCTTTACCAACTGGCTCCATTTTAAATTCTGTCAATAGAGGGTGCTAGAGAGAGACTGGATTACTGGAGAAGGGTTAAAGATATGGGGTTTGCTCATTTTTGTTAGTTTCCTCTTGTTTCCACCTTCCATGATTCTTCCTCCTGGCAAACACAATTGGTTCCAGTTGCTGCAGTTAGCTTTCAGTTTCTCTGTCATTTCTACTACCAGTGCATCACATGCCTTTAGAGACAGAAGCATCCAAACACCTACAACTCTTTCCTCTGAGGTCTGAGCCCCAGCTCTGTTTGAGTCATTCTCCTAGTTCCTCATGTACCAGCAGGGAAACACCCGCTCCTCAGAGGGCTAGGCCAACCTTAGCTGCTTTCCTTTGTTTCTCCCACCTTAGGGGTGAGTAGCTGCTTTCTGTACAGAACTTACAATTTCTGTAAAAATTCAGTTTCTTTTTTTTTTCATTTTTAGTTTTCAATACCTGACTAAATATATATTTATATTAACATTTTCTCTGCTACAGTAACTGCTGTGCCTTCTGTTTTCCTGACTGAACCTTGACAGATACAGAAATAAAAACTTGACAATGATTGAGGACCTATCATGCATCAGGTCTCACTGATATGTTACTTACCTTACAGATTTTCTCCGGTATACATAGTAATTTTACTATTCCTCCACTAACAGCTTTATTGAGGTATAATTGATATACAAAAAATTGCACATATGTAAAGTATACAATTTGATGAGTTTGCACACACACACCCACATATATACACATATACACACTCAGGAAAGCAGCACCACCAGCAAGGTAATAGGCATATCGATCACTCCAAAAGTTTCCTTGGCCCTTTTGGAGTTCCATTTCGCTTTTTTCTGTTTTGTTCTGTTCTGTATTGTTTTATGTGTATGTGTATATGTTGTGTTAAGAATACTTAACATTAGATCTACCCTCAACAAATTTTTAAGTGCACAAGACAGTATCATAACTATGGGCACTATGTTGAATAGCAGATGTTATATACATGCAATGGAATATTATTCAACCTTAGAAAAGAAGTAAATCCTGCCATTACTCTAAAGTAATCAAACCCATAGAAGCAGAGAATAGAATGGTGGTTGCCAGAGGCTGAGGGAAAGGGAAACGGGAAGTTGTCCAAAGCGTATATGGTGACAGTTATGTAAGATAAGTAACTACTATTCCCTTTTAATGGAGAAGAAATTTCAGGATTACAGACCTTGAGTAACTTGCTCTAGTCATAAATAGTGGTTGGAAGTCCCTGAAGTGGGACGATAACAGGAAAATCTCAAGTCTTTCACTATCTGCTATATGCTTTCAAACCTTTGAAAAATTACTTGAGGAATGATAATAATGACAGCTAATGCTGAATGATATTTACTTGGAGTTAAGCACTCTTCTAGATGCTTAACACATAATTATTATTAGTTAATAACACATATTAACTCATTTAATCCTCAAAATAACCTAATGAGGGCTTCCCTGGTGGCGCATTGTTGAGAATCCGCCTGCCGATGCAGGGGACACGGGTTCGTGCCCCGGTCCGGGAAGATCCCACATGCCGCGGAGCAGCTGGGCCCGTGAGCCATGGCCGCTGAGCCTGCACGTCCGGAGCCTGTGCTCCGCAAAGGGAGAGGCCACAACAGTGAGAGGCCCATGTACCGCAAAAAAATAAAAAATAAATAAATAAAAATTAAAAAAATAACCTAATGAGATAGTACTGTTTTTATGACTAGGTTGCAGATGAGAAAACTAAAATTCAAACCAGGCAGTCTGGCTCTCTTGTGTGTTTGGAATCACCAGCATGTTCTGCCTTAGGAGGAAAACCGTAACATGAATATAAATAAGGATAAGCTTCTCAATGATACAAACAGGAAGTTTAGATTCCTACAATTTTCTTTTCCATAAATAGCTTCCTGTTATTTTTCTCCTTCAGTTTCTTTCCTCCCACCCCACTCCTAGTCTAATATTATTACATATATTCTTCTCATACTAATGATCCTTGAGTTATTCCACATGTTAAGAAGTTATTTAAGACCTTTAAAACCTAGGTGCTAACCCAATTCTCCAAATTCTTCTCCACTGCTTTACAACAGGGACTA
Organism: Mesoplodon bidens; assembly: GCF_964165515.1. Taxonomy (NCBI): domain Eukaryota; kingdom Metazoa; phylum Chordata; class Mammalia; order Artiodactyla; family Ziphiidae; genus Mesoplodon; species Mesoplodon bidens. The sequence continues at coordinate 46,030,829 of NC_138170.1, read as the reverse complement.
TGTAAGACTTTCTTCAAACATTATCTGTGCAAGCCTGGCCCTGTATTTAGTACTTCAGTATCTTCTTTGTCTTAAATGCCTTTCTCCTCTCATGACCATTATTTGTTTATATAGTAACCAATAATAAAAATGCTGATTAAGAAAATTTTCCTGACTGAACAGTCCATACAAATTAAATTCAGCTCTTGAATTTTTAAAGCATTTATTGCCTTAATTGTAGAAACTTATTGTAGGCTACCTTATATTTTTTACCTTTTCTTTTATATAAGTTTCATGTCATTTTAAACTAGACTGTAAACTCCATGAGGCCAGAGATCATGTCATAAATTTATTTATGTTCTGGTAGTTCTCATAATTAATATACTGTCTTACACACAAGCATTGCCAAATAAATGTTTATTGTTGAAGATACGATAAGAATTATACAAGCATCCCAACTCTTCCACTCTTTTGGAATAGGATTCTAAACTTAGAGAAAGAAACAATGCTAGAAATGAAAAGTATATAAGTAATTTTTCACCACATGCATCCCTAAGAATCTTATAAAATCTGTTAGCTTCCTCTGAAAAGAAAAATATACTTTTAAAACTTTAAAAATCCAAGTGATTGGAAAATAATTTTATTCCCACAAGAGTGAATAGATGAATAGATTAAGAACTCCTAAAGCACAACAAACACACAAGACCTCATTCCAAGACATGTCATAGAGCCAAAAGCCATTCACAGTGTACTACAGTTTTTAAGATGACAGATGCACTATTCAAACATTCTTGAGTCCACGTCTTAGCTTAGCTACTGGCTAACTGCAATAGTAAGCAATTTATGTGCTCTAAAAGGACTTTATTAAAGGGTGATAAATACAATAACTATTATATCTACTTCATAATATTATTTTGAAGATTATATGAGATGATCTGTAAAACTGGTTAACATAGTACAAACACCTAGGAATTACTCAGTTTCTGATAATTATTTGTTCTCTGTATCAAAGAAATGACAGTCTAGGGTGCTGTGTCACAGTCAGACCAAGATCGTTTGTGAGGAAAATTGCAAACTGTGTAATAATTACAACATTAAGTGGAAGGGATTATTCCTATTGTCTCTCAACCCCAAAGTTAGTAACAATGATGGATATGAAATTTCATATTCAAAAGACAACTGCTTCACATTATTAGATACCTAAGCTGATCTATCCCCTCTCTCTGTTCCACGCTATTTAATAGAGAACTGACACTTTATTAGAGAAGGTGGACGTTTAGAAGAAATGTGCAGGCCTGGAGAGCACTGTTAGTTTCCTCTCCCATACCCTTTTAAGTAAGAAAAAAAGGGACTCTCACCTATGCCATATGAGAGGGATGCCCAAGACATCCACTGAAAGAGATTAGGGGAGCCTCCTTCCTCTTCTCCAGCTGCATTCGATGACACTCAGAAAATTCTCTACCACACTGTGCTGATATCCAGATAGTCAGCGATACAATCCTTTAAAACCTTGACTGCAATCTTTTGGAGTTTGAGAAGTTTGAGGCTGATATTAGCCTCCCAACTGGAAAAGTCTAGAGACAGGAGACAATCCAGTCACAATAGCAGGTCAAGGGAGAGAGGGAGTAGCTGTAGAATCAAGTTCAATTCCACTTCGGTTTTTTACCTATATCAAATAATTTTACAGTGTGGAGGTACCTCCTGAGATCTCCGAAAAACAAAACCATAATGTTCCCCCAAAATGAGTCAGCATTGGGATGTTGTCATGAAGCAGGACATTTGACCAAAGGTGAAAAGTACAAATATTAGCTAAGTCTCATCCTTTCTCCCTTCCCTGAACCCCAGACCCTAGGTAGTTGTGAATGGTTGGGGAAAGACAGAAAGAGAAGAGATTGAGCATAAAGATGGAAAGAAAAGGCCAAAGATCACTTGTCCCTTCCCTACAGTTCTCAAGTAAGTGGGAGAGGGATGATCACTAGCCTGGTCTTTTTATTACCTAAAAATAATAGTTGTTATAAGCTTTAAGTGCTTGGGAAGCTGTGAGGTCTGCCAGAAATGTTTCAAAATGATTGGTAAGGGAGATACAAAAGAACAGGTTTGAGGGCAGAGAATAGAATAAGAAAGCTGCTTTCTCATCTTACTGCTTTATTATTTTAAATCAGCCTATTAAATAAACCCACCATATTATACTTCATGCAATGTTATGTATACTTTTATACATAATAACATGTGTATTGTAAAAAATGATGTGCTTTTTCGATGTATATTGGATCTGATTAAAGATTATGCCTGTAACGCTGCTGTCATTTACTTGCCTTTCAATATGTTTCCCGAGTGGGAGAGATGAGTATAGATTTTGGGCTAATCATCTTAGAATTGTGCATAATTGTATGCATCAACTATCCATTTAAAAATATTTATGTGACAGGACCCATAGTAAGGTCTATAAGTGGTCATGTATGTAGACTGTATTATGCATTTGAAAATCATCTACTGTATATATCATGCTAGAACATAGGCTGAAAACCCCTGACCCAATAAGATAGATATCTGGCATTATTTGAAATAATTCAGGGTGGGGAAAATGGATTGTATATAGACAAAACAAGATTGACTCTGAGTTAATTACAGAAGCTGGGTGATAACTGCATGAGATTTATTATATTATTCTGTTTTCTTATGTATATATTTGAAATTTCCCATATTAAAATGTTAAAAATAAAAGAAACAAAAAAGAGCCAGTTACTATGAGGGGACATCTCACTACAAAATGCATTGGTGGGCTTCAATGAAAACTAAGGAAAATATTCAAGAATTTGTCCTAGCCCTCCTCAAAAAAATTATATGAAAACTGTATACAACAATAAGAGCACTTACCGTAGTTACGTTCAGCAGCAAAGGGGGAGAAGGTTAACCTGAGACTCTGACATTTTAACCGAGTTCTTCAAAGGAAGTGGTCCCAGCCTTAGTTGGGGGGAACCTCTGATATCTAACAGAAGGAAATGTAAACCCACTCTAGATATAACATCCCCAAATTGAGTCACCTAGCTTCCCAAACATCCATAAAGTGAAACATAAATTAGGTTTATTACAGAAATGCACCCTGCCTGACACTCCTATCCTCAGAATGGCCGGAGAATATTTATTAGCTCACCTTACCACCCCTTTCCTTTAAGAAACCTTACTTTATGGCCACGCTATATTGATGTGTGTCTACATCCCACCTCAGCAGTGTCATTAGGGTTCTTATTCATTTCCTATTTAAAAGTAAATAACTCCAAATTTTCCTCATTATGAATATTGTTTTGTGGGGTTTTTTTGGTAGATATCCTTAAGCAGGTTAATTAAATTACCTAGTTGACTAAGTGCCTTTTTTAAACATCATAAATGGTGTAGAATTTGATGAGATAACCTTCCTACATCTATTGAAATGGTCATATGATTTTCCTTCTCTGATTCATTAATGTGGAAAATTACATTAAACCATCTTTGTATTCCCTGCTTCCACTAAAATACATGATATACTATAATAGAAAATGAAATATTACTTAGAATACAAACTAAAAAAAATACAATTTTGAGCATAAACTTTGCACTGATTTTAAGAGGTACTTTTATTTCCATATATTAAATTCAGCCTACTAACTTAGCAACTGCCTCCTAAAATTTCTTTTAAATGACCAAAGAATTATGAAAAATATCATTGCTTAAAAAAACAGTATGTCAGATACCACAGTGGATAGATTTAAAAGTATTTTAAACCCTTCAAAACTCTCATATTTGGTGAAAACAAACAATACAAAAGAAGTATATGATGTTTAAAATATTCATGCATACCAATTAAAATAAAATAAAAATATAGAGCTTGGAAAGTACATTAAAGCAAAATTTTCTATAAAGCACTTAACATATATTTAAGGACTAACACCACATAATTGTACTGGTCAATCTTTAATGAAGTCATGTGATCACTCTCCCCACCCCCACCACCATGAACACGCATGTGCGCATGCACACACACACACATACACACACACACATACACACACACTCACCAAGCTTGTTTCCTAAACACAGATCACTCCATGGCTTCTCAGGCCACAGTTGTAGGTGAGGGAACCTCACAGGCTGTGTGGTGCTATCCAATAGAGGGTACATACTGCATCTGTGCACTGGGAACATTGCCACCCAGAGAACCTATCTTACGTCAGTGGCTACCTGAAGAGGACAGACCTGGAAACATGAATGTGCATGTGACCTAAGTCCCTTTAGAGTGGACTTTAGAAATGAGATAGGGATGACAGGAAGGAGTGGGGGATATATTCTTTCCCTTTTATTTCTCGTAGATGCCATAATCCATTAGGCTTCTGAAGATGAGTTGCAAAACTAAAAAGTAGCCTCACTTATTACTAAGGTGAAGCCACTCAGAAACATACCTCCTTGTATTTGCTTCCCCTCCTTCCCTGCCTCGTTTTGTGTTTTCTTTGAGTCTACATTGGCATTGCATCATCCAACAAAATATTGCAAAGCTTTCATTGTTTTCTAGGAAAACACAGAGGTAAGACTATGACACGAGTAAGTGTTTTTCTAAATGATTACATATTAGGATGTATTTTAATGTCTGCTATATTCATAGACCATTAGGGAGGAAAAAAATCTATAAAAGTCTCTCAGTAGATGCCAAATACAAATTCAGTAAAATTGGATGTACATTTTGAATAATAAATTATATAATTTAAAATCCTGTCAAGGGTTTTATTTCCATAAATGAAGAAAATTGTTTCCAAATCAACTGCCAACACAATTTCAAAACCAGGCCACACTATATCATTCTAATTAAAATCTGAGCCAACACTGCAATGCCTGCATGTACAACCATGTAACATTATGATATAAGTTCTAGCTGATGAAATCATAAGGGAAAACCAAATGATTTATACTAGAGAGACCATATAATTAAATGCTTTATAATATTTACCAAAAAGCACTAAATTTATAGTACCATTTTATTTAGCAATTCTGTGCTTAGGAATTTATCATTTGAATATAAATACGCTTGTTACCAAATTTGCACGGACCAGTAGATTTTATGCTTCTGAAAGTCAAGGATTGTGATGTTTTGTTCATGGTTGCATATCTAACACCTAGCCAAGCACTTGGACCACCGTTCCAATGATTATTATGTAGTACAGGCCAGACAGTCTTCTAAGCATATACAGAATCAGTACGTTCAAATCTTATAACAATCTTAATGGTAGATGTTATTGCAAATGGGGAGACTGTGACTCATAATGATTCTGTGACTTGTCTAAGATCAAACAGACAGTAATTGATGAGACAGGATTTTGAATCCAGACGTTCTGATTCAAGAAGGTCTATTGAGCATTGACTTCTAATGCTTTTCATATGTAGAAATTGAACAATTTTTCTACAACAAATTATTTTTGACTGTTGCACATGGATGATAAAAAGATATCTAAATAGGGCTTCCCTGGTGGCACAGTGGTTGAGAGTCCACCTGCCGATGCAGGGGACACGGGTTGGTGCCCTGGTCGGGAGGATCCCACGTGCCGCGGAGCAGCTGGGCCTGTGAGCCATGGCCGCTGAGCCTGCGTGTCCGGAGCCTGTGCTCCGCAACGGGAGAGGCCACAGCAGTGAGAGGCCCGCGTACCGCAAAAAAAAAAAAGATATCTAAATAAATTATTAAATGACTATTATTCATTTATATAAGTGAAAACTAGGAAACAAATTAAATACACCAAGTGCCAGAGATTACCTGGTGAAAAGAAAATTGGTGCATCCATGTAAAAGAATCTGTGAAATCACTAAGAAGATTGATAAATATGAATGTATATAGGTACCAGAATACATGGTAATATGTGAAAAGCAAATATCAAGAGTAATATATGGCCCTTGAAAATGTCCATGTCCTAACCTTCATAACCTATGTATGTGTTATGTTAACATGACAATGTGGAATTAAGGTTGCAGATAGAATTAAGTTCCCAATCAGTTGACCTTGATATGAGGAGATTGTCCTGGATTATCCAGCTGTACTCAAAGTATTCACAAGGGCTCTTATAAATAAACAAGCTTGGCAGAAGTGTCAGTGTCTGAGTCAGAGAAACATCTGAAGATGCTACGTGGCTGACTTTGAAGATGGAAGGGAGCCACAAACCAAGGAATACCAGAAGCCTATAGAAGCTAAGAAAGGCAAGAAAACTAATTTTCACCAAAAGTCCCCCACAAGAATGCAGTCTCATCAACACTTGGGCCCAGTGAAACCCATTTTGGACTTTAGACCTGTAAAATTGTAAAGATAAATTTGCTGTTGTTTCAAGCCACCAAGTTTGTAACAGTGTTAATAAGAAACAATTATACCAAGTTTGAGAGATATGATTCCATTTTTATATTTAAAAGCATTCCAGGGTGATAATATTATACACAATTTAAAAATTCTATTTTCTTTAGGTTCATTTGTGTTTTTTCACTTTTCTTTAAAGAATATTTGTAATTACCACAACTACATCTATATCTCTATGTAGTATGATGTTGGGGAATAAAAATAACATGTAAAATATTTAGGTAGAAAAGCATACACAAAAGCATACAGAATTGATTGCAATATTTAAACGTGGAGCGATACATATGTAGGTAGAAGAGTTTAAAGGCATATAATAATCAGCCATGTTATTAGTCATATTTTCAGATAAATTATATTTTCCAGTCCCAAATAACTTTCATTTTCTAAAGTTTTCAAAATCTCTACAGTATACCTGTGATACATGTAAAATGTTTAGAAAAAGTAATAAACATTATTTTACTTTTAAATATAGCTTGGATTTCATAAACTACTCATAGAAGGTGAGCAAGAGACATTAATAAACCAATTACCTTTTTTTATTTTTTATTTTTAGCTCGCTGGGTCTTTGTTGCTGCGCACAGGATTTTCTCTAGTTGCAGCAAGCAGGGGCTACTCTTCATTGTAGTGTGAGGACTTCGCATTGTGGTGGCTTTTCTTGTTGCAGAGCACAGGCTGTAGGCATGCGGGCTTCAGTAGTTGTGGCACATGGGCTCAGTAGTTGTGGCACATGGGCTTAGTTGCTCCACGGCATGTGGGATCTGCCCGGACCAGAGCTCAAACCCGTGTGCCCTGCATTGGCAGGCAGATTTTTAACCACTGCGCCACCAGGGAGTCCTCCAATTACATTTTAAAATCAACGATTGATATGTGAAAATTAATGTTTCTAAATTCTCCAAAACAGAAATGTGAACAACATGTTTCAGCACATTATCAGAAATGTCTGACATATTTGTATCTAATTAGAAAAAAGAAAACACATGTACATATCATAAGAAAAGAGGTGGTAAAAATAGCTTCACAGCTTGAGCCAAATAAAAAGGTGATATTAATGAAAATGTGCACATACATTCTAAATACAATTTGAGAGGCAAATATAAAATTAGGTAACACCGTCATTTTCGTACTAACAAATTTGAAAGGAAAGGAATTGATTACAAACAAACAATCACTGAAGATTCTAGGTAGGAGTGAATCTATCTTTACATTTTATACTCTATTTCTACTCTATATTCTATATTCTAGACTTGTCTTCTATTTTTTTTCACTATGCACTTATATTTGTTTTCTATTGCTATCAAACAAGTGATCACAAACTTAATGGCTTAAAACAACACAAATTTATTAGCTCATTGCTTCCTTAAGTCTGGGTACAATCCTTATGGTTTCTCTGCTTAGCATCTCACCAGGCTAAATCAAGATGATAGCTAAACTCTGATGTCATCTGAAGTTCTCTTCCAAGATCACTGGTTGTTGTCAGAATTCAGGTCTTTGCAAACCTAGGCCTGACATCCCCATTTACTTGCTGGCTGTCAGTCTGGGACTGCACTCTGCTCCTAGAGGTTACTTGCAACATGGGCTGCCTCCATTGGCAATATACAATACAGTTGTTTGATTCTACAAGGTAAGAAGAAGGAAAATTACTGCTGCTTAGAATCTCCCTGATTTCTTTTAAGGACTGACCTGATTACATCAGTTGTACCCAGGATAATCTTCATTTTGATTAACTTAAAGTCAACTAATTAGGGACAATAATTACATCGGCAAAATCCCTTTACAGCAACCCTTAGATTCATGTTTGGTGAAATAACTGTTTTTTTCAAGACAATATTTTTGTGAAGTGTATGTCTTTTATTGCCTGAATTCCCAGATAGTCTGGAATATAAGCATGCTAGAATTGGCTATCACTATTGCACAATGATATTCCGAATGTCTTAAGCGGTAGTTTTGAAGAGTTTAGTTTTGCATAATGTTAAACCACATCATTGTACTCTGATTCCAGGATTCTCCTTGGAAACATCCAAATAAGATTTAGCCCCTGGATCTTAGAAGTTCCAGAGCCTTCCAATAAAGAGACAAGTGGTGAGCTAGGACTCTTATTTCTTGAGGTTTCACAGTGGCACCCAAGCCACTTCAAAGTGAGTCATCAAAAGCCAAGAGTAAGAGTAAGATTTTCAAAGAACTTTGATTACCTCAATTAACCAAACCACAGGGATTCAAAATAAAGCAATTAACAGGCTTAAATAACACAGGGTGGTGGAATGCAGTCATTACTTTGCCATTCATAATGTAATTTTTTAATCACTGGATGAATGAAATGCTGCTTTATGAAATTACATGTAAAAAGAGCCAATGGAATGTAACACTTTAAGTTTCCCTAACAATTGTTTCTTCCATCTTGGCACCTCTAATTGTGTCAAAACAACTTTATTTTCTCAATATATCAATATATTTTCACCTAATGTAGGTCCAAAAGATCATTCCTGATATGACAATAGGGGAGCAATTTAGAATATGACTCGGGGGTAAATCTTAGATATATATTGCTAAAAGTAAACTTAGGTTTGAGATTGTGGTTAGGGGAAAGGGGGATGAGGAAGATGCCCTAGATAATCTAGAGCCAAACATATCATATATTAAACATTTATATTAAACTTAAGCACTGCAGGTTTTTAATAGAACTTAAAGATAACTTGCCACAGGTATACATAGTGAGTTATGGAAACAGAAAGGGCCTTGGGGTTAAATCTTGATTGAATTATTTACTAGCTGTGTGGTTTGGAACATAGGGTTTTTCTTTTTTAATTTGATGATTTCTCCATTTTCATCTGTAATACAGTATTATCATTGTTTAATAGCATTGTTGAAAGCATAAAGAATAATATGTAAAAATAGAGCAGACTAGATATTATTTCCTCTTTTTAAATCTAACGGGAAAATACCTACCAAGGTCTTCCCTATAAAGTGATTTAAAAGTTAACACAAAAATTACACGTTATATCTGGAAGGGCATTTAAAAAATCATTTGCTCTCTACTTTTAAAGATCAAAAAAACCCCAAAAAACTGAAGCCTAGAGTGATGTTAAATAAAAAACTTATGGCACTTGTTAAAGTTGGTAAGGCAGACTTTATTCTGGGGGACTACTACAAAGGATTTTGTAGCAGGGGAGAGAGATCAGGTTCAACTCTGAATACAGCAAGTAAAATTGGGAATTTCTAGCCCAGGAATAGGGTAAGGGGTCAGTGGACGAAAATTACTAAGAGGAAACATCAGAGGTAATGGGGAATTCTGGCTAAACTGACCTAACTGGATTCTAGCTGAAGGCAGGCCAGGTAACGATCAAACATTACCTGGGGATAGTGGAACATGAGGAACCCAGTTAGATATAGAAAATGATCAGATATCAAGGATGGGGGATTCCGTATAAACCAACTTAGAAGAATTCTTGCTAAAATTGGACAAATAAAGATAATCACAGGGCTTCCCTGGTGGCGCAGTGGTTGAAAGTCCGCCTGCCAATGCAGGGGAAATGGGTTCGTGCCCCGGTCCGGGAAGATCCCACATGCAGCGGAGCCGCTGGGCCCGTGAGCCATGGCCGCTGAGCCTGCGTGTCCAGAGCCTGTGCTCCGCAACGGAAGAGGTCACAACAGTGAGAGGCCCGCGTACCGCAAAAAAAAAAAAAAAAAGATAATCACAGAGTCCCAAAAGTCAGGGTCAAGTTGAGAAGAGAATTCAGAGGAGCCTGACTAAAGTTTGGTCAAGGAAAGAGTCTTTGCCAGTGGTTAAATGACTTATCTATCTATCATAGGCTTGAAACAAATTTCCTATAGAATTGGGCATTCATTTTGGTTCAAGCTGTAGCAGTGATAAAGAGATTTAAATGCTGTCCTTTGGCTTTTTCAATTCTTATCCACTACAAATATCATTTTAAATTGGACACTTTATTTTCTAAAAAGATTATTTTAGGAAGCTATCAAACTCTGGCAAAAAATAAATGATGAGAAATTACAAAAAATATTATTCCACAGATTCTTCTCTATTATAGAGAAAATTCTGTACACTCTATTAAAATATATGTTTTCTCAGAAACTGTATCTATCTCTACAAGGTTATACACTAAACATTATAAATATATATATATGTATGTGTATATGCATATATATACACACACACACATTTGTTCTAAGTTTGGCTCCTTAATATTTTTTTCTGCAGTGACAATTTATAAATGAGATAATAGTTAAGTTTAAATAATTCTTTAAAGTGAGCAATGAAAATAATTTATTTTTAAAAACTCACATATAATCATTAATGGTAAAAAAAGGTATTATTTTAATTTAACCAATGTAAAAGAACTAAGATACTGCATATTAAATAATCAGAATAACATTCCTTTTTGTGAAAAAGCATAACATAAAGCAAAATTAACCTTAAAATGCTTGCAATAGTTGCTTTTCTAGATTCTATGAAAATATTTTACAAATACCACAAAACACCTGATTTCTATCAGTAATAGACACTCAATAATGCTCACTGAGTTATCTAAAATTCATAACATCTGATCAAATTGATTTTACAAGAAAAACAATATGAGCTAGAATCTGAATACACAGAGAAATCCAGCATAGTCTACAGCATTAACAAATTTACAGTTTATGGAGGGAGTTAGGCTTAAATAGCTAACCACATTTCAAAATGATGATTGCTGTTATGGAGCTAAAGCATGGTACAATAAGAGCAGAAGGAGGGATCAACTGCCTTACAAATGCAGAGAAAGTCCTTATAGAAAAGTGGCATTTTTATATAAAGCTTGATTATGAAGGATGAATATAATACTCAAATGAAATTCAATTTCCAGGGATTTGCATTTTTTGTAAGAAATGGATGAGGCAATTTTGAGGTAAGCCTCTTCTAGAGTTTTATGTATGATTTTGTACATTAGAAAGGAAGAGGTCAGGTGGTTTGAGTTAACTTGTTTTAAGAAAATTTTTAAATTTCACTTGAAAATTTAAAGATTTAAGACAAAAAATAAACCGGCAATATTTTCAATTGATGAGATTTGTTACTTGGGTTTAAGATCATTACAAAGTTAGACATAATTTAGGCTGGGACTGGAGTTAGGTCTACCAATATTTGTTGACTTTGTTCATGTCACTAGGCCATAAAATAGCAATTTAGTGCTGTTGATTTCACAAACCAGAAAGGAAAAACAAAAGCATGCAATGTGACCAGAATGCAAATATTTTATCTCCTTGATGTGGCTGTACTCTTTACTGGGACCATATATCAATATCTGACCACATTCATATTTCTAATTACTCTTAGCATAGTATCTTACACATCAGAAGTGATCATTAATTAAATTAACTAAGTTTCATACAGGAATTCTATTATGAGTCAGAGGAAAATGAAATCACAACTGGCCTGCAGAATTAGAAAGACTTCATGTAGAATGTAATATTTGAGATGGAATGGACTTTAAATATCAAAGAATATATACCCAAAGAATATATACAAACAGCCAATAAGAATACAAAAAGATCCTCAACATCATTAGCCATTAGGGTAATGTGAATCAAAATTGCAATAAGACACCACTTCATACCCACTAGGATGGTTATAATCAAAAAGACAGGTAATGATAAGTACTGGCAAAGATGTAGAGAAATTGAAAACCTAGTATAGTGGCGGTAGAAATGCAATGTAGTACAGCTGTTTTGGAAAATAATTTTGCAGTTCCTCAAAAGATTAAACATAAGTCCAATGTGACCCAGCAATTCCACTCCTAGATACATACCCAAGAGAAATGAAAACATATGTCCACACATAGACCGGTACACAAATTTTCAAAACAACATGTTCATAACAGGGAAAAAGTGGAAGCAACCCAAATCATCATCAACTGATGGAAATGGATAAATGGATAAAGAAAATGTGATATATCTATAGAATGGAATATTATTCAGCAATAAATTTTAACATTAAATTATGACTTGTTAGGGATAAATCATTCGTGGGGTAGAACATATTTCTCAGTATTCTCGAATATGAGGTAGGACCCTTTTAAATATAAAAAATATTGAGAGATATTCAAATAATAAGAGACATCCAAATAATAATAATAATAATAATAGACATCAAATAATAGTAATAATTGGATTGGGAAATGTACTGATTCTTAATGGACTTTAAAAGTATGAGAAAAACTACTGTTAAATCAAACTGCTTTGGTGTTAATTACACTAATTATCTGTCTATGAAATATAGTATATATTTAAATAAAGCTTATTATCCAGGCCTATAGACAAAGCTTATTGTATGTATGGATCAACAGACCACTTGCAATGAATCTGTGACTCTCCAGAATTATTCTCCCTACTGTTTGGTAACTAATGTTGTTGAGAAAACAGGTGCCTTGGTTTCTAGCTTGACTTTTGAAAACAATTATTTTCAGAAATTAAGTCAATTAACATCTTCGTGATATATTTTACTCTCTATCTTACCAAATTAAGAGTCTGGATTACATGATTTTTGAAAATCTTTCCTGACATTTCTTTTTGATACATTTATCAATTTTTATGAATTTTTTAAAATGTTGAGATGTTTCTTGTTAGGGTTACGCCATGTAAATTGAAGTATTGGATATTAACTCACATTTTTGGATTGAAATTTTCCTTAACAAAATTCATTTTCAGTTATTTGTATATTTCAAGTGGAAATATTTTTTGATCTGAGATACCAAGATCATTGCTTTCATATGCCACTTTAAATCACCTAATTTTTTTAGAGATTAGTCATTATTTTCTAGCAAAATTTTTGTAACTACATAAAGATCTCCAGTAGCATGATACAAGGCACTTCCTTTTATTGCCACAGTCTTCATTCTTTATGTCTGAAATCTACCATATCCTTCAATGTTACCACAAACCTCAGTTATTGGAATTAGTCATGGCCTCTTAGCAGGAAATTTAAAAGGTCACAGTAGTTCTCTCCTTCATTTTGCACTTCAGAAATATCAGACATGGAATGGATTTTAATTCAAATGATTAAGAACTTGTTGTTGGGCTTCCCTGGTGGCGCAGTGGTTGAGAGTCCGCCTGCCGATGCAGGGGACACGGGTTCGTGCCCCGGTCTGGGAGGATCCCACATGCCGCGGAGCGGCTGGGCCCGTGAGCCATGGCCGCTGGGCCTGCGCGTCCAGAGCCTGTGCTCCGCAATGGGAGAGGCCACAGCAGTGAGAGGCCCGCATACCGCAAAAAAAAAAAAAAAAAAAAAAAAAAAAAAAAACTTGTTGTTTCATCTTGGTTACATATGGGCTAACTCTGAGTTGCTGACAACAGAAAATATAACTTTGTAATATTTCATTGCAATTTAATACTTAATTTAAATTTATACTTTAAATACTTTAATTCAAAATTTAAAAGTTTAATTTAAATTTAAAAACTTTAAATACTTTAAATTTAAAAGTTTCTTTAAAACATGTTTTATCAAAATCAATCATGCCTTTTACACAATATTAAACTTTAGGAAAATATTATTACAGTTAATGTTCAAGGATGTTTGAGTTCCATAAAGATAACTACTATTCATAATAATAATAATAATAATAATATTAATAATAATAATATTGGATGGTATAGAGAAATGAGCACTGGAATGGAAGTTAGGGAGTCTGAGTTATATTTCCAACTTTTATAGGAAATGATAATGCTATCTTTAGCAGGTCATTTAATTTTTTAAGAGGTGTCTGAATCTTTATATGCAGAGGCAGAGGGTTAGGCCATATACTTTCTAGAATGCAGTCCAGTAATTGAAAGAAAGAAAGGAAGGAAAGAAGGGTGAGAGGAAAGGAAGGGAGGAAGGAAATGGACAGAATTGATAAAAATCATTCTCTCTGGTACTCTGTATTAATAGTTAGATAAACCAGCAGAACCCACTTCTTGTTTCTTCTACTTCTCCTTCCTTGCCTGCAATGCCAAATTAGCCCACTTGCTTTGTTTCTTTGAACAAAGAACATAGGGAGAAAATTTCATCAGCGTCTGAAAAATATTCTTCCTCAAGTTCTGCCCATTTCTCTTTTGCTCTCCTTTCGCTCTTCTTTGGTTTGTTGGTTTATTTCAATCCCCCCGCCAATTTCCCTTCTCTATATCTTCCCACATAAATAAAAAGAGAACTCCTAAACACATATTCTTGTGTTCTCTCTTCTCTCAACATAAAAGATCTGAAGGAGCAGGCTGTGTTTGGTGAATGGTAAATGGTTATGCTCATCAACATGCACACTCACGTGCCTCTTCAGCTGTTTGCACACTGAATATGGCTTATCACAAGGGCACTGCATGAACTCATGAAACCCAATGGAAGCAGGCAACATCAGTCCTCTGGCTTCTAGCTCCCTCCTCTGCTGCAATGAGTCACATTTTCCTGCTGCACTTGAGAGAATCAGTTTTTATTGGCTAAAGTTGCTCTTTGCTTCAGAGCTCCCAAAATTGCCTTAGGAAAAAGAAAAGTGGTTTGTTTTCCCTTTTTTAAGCAGCTTTTGGAATAGTCTAACATGGTAGGTTTTTCTTTATCTATAATTTTTTTGAGGGGAACTAGTTAAAAATGTGTATTATCTATGTAGAAATTAGAAAGTTACATATTACTTTTTAAAAAGGAAAGAAAACAGAACCTTTTTAAGTGTATCCATTAACAGCAGCAGCTCCCAACCCCATAGAATCTACCCATTAGTGATAGGCACTGCAGCAGTTTTAAATATGCAGAAGAAGAAAGAAGATAAGAGGACTTTGTGACCTGATTAAGTATTGCAGGTCAGAGAGAAGAATAACATAAACAGCAATTCCAATTTGATTGGAGGGGCTCTTCCCATCTGAAGTCAAGTATTTCAAAACATCTAAAGCTCCCTTATGGCATAAAGTTGCTGACTCATTTCTGTAAATGATGATATTGTAAGCTGCATTCATCAGCCTGTTGTGTGATATTAATGCATATTCAAAAAAAAAAGGAGAGAAGAGGAGAGGAGAGGAAAGCAGATTTGGAAGTGAAGAAAGGCTATATGCCTGAGCCAGAGCAACTGAGAAGATTCAAACACAGCCAATATGTATGCTATTTCCAGATTCCTCATGCAAAACACGTTATGAAAATAGGATTTTATTCACCAGGATGAATATGCAGATTGTCAGAAAAGCAATAAATTCATTGAAAGCTATTGCTATGGATGAAAGCTTCTAATCCAGCTCTCATATTTTTTCAGTGGGATTCGTTGACACTTAAATGAAAACCTATTCAATAGAAACTGTTAACATTTATGTACCCTGAAAAGCAAAAACATGGGTGTCATAATCCTGGTTTCTAACATAGTTTCTTTCCCTAAAGCCACGTAAGTCCAAAATAAATACACAAAGAAGATCAGCACCAAAAATATTATAGTCTAAATACCTTTAACCTATTTGTTGAACAAGTTAAATTTGGTTTTATATTAACTTATTCACTCAAGGGTTCCATCAATATTCATTAGCCCTTACTCTGTGCCAAGAATTGTTTCAGTGTTAAATAGTTGTACGGTGCTGAATAACATATGTCCTTGTCCTTTTTGAGCTTACATTCTAGTAAGGGCAGAGAAAAAGTAAATAGCAAACAAACAAATAAATACTTAATTGATTAGAGTTCAGTGCAGTTAAGGAAAACACTCTAGGTACTTTAGTCAGAAGAGGTTTGAGACAGAGATTTCATAGAGAAATGCAAAACAAAAAAGGTTGAAAGGCTGAATAAATGAAAGTGAGAGGCCAGCCACTGCTACTCTTATGTTCAAGAGCACTCCAGTGTTGCTCAACTAAACTCAGGAAGCTAGTTTTGCACTACTATTGCCTCTAACATTCATGATAGTAAAGAGTGTATACACTGAAACAAAAGTTCAGTCTTTTCAGTAGTGTCTTGGCATTCTCAACTCTACAACCTTGCTTGTCAACAAAAGCAGCAAGAAGGTATAGCCTGTGCCTTACTTCTACTTTCCAAATGTCACATAACCCTTAGTTTCATCTAGAATCCTAGTGTAAAGGAGTCCAGGAAGTATAGATTTTTACCTTACCAGTCTCTGTGGTATAGGAAGGCAACCTAGAGGGAGGGTAGAATGGTGGATGAGTGGACCAATCTATAGAATCCATCACATTGCAGGTTGAGATGAATGATATAAGGAAGTAACTTAAGTGGTAGAGAATAAAATGTGAGTGTTAGGAGCTTATTGTGAAAGGCTGGCCAGAGAGGGCTTTTTGAAAAGCTAATATTTGATCAGAAAGCTGAAGAAAGGTGCTAATGTCAGTCATTTGAAGAGCTGATAAAAGACCTGCAAAGTAATGAACAAATGCAAAGATATTGTGTTGGGAAGGGCATATTTGAGGAAGAGAAAATGTCAGGTGTGGCTCACATACAATGAAGTTGGAAAGTGAGGAACAAAATATAAAAAAAATGAAGAGGGGAAGACAAATAAAATCATACCGATAGAAGTAAGACCTTACAAGCCATAAAAGGGCAATTAACAACTATTGGAAAGTTTCAAGCAGAATAGAAAAATAATCTGATTTACTTTTTAAATATACAACTGAGTATAAGTTCTGTATAGACTTATCAAATGATTTAATATAAGAAGCTGAAAAACAAGTTAAGGTCTTAACTGCTCGTCTCCTATGGCTTAGACTGACAGGTATTGCAGGTCAGCTGGAGGAAAACAATGTTATTTGAGCCATGGCACAGAGTGGAACTGACAGAAAATGATGAGATATTCCATGGGGGAGGCAAAGATATTGAAAATAGAGGACCAAAGAATGGCTGCAAAAATAAACTCCACTTTCCAGTCTGTTCCACATTGTTGCTCTTGATCATTTGGCTTTATTTTTCTACATTCATCTCTTTTTTTTAAAATTCAGGTATAGTTGCTTTACAATGTTGTGCTAGTTTCTTCTGTACAACGAAGTGAATCAGCTATATGTATACATATATCCCCTCCCTCTTGAATGTCCCTCCCCTCCCCCATCCCACCCATCTAGGTCACCACAGAGCACCAAGGTGAGCTCCCTGCACTGTACAGCAGGTTCCTACTAGCTATCTATTTTACACATGGTAGTGTATATATGTCAGTCCCAATCTCCCAATTCATCCCATCCCCCCACCACGTGTCCACACACCATTCTCTACGTCTGAATATTTGTGCCCTACAAATATGTTCATCTGTACCATTTTTCTAGACTCCACATATATGCATTAATATATGATATTTGTTTTTCTCTTTCTGATTACTTCACTCGGTATGACAGACTCTAGGTCCATCCACATCTCTACAAATGACCCAATTTCATTCCTTTTTATGGCTGAGTAATATTCCATTGTATATATGTACAACATCTTCTTTATCCATTCATCTGTCAATAGAAATTTAGGTTGCTTCTGTATCCTGGCTATTGTAAATAGTGCTGCAGTGAACATTGGAATGCATGTGCCTTTTTGAATTATGCTTTTTCTGGGTATATGCCCAGTAATAGGACTCCTGGGTCATGTGGTAGTTCTATTTTTAGTTTTTTAAGGAACCTCCATAATGTTCTTCATAGTGGCTGTATCAATTTACATTCCCACCAACAGTGCAAGAGCGTTCCCTTTTCTCCATACCCTCTCTAGCATTAATTGTTTGTAGATTTTTTGATGATGGCCATTCTGACCGCTGTGAGGTGATACCTCATTGTAGTTTTGATTTGCATTTCTTTAATAGTGATGTTGAGCCTCTTTTCATGTGCCTCATGGCCATCTGTATGTGTTCTTTGGAGAAATGTCTATTTAGATCTTCCGCTCATTTTTTCATTGGGTTGTTTGTTTTGTTATTAGGCTGCATGAGCTGTTTGTATATTTTGGAGATTAATCCCTTGTCAGTTGCTTCATTTGCAAATATTTTTTCCCATTCTGATGGTTGTGTTTTCGTCTTGTTTATGGGTTTTTTTGCCATGCAAAAGCATTTAAGTTTAATTAGGTCCCATCTGTTTATTTTTGTTTTTATTTTCATTACTCTAGGAGGTGGGTCAAAAAAGAACTTGCTATGATTTATGTCAAACAGTGTTCTTCCTATGTTTTCCTCTAAGAGTTTTACAGTGTCCGGTCTCACATTTAGGTCTTTAATCTATTATGAGTTTATTTTTGTGTATGGTGTTAGGGAGTGTTCTAATTTCAGTCTTTCACATGTAGCTGTCCAGTTCTCCCAGCACCACTTATTGAAAAGGCTGTCTTTTCTCCATTATATATTCTTGCCTACTTTATCAAAGATAAGGTGACCATATGTGTGTGCATTTATCGCTGGGCTTCTATCCTGTTCCACTGATCTATATTTCTGTTTTTGTGCCAGTACCCTACTGTCTTGATTACTGTAGCTTTGTAGTATAGTCTGAAGTCAGGGAGCCTGATTCCTCTAGCTCCGTTTTTCTTTCTCAAGATTGCTTTGGCTATCTGGGATCTTTTGTATTTCCATACAAATTGTAAAATTTTTTGTTCTAGTTCTGTGAAAAATGTCAGTGGTAATTTGATAGGGATTATATTGAATCTGTAGGCTATACTAGACTGATTCTATAGTCATTTTCACAATATCGAGTCTTCCAATCCAAGAACGTGGTATATCTCTCCGTGGGTTAGTGTCATCTTTGATTTCTTTTATCAGTGTCTTATACTTTCCTGAGTACAGGTCTTTTACCTCTTTAGGTAGGTTTATTCCTAGGTATTTTACTCCTTTTGTTGCAATGGTGAATGGAATTGATTCCTTAATTTCTCTTTCTGATCTTTCGTTGCTAGTGTATAGGAATGCAAGAGATTTCTGTGCATTAATTTTGTATTCTGCAACTTTACCAAATTCATTGATTAGCTCTAGTAGTTTTCTGGTGGCATCTTCAGGATTTTCTATGTGTAGTGTCATGTCATCTGAAAACAGTGACAGTTTTATTTCCTCTTTTCCAATTGGATTCCTTTTATTTCTTTGTCTTCTCTGATTGCTGTGGCTAAGACTTCCAAAACTATGTTGAATAATACTGGTGAGAGTGCACGTCCTTGTCTTATTCCTAATCTTAGAGGAAATGCTTTCAGTTTTTCACCATTGAGAATGATGTTTGCTTTGGGTTTGTCGTATATGACCTTTATTATTTTGAGGTAGGTTCCCTCTATGCCCAGCCTAGCATAGAGGAGAGTTTTTATCATAAGTTGGTGTTGAATTTTGTCAGAAGCTTTCTCTGCATCTATTGAGATGATCATATGGTTTTTATTTTTTAATTTGTTAATATGGTATTTCACATTGATTTGTGTATATTGAAGAAGACTTTCACCCCTGTGATAAATCCCACTTGATCATATATATGATCCTGTTAATGTGTTGTTAGATCCTGTTTGCTAGTATTTTGTTGAGGATTTTTGCATGTATATTCAACAGTGATATTGGCCTGTAATTTTCTATTTTTGTGATATATTTGTTTGGTTTTGGTATCAGGGTGATGGTGGCCTCGTAGAATGATCTTGGGAGTGTTCCTTCCTCTGCAATGTTTTGGAAGAGTTTGAGAAGGATGGGTGTTAGCTCTTCTCTAAATGTTTGATAGAATTGACCTATGAAGCCATCTGGTCCTGGACTTTTGTTTGTTGGAAGATTTTTAATTCCAGTTTCAATTTCATTGCTTGTGATTGGTCTGTTTATATTTTCTATTTCTTCCGGGTTCAGTCTTGGGAGATTGTACCTTTCTAAGAATTTGTCCATTTCTTTCAGGTTGTCCTTTTTTTTTGTGGTACACGGGCCTCTCGCTGTTGTGGCCTCTCCCATTGTGGAGCAAGACTCCGGACGCGCAGGCTCAGCGGCCATGGCACATGGGCCCAGCCACTCCGTGGCATGTGGGATCCTCCCGGACCGGGGCACCAACCCGTGTCCCCTGCATCGGCAGGCAGACTCTCAACCACTGCGCCACCAGGGAAGCCCCAGGTTGTCCATTTTATTGGCATATAGCTGCTTCTAGTAGTCTCTTATGATTATTTGTATTTCTGCAGTGTAAGTTGTAATTTCTCATTTTTAATTTTATTGATTTGAATCTCCTCCCTTTTTTTCTTGATGACTCTGGATAAAGGTTTATTAATTTTGTTTATGTTCTCAAAAAACCACCGTTTATTTTCATTGATTTTTGCTATTGTTTTCTTTGTTTCTATTTCATCTATTTCTGCTCTGATTTCTGTGATTTCTTTTCTTCTACTAACTTTGGGTTTTGTTTGTTCTTCTTTCTCTAGTGCTTTAGGTGTAGGTTTAGGTTGTTTATTTGAGATTTTTCTTGTTTCTTGAAGTGGGATTGAATTGCTATAAACCTCCCTCTTAGGACTTCTTTTGCTGCATCCCATAGGTTCTGGCTTATCGTGTTTTCTTTATTATTTGTTTCTATATATTTTTTGATTTCCTGTTTGATTTCTTCAGTGATTTCTTGCTTATTTAACAGTGTATTGTTTAGCCTCCATGTGTATGTGTTTTTTATAGTTTTTTTTCCTGTAATTGACTTCTAATCTCATAGTGTTTTGGTCAGAAAAGATGCTTGATATGATCTCAATTTTCTTAAATTTATCGAGGCGTGATTTGTGACCTGAGATGTGATATATCCTGGAGGATGTTCCTTGTGCACTTGAGAAGTAACTGTATTCTGTTGTTTTTGGATGGAATGTCCTATAAATATCAATTAAGTCTATCTGGTCTATTGTGTCATTTAAAGCTAGTGTTTCCTTATTTCTTTCTTTCTGGATGATCTGTCCATTGGAGTAAGTGGGGTGTTAAGTCCCCCACTATTATTGTGTTACTGTCAATTTCCCCTTTTATGGTTGTTAGCATTTGCCTTATGTATTCAGATGCCCCAATGTTGGGTGCAAAAATATTTACAATTTTTATGTCTTCTTCTTGGATTGATCCCTTGATCATTGTGTACTGTTCTTCCTTGTCTCTTGTAACAGTGTTTATTTTAAAGTCTATTTTATCTGATATGAGTACTGCTACTCCAGCTTTCTTTTGATTTCCATTTGCATGGAGTATCTTTTTCCATCCCCTCACTTTCAGTGTGTATGTGTCCCTAGGTCTGAAGTGGGTCTCTTGTAGACAGCATATATACGGGTCTTGTTTTTGTATCCATTCAGCCAGTCTATGTCTTTTAGTTGGAGCATTTAATCTGTTTACATTTAAGATAATTATCGATATGTATGTTCCTAATACCATTTTCTTTATTGTTTTGGGTTTGTTTTTGTAGGTCTTTTTCTTCTCTTGTGTTTCCTGCCTAGAGAAGTTCCTTTAGTATTTGTTGTAAAGCTGGTTTGGTGGTACTGAATTCTCTTAGCTTTCACTTGTCTGTAAAGCTTTTGTTATCTCCCTTGAATCTGAATGAGATCCTTGCTGGGTAGGGTAATCTTGGTTGTATGTTTTTCCCTTTCATTATTTTAAATATATCTTGCCACTCCCTTCTGGCCTGCAGAGTTTCTGCTGAATAATCAGCTGATAACCTTATGGGGGTTCCCTTGTATGGTATTTTTTGCTTTTCCTTCGATGCTTTTAATATTTTTTCTTTGAACTTAATTTTTGTTAGTTTGATTAATATATGTCTTGGCATGTTTCTCCTTGGGTTTATTCTGTATGGGACTCTCGCACTTCCTGGACTTGGGTGGCTATTTCCTTTCCCATGTTAGGGAAGTTTTCGACTATATTCTCTTCTCAGACACTTTCTCTTTCTCTTCTTCTTCTGGGACCCCTATAGTTTGAATGTTGGTGCATTTAATGTTGTCCCAGAGGTCTCTGAGACTCCTCATTTTCATTCTTTTTCGTTTATTCTGCTCTGTGGCAATTATTTCCACCATTCTATCTTCCAGCTCACTTATTCATTCTTCTGTCTCATTTATTCTGCTATTGATTCCTTGTAGTGTATTTTTAATTTCAGTTATTGTGTTGTTCATCACTGTTTGTTTGTTCTTAAGTTCTTCTACGTCCTTGTCTCCATTCTATTTTCGATTTTTTGGATCATCTTTACTATCATTACTCTGAATTCTTTTTCAGGTAGGATGTGTATTTCCTCTTCATTCATTTCATCTTGTAGGGTTTTACCTTGCTCCTTCATCTGTAACATATCTTTTTGTTAGCTCTTTTTTTTTTTTTTTGATGTTTGGGGCTGTGTTCCTGTCATGCTGGTTGCTTGGCCCGAGGCATCCAGCACTGGAGTTTGCAGGCAGATCGGTGGAGCCAGGTGTTGGTACCAAGATGAAGACCTCCAGGAGACCCCACACAGATTAATATTCCCTGGGACCTGAAGTTCTCTGTTAGTCCAGCGGCCTGGACTCAGTGTTCCCACCACAGGAGCTCACGTCTGATCCCTGGCCTGGGAACTAAAACCCTGCAAGCCACGCAATGCAGCAATAAAAAATATATTAGATAAAATAACTATAAAAATGAAACAACAACAACAAAACAAAACCACAACAGCAAAAAAATAAAATTAAAATTAAGTAAATAAAGAAATAAAAATAAAATTTAAAATTCTTTGGTGCCACCTCTGTCTGTGTCCTTTCCCCCACAGTGAGCTATAGGTTACCCCCACTTCCCCAGTAGGCCTCCAAGACCTCTTGGTAGGTCTCTGGACCCTCTGTGTCAGCCCCTCTTTTCCTCTCACACATGCCCGGACAGGCCAGCTGGGGCACAGGCCTCCACAGCCATGCCCACAGGGGCCAGCATGGGCAGAGGAGGCCTCAGCGGGGGGCAGCACTCGGCCCACCTGGACTTGTTCAGCCAGAGGAGGTTCCAGGAGGTAGTACTTCCAGGAGGTAGTACTCAGGTCTTCCAGGAGGTCCTGGCTGGGGCGGGGCTCAGGCCCAAGACCCATGTGATCATAAGGGGACCCTACAGTTTGGGGTTCAGGCCCAGCAACTCAGCAGGCTCCCTGGGGCCTGAGCAGGTAGGGGAGATGCTGGCTGCGTTCCTCTCCAATCCCCTGATCCCCCAAAGGTCCCTCTCTGTTCCTGCTGATCCGTTCACTGTGAGGGGCCCCTAACGGGTGGTGGTCAAGGCCCGGGACCTCGGTAGGCTTGCCAGGTCCTGAGCAGGTAGGGGAGTTGCTGTCTGCAGTCCCCTCTGATCCCCCAATCCCCTGAAAATCCCTCTCCATACCTGCTGATTTCCTCACCATGAATGGGCCTCTCTGAGCATGGGAATCCCTCCCCTTCCCCAGCCCCCCATCAGGGGCACTGATCCCATTCCTCCTCCACTTTTCTTCCCTCTTATGTTCTACCTGGTCACATGGGGACTCCTCTCATCCCCTTAGGAGTCCAAGGACCCCCACCAGAGCCTAGCAGTTGCCCTAATTATGAAGAGACGCAAACTCCACATCTTGTATTCTGCCATTGTGACTCCACCCCCACATTCACCTCTTGAACCTGATACCTCTCCTTTCATTTAACTTTGGTTCTCCTTCAGGATCATACTTGTACTTACCCTTTAGATTGAGATTGCTTCTAACACTTTACAACATCAACCTGATTCAATCCAGTCTTATCTACCCGCCATGTGAACCCATGTGATCTGCCATTTTGGCCAAAGAAATTTGCATTTGAAAGCAGATGACTTTGGGGGACAATGGTGATTGTAGATCTTGAAAGATTCTTCTAAGTTTCCTAGTTCTTAAAGAACAGATTTCAAAAGTAAGTAAAAAGATACCTAAAATATTTGTTTAGTAAATTCTTTGTTCTATAAGATATTTGACTAATGAATGCATTGCCTTAGAGTTACTTGATATGGAAGTGGGTGACCAAGAACTTTTTTCCTCCTCCCATACTGACCACAAAAATGTTTACATCCACTTCGTCAAATGCTACTGCTCAATTCGCTGGAAGGAAAGGACATTTGTATAGTTTGCAAACAGCAGAATTCGAGGAATTTTCATTGGTTACTCAGTCATAGTTTGCTGGCCAGGCTGTGGCAAGAAAACAACTTGAAAGAACCCTGCCAGGAAAGATAAGTGGCTCCAGGTCATTGAATATGCTCTTAGATGACAGAATGAATCACAGGCCCAGGCAAACGCTGCAGAAATAAAAGTGATAGCAAAGTTGAAGAAAACAGATGTTATGTTGACCTTGGTTCATTGAAATCAAATAACTGATTTGCTTACCATCCTCTAGTACTTTGAAATGGTCCCTGTGGAAGCCAAGAGTGACAGTGTATATGTAAACCAGGTACTTCCAGATTTCAGTGAGGTACAGTTTGTGAGAACAAAAGCAGTCCCCGCTGGAATGCAAAGAAGACAGTGCTGTAATAACATTAGCATAATGCATGGTCCCAGCTGACAGTATTCCTAGGCAGCAAACTGAAATATGGGAAAATAACCACATTCGTTTACTTTTCATTTCACTGCTTGATTGAAACACGTAGCCACTGATAACTCTGCTGACAGGCTGGAGGCAACTTCCAGCACAGTGGGCTGGACTCCAGCATTGCTAGTTACACATGCAATTCAGGAGTCAGAAGCTGAGGGTCTGAGTTGACACTCTTTCAGAAGTTTAGATCTTCATACTTAAACCTACAGAAATTTCAAGTATCTAGTCATAGTCTTTGGGTCTAAAACACATTAAATTACTTGTTGAAAGCTGTAAGTCTAATGCCTAGGCTTTTGTGATCTTGGTCCTGTTCCTTTAAACTTCTGAGTCTTAGTTTCTCATTTTGTATAGATGAGAAATATGTACTATCTATTTCAGTGAGGAAGAGATTAAATGATATACCGTATGAAAAACTTCTTGCTATACCATAAGCACACAAAACATTTTAGTCCATTTCTGCCTCTGGAGGAAACACAAGTTGGGGTTAAGGAGCATAAGTTTTTTGTTTGTTTGTTTGTTTTTTGTTTTGTGGGGGGAGCAATTCCAATCATCCAGAAATCAGACTGAGGAAGCTGTGTAGAGAGGAGAAGGTAAATTATATCAAAGGCAGAAATATTCACAAGGTGAAGAAAGTGCAGGGTAGATACCCAAAGACCATATGCTCAGTGTTGTCCACATTAGAATAAAGCACCAGAGAAGGTATATTGAGACAATATAAACCCTTGGAGAGCTCCCATGAGGGTGCTTACCCTCCAGACGGGACATAAAATTTAAACCTAAAACCATCAGCTTTCTAGGGGTCAGAACATAGGCAAACTATTTAAAGAACTTAGCCTCAGTCTCCTGAGAAGTAATTATGTTACCCAAAAACTGGGTTCACCTCATGGGGGATGTCAAGCCAAAAGACACAACCAAGCCAAAGAGTGGGAGAAGGAAGGATTTTATTAAGTGCAACAAGTAAAGAGAATGTGGAGCTTAACAATAGACCAGCCATCTTAGGCTGGGGAGGTCCTTTCAAGATAAGACGATAACACCCTGCCCCCAGTGGAAATTACAAGCAGTCACAAGCAGTTGGCATTCCAAGAAGGTAGAGCTAGGACACACGTAGCCCTAACCACCATATGGGTGGAAGATTAACCCAAGGGTGACCAGAAGGGACCATAAAAGAAGCCCAGTTTCTCTCCCCCAGCACAGACCCCCCTGTCCTGGTCTAGCCCACTGCTCCCTTGCAGTGTACTCAGTAAATCTCACTTTCTCCTCTCACTTCTGGCTCTGTAAATTCTTTTACCACCCCCATTGCAGTCTGCATCACAGCACTCCAGGAATATTTCCCAAGGCAGTATCTCTCTGAAATTGGGGAAATTTTAAGCTAAGGGTGTGTGAATATTTATGAAAGGGCTTGAGCAAAGGAGAATGCAGCATGGAATTGGGGCAAAGGTTGACAGAGTTCAGGCTCTAGTTGATTGAAGTCACAAGGGTCAGCAAAGGTCAACAGCATCATTCCTTAGGCTCTAGTTAGTCTGGTGGTTGAGTGCTCAAAGGGGTTTGGATTCTAAACAGCTCAAGAATGTACTTCAGGCTAATCTTTACCTTTGAAACAGAATTGGGGGTCTTTACAACAGTTTGTCTCTGATATGGTTAAACTATTTCCCTGGCCTGGTAATAGCTGTTTTGTTCTCACTTTTTTGTTTCTTTAAAATCATTAACCACTGAGGCCTCTTCTTCGGCAAGGTCTAACACTGTGGCCAGGCTTAGATCACAAGATAACTTAAGCCTAAAATAGCTTCTCTTATGTCAAGAAAGCTGTGCCTACCTAGTTCTCTTCTTCCAGGGATCCTCTGCTAAATCTGCCTACGGTTATAACTTCTAAGCTATTATAATACAGAGAGTTTTAAGTATTAGATAATATAAATACTTAGCATTGTACCTGAGTAAATAATCAATTTTTATTAAAGGAATGAATAAATGAATGACTGAATGATATGAATATTTCAGTTGGAATTCAGATACTAGCTATTTGGATCATTTTGATCAATTCGACTCCATAAATGTATATTATTGCATCTGAGCCTCAGTTTCTTTATCTATAAAAAAGAAGATTTGGATTAGATGAACGATCCTCAAACATTCATGTGTAAAAAAACCATCCAGAGGCTTTGTTAAAAATTAATATTCTTGGGTTCCATATCAAAGGAATCTTTATTAGAAGGTCTGTACTGAGGCTCAGGAATCTGTCTTTAAAATAAACATCACAGTTGATTATGGTGCAGGTAGACCCAAAAGAGAATTTTTTTAAAAAATCTGAACTAAGATGCCTCCTGGCTCTCAAACTCCCTGCTTCATTTTCATTTCCACACAAACCATTTCAAAAAGTCCTTCCACTCTAATTTGAGGTTATTTCTTCACTCCTAAAATAATCCCACTATAATATATGTGTATAACATATATATGCAAAACATATATATGTATATATACGTGTGTGTGTACATAAGCACACACATGCACACCAATACTCAGCTGAACACTGTCATAGAAATTCTTCTCTGAGATTTTTCTGTGTTACTGATTAAAATAATAGATTTTGAAAGATGGGAGAGTGACTACGATGTAGGGCTGTTGTATTGTAAAATTCCTGGAAGTACCATTCGCATTGCTCTGCTAGTACAGCCAGCTCAGATAAGAAACCTCTGATTCAAAGTGTCTAAATGATTTTCTCAGTCACAGAGAACTAAGACTAAAACAAAAATCTCAAGATTTCTAACATTACACTTATCTACCTTCCAGAATCCAAATTCTCTAAATCACTAAAGAGTTTGTGAGCCTGACAATTGAGATTATGCTTATCTATCTTTATGTCTCCAGAACCAGCCCAGGTTTGTGGTTAGAGCAGAGGAATGTAACTTCAGGAATATTTCTTATCCCTTTTCAATATAATCAAATCTCTTCCATAGGAAGGCAGACAGCTGGTAATCTTAAACTGAAGTCAAAGCACAGAGATAACTGGGAGTAAACACCAATCCCTTCACAGACAGAGCATAAAGAATTCATTTCATCACCCTAAGAGAACTGCTTTACTCCTTGTACATTTTTATCTGAAGTCATTCCATGAATAAGTCTTGCCCTTTGGAGGAGCATATTCCATTAGCTGGTGAGGTTGAGGAATGAGAGGAATCAGTACTGTGTGAAGAACAGCTCAGTTCACGCAGCCTCAGGACTGTCACCTTCTCTGTCTTTCTTAATGGTGCCTTTTGGGAAAAGTGCCTTCCTTTTACATAGAAACAGGAGTAAATTCTTTTTCCCCTATGGTTTTGACTCTAGAAATGACAGGAAGAAACAGAAAACTTAGATATTAAAATGTGTTTAAGTGATAGTATGAAGAAAAGGGAATATCGGGTTCTCTGGTCCAGTTCTTGAAGTTGAATTTGTAGTAATCTCCAGCCTCTACAGTTATTGGTAGCAAAGTTTTAACCTGAAGTCAGCAACAATGGATTAGTAAATAACACGAACTCAGACATGCAAGTATACATCTTTAGAATATAAACGTGTGGTGGTCATGAGAATGTGCCTCTCAGGTCTCCAATTGCAAAAAGTGTAATTGATCGAGGGCTCCATCAGGAACCTCTAAAACCTATTGTAATGTTTGTATAGAAGCCACATTTCCCATGGCTTCTCTCAGACAAAGACTGAGCCAGGTAGAGATGCTAATGCAGGCCTGCTCCTGGAGGAGTTGGTCTTCTTTATTGGGAGACTTTGGCTCAAATATGGCAAAGTGGCCTTGCCAAAATTTTCTTAGAACTGCACTGTAGTCTAAGATGCTTGCATGAAAACTTCTCTCCTTCCTTCTCTTTCTCTTTCACTCTGGGTCAGACTTATAAGGTGGTCTGATGTTTCTCTCAGCCTCTCCTGGCTCCTTCCCCCCTTTTATTCTTCACAAGGTATTTTCCATAGTAAATTTACTGATATTTAATTCCATCTTGGTTTCTGCTTATCAGAGAACCTATGCTAACACAAAATGTTTCTTTAAATTTTTAATTAAATCTCTTACTAACTTATCAGTCAGAGTTGTAAAATTGAAATAGCCAGAATAAGTGTGGTTTTAGTGGCAGAAGGGCCAAAGAAGTTTAATATTGTTCTAAGAATTATATCTGTCTACTCTATGCAAATAATTCTTAAAGTTACTCATATCTAGTCCAGCTTATGAGAAGAGTCTGTAGAATTTAGGGATTAGGCTCAAGTTAGTAATAAGGATTGTTTCTGCTTAGTTTCATCTCTGTACATGTAAGTCCCTCCAGTTACCCTAGGACAAAAGTGTCAAAATAGATTTATTTTGATGGAGTCTCCATAGGATGGTACAACTTGTCTAGAGCATTGTGTCAATGAATATGAGACTAATTGATGAGCATCTTTTTTTTTCTTTTATATTTATTATTTATTTATTTATTTATTTATTTATTTATTTTTGGCTGTGTTGGGTCTTCGTTTCTGTGCGAGGGCTTTCTCCAGTTGCGGTGAGTGGGGGACACTCTTCATTGCAGTGCGCGGGCCTCTCACTGTCACGGCCTCTCCCGCTGCGGAGCACAGGCTCCAGACGCGCAGGCTCAGTAGTTGTGGCCCATGGGCTTAGTTGCCCCGCGGCACGTGGGATCCTCCCAGACCAGGGCTCGAACCCGTGTTCCCTGCACTGGCAGGCAGACTCCCAACCACTACTCCACCAGGGAAGCCCCGTATCTTTTTATTAATTAGAGTTGTTTGACAAAACTGTTTTAGAGGGAGACAGTAGTAATATTAGAAAGCTGAGCATCTGAGCATTTGGGGTCTTGAATCCTGGATGAATACCATCTGTCTAATTCAGTCTTTTTAAGAAATCATTAAAAAAATAGCTTTATTGAAATATAATTCACATACCATAAAATTTCACCCATTTTAAAATGTTTTAGTAAAATATAAAAATTCTTTAAAGTGAAATATTAAACAGGACTCTTGAAAGCAAGATAATTATGGTTAAAATTGGGACCAGGCTTCCTTGCAACCCCTGATTCAGCCCTTGATATACTTCCTCACCATTTAGGGAGTACCAGACAGAACTAAAAATGAACATTTGAATTAGGTCTTACTACTCTCTCTTTAACACCAAATTAATTCCCCCAATCTTTATAAAAAGAAAATTCATGTATCTAATGTTATTAATTAACAGAGAGAATCTGCCAAAGGTCTTTTATCATAAAAACTACATTCTAACTTTTCATAATTTTTCTTTCTTCATAGTGGAAAATATATCCAGCAGAGAGAATCTGCCAAAGGTCTTTTGTCATAAAAACTACATTCTAACTTTTCATAATTTCATCTTTCTTCATGGTTGAAAATACATCCAGCTTGCAGAGGACATCTATATGTAGAAAACCATTTGATACAGTCTATAGGTCTGACTCTGCAGTGAAGCAACACTGAAAACAACTGTGATGCTTTACTTTAAAGCATAAATGATCCATTTCCTCCCCAAATCCACTGAATGAGAATATGCAAAAGTTTAGAAAAGAGATTCTTTTCTAAAATAAAGCAAAATGAAATCTTCTAAGTGATTCTGAGGTACACCTAAATTTGGAAACAATATCACCCGTAGAGTGATCAGAGGACTCTATATGATCTGGATTGTGGGCTGATCTCAGTCCATTTCTAATTAAAATCCCCAAGAAGTGTTAGGAGATTTGAATTCAACTTTTGCAGCATATTTTGTGACTGTAGTGGCTTCATTTTACCTATGGTTTTTCATATCTATAAAATAGGGAAAATAAAAATACACATTTCTATATGAGTTTTATGAGACCTAGTTCTTTGGAATATGAAAACTTAAATGTTCATGAAGTTGGTTTTAAACAAGCATTAGTCACCAGTATAATATAATATATACTTTACATGAACTGTATGTTCTCCTATCTAAGGTCAGTCTTCCACCTGAGCATCCTTCTCCTCCTTGCCTGCTCAAGGACATCATTCAGGTGTTCTCTTATCTCCGTCCTTCATCATAATTGTTACCTTCTTTATTGGACTACTCCTGTAAGCATATAAATTTGCTGTGGTATCTTAATAAATTCTCCTGACTACACATCTTTTTTCCACTACCATCCCATTCCTTGTTTCCTTTAACAGCACTATTCCTTTATAGTTATTTATATTTTTATCTCCAAAATCTCACCTCCTGATAAACTCATACCTAACACTCTATCAAACTGCTCATCTCCACATCAATAAAACCCGGAGTCCTATAACTTGGCAAACCAGTCCTGTTATCTGACCTAACAAACACAGATGTTCATTCTGCTTGAAATGTCTTCTCTCAGCTTCCAGGTCACAGCAGTCCTGGTTCCTTCCTTACCACTCCTTTTTAACCCCCTTTCCTTGTTTTTCCTCACTTCTTCAAACTCTAAAGGCTTAGAGTCTTCAAAGTTCAGCTCATGACCCTCCTCTCTTCTCTGTCTACATTCCTTTGCATAGTGATTTCATCTAGTCTCATGACTCTATGCAGATGACTTCCAAATTTATATGTCCAGCTTGGTTGGACCTGTTATTTGAATTCCAGACACAGTTATCCACCTCTCTAATTGACATCTCTGTTTGATACCTAATTGTCATCTCAAACTTTGCTTGCCCTAGACCAAATTCTTAATACTCCCCCGAAATCCTGCTACTCCCATAGTCTTCCTAAAAAATGGCAACTTCATTTTTCCAGTTGTTCCAGACCTTTTTTTTTGCACCCCACATCCAATTCATAGTCAATAGGCAATCTATAGGTAAATCCTGTTCATGTTCAAAGTCTACCCAAAGTCTGCTTCACAGCACCTCAACTACTACCACCTTAGGAAAAACCACTTTTATATTTCTTGTGTATTATTGGAACAGCCCCTTAACTAGTGTCCCTGCTTCTGCCTGTTCACTTTCTTTTGTCCATACATACCACATACGCTTCCCATTTCCAACTTAAAAAATGCACAATGTGAGAGTTGTGAGTTAAGTTTTATTTGGAGCAAAATGAGGACTATAACCCAGGAGACAGCATCTCCGATAGCTCTGAGAAACTGCTCCAACGAGGTAGGGGGGAAGGTCAGTATATATGTGATTTTGGTGAAGGAGGAGTACATGCAATCAAGCACATATTTTTTGCAGGTTTCTGCTAGTCTGGTGAAGGTTACTGCTAGTCATGAGGAACAAACGTCACCATGAAGGATTTTAGTGCTTTTGTAGATATGAGAAGATACAAGAATTGGTCTCATAAAATAGTCTCCTGAAAATATCTAACTATCTGAAGACCTGTTCTGCCAGTTTTTCCCAGAGCACAGAGTGCCTCTTTTCTGCTCTCCACCCTGAACTCCTTTCAGGGGGTCTTGAAAGTCAGCAGCTGCAGTAGCTCATGATTTAATCCTTGCAGAGGTAGATGGCAAGTGCCAATGGCAAGTGCCAATTTGTAGTTGACATCATCTTACTCAGAGAAAAATCAGTCCTTATGATACTCCACAAGGTCACTTTCTCACCTTAGAGTTGTTTGGACTCATTTTTTTACTATTTCCACCATGCACACTCTGCTCCAGCCATGCTGTCCTAAGTGAGTGCGCTTTTGCCTCAAGGCCATTTCCCTTGCTGTTTCCTCTGCTTAGTAGGCAGTTGCTCAAGTGCTCACTCACCTTGCTAAGTTTCTGCTCAAAAGTCACTTTCACAATAATCCTTTACCACCTTATTTAAAATTGTACCCTGCTAATTAACATCACTTTACCCACTACTCTGCTTAATTTTTCTTCAGCACTTTTCATTTTCTGATATATATTTTACCATTCAAATATAAGCTCTGAGTAACCTGGATAGAGTTGTCTGTGTTGTTGATTGTTGTACCCCTAGCACCTAGGAAATTGTAGAGCACGTAGTCAATTGTCAGTAAACACTTGTTGAATAAATAAATATTGTAATGAAATATAATGTTCAAATTCAATGTAAAGTAAGTTTGTTTGAAGTCAATTTAGGTATCTACCTATGATGGTAATTTTTAGTCTGATAGTAAGATGCACTGCTTGACCTTCTGATTTAGTATTGCAATAGATATACATGTATTTTGAAAACAAATATTCCAAAATCATCAATGCCTTGATTTCTCTTTACCATTAAGTAGCACATTTTGAATTTTAAAGAGCATTAAAGGAAGGTGTGAACTTTTGTTCAAAAGGGAGGTTGGGATAAAAGGTTGAAAATCATATTTATGTAACAAACAAATTAGATTTTTTTCAGCTTTTTAATTTGCAGTAGATTAGTAATTCCCCTCCACTTCTGAGTCTGACTGAGAGATCATTTTCCTTTTAAAACAACTGAGGGAAAGATTTTAAAAACAAAAAAGGATTTGAGGGAGTCAGCTCAGATGGCTAACAGCAGGATAGTAAGATAGGGAAAGGGGTGGTTCTAGCATGTAAGAGTTTGTGACATTATGCAATTCAATTTTAACTTGACTGCATGTTTCTTGCCTAATGTGTATAGGGAAGCTATGTAGGTAAATCCAATCACTCTTCATTGAATTACCCCAGTTTCACTTCTCCTGCAACATATGGGTATTATAATAGCATAATGGTGTCGCTCTGCCTTCTACAGTAATTAACAAAAATCAGGATGTGAATTATGATGAGATTATTGTCAAAGTATACATTTAAAATATTTGTTATCCTAATGATTAGTTGCTTTATTTAAAGATCAAATAACATTTGAAACTAAAGCAATTTAGTTTTAAGTGACCAAGCTTTTCATTAATGTAAAAGAATCGGTGATGAGTGAATAAGGAAAGGTAATTATCCTCTGGAATATTTCTTTTAAAAAAAGATAAAAAGAATACTTACTATACAAGATTATTATACGAATGTAATGAGGTAACATTTGAAAATAATTGTGTGAATTTATCATTATTATTATTATTACTATGTTGTGAATGTTTGATAGAAAGAGAAGGAAATAATGAAAGAATGAAAGAGAGAGAGAGAAAGAAAGAAAAAGAAAAGGGAGGAAGGAGATAAAACTAATAGTGGAAGAGTAATAGTTCCTATTCTCCACCAACTAAAAAAATTCTGTAACACAGTGATAATTTAGAAGTATCATCCTAACTGTTAAGTCATTAGGACAATTCAAAATTATATCAAATACCCTTATATCAGTATCTCATGACCCTTTGCTTTCAAAAGTTGGTATTACATTTGAAATTTGCCTATTTTAAATTCAACTAAAAATAATATAAATAAGAATTTTAATAAAATATGACTTCCACCATCAAATATAGTAAAGTCCATGGACTTGGATGTTAAGTAAATTAATTAGTATAATGAGATAATGAAATCTTCATTTTAAAAGACAACCAGCAAGACAGAAAAACAGGCAAAGACTATCTGATCATTTATAAACTCCAATTACTGTCATGTCTCAAATGGAAATTAAATTTTTAAAAATTACTTAGAAAATGTATTAAAAATTGTTAAGGAAAGTTTTTAGTAGGATTAGAACATGTTCTCCATGTTAATGGTGCAGGTGTTGTTATCTTTGTGCATTATTTTTGGATCTCAACCTGACTTGAGATAATAAGAGCAGGATCTGAGGGAATCAACTCTGATGGCTAACAACAGGATAGTAACATATAAAACCACGTGCCACAACAGAATAGGTAATCATACTTGAGAAGAAGCTAATTACCCTAAGACTGTAATGAAAATAAACTTCTGTGAAATTAGATGACATCCAAATATAGCAGAAGTGAGGAAATATGATTGGTGGAAAATTCAAATTAAATTTATTTCTTAAATATCCCAAGATGCAATGTACTTTTATTTCTGGAATACCATCCTTTGAAACACAGTCGTATATTCTCTGGCAAAGGTGAGACTGGCAAATGCTCTTTGTCTAGGTTATCTGTTTGGAGAATAATTAAAAGTATTGACCTTTCCAAACCAATACATTCAATTTAAGAGTTTTAAAATATTATATTTTAATTATGCATTAAACATATAAAATATGTAAAGCTGATCATTAATAGAAATTTTCATATTAATTTATTTTTCTATAGTATTTTGAGAAACATTTAAAATACAGATTTTCATTTATCTGAATAATTATATTATCAGCCCTTCTCAAAAATACTTTATTTTTCTCTGTAGAAATCTTTATTAAGTGTACATGGCATTGTGCTAAGCACTGTTGAGAATATGGAAGTCTGAAAATTGTCCGTCACCAGGAGCTTTCAGTTCAGTGAGGAAACAAGAAAATGCCCCAGGAAACAAAAGCAAACTATGAACGACAGTGGCTTAATAAATAAACAAGTTAGTAAATTATATTCAGCTCCAATAAACACACAAAGTCTTATACAAACATCCAGGGATAATGAGATAAATTTCTCACAGTGACTTTTCTATAAGACTTTACTGGCTATTGGAGGTGATAGATTGATATACAGATCATTCTGATGTAAGGTAGTTATTTACAAGACAGGGGTGAGCACAATGTAATAAATCCTCCATTTACAGGATACTTTCTGAGGATTTATGAAGATTTGCCTCCAATTTACACACTAACATTTTGACAATCTTAAAATTAAAGCTTATGAATTAGCAGAGTGTGATATTAAGAACCCTGGCCTTGGTGGGAGTAGATGTGATTTCTGTTAATTCCAGTGCTTTGCACTAATACTTATGATGTTGGGCAAGCTGCTGTTCCCCCTCCATCATTTCTCCACACGTAAAAGAAAACTATCTCTAGATTGGGGTGCTAAATCTGGGATCCACCAACTCTCAGGGGGGTCTGTGAATAGATTTCAGAGGGCCTGCGAATTTGAGTGGGAGAAAAAAATCTTCTTATTCACCAGCTCCTAATAGAAATCTTGTATGTCCTTCCATTACCAGTGTAGACAGATAATCATAGAATTCTTAGTGGCACCTCTGAATCTGACACGATGAGGAATTGATCTCGGATGGCCTCACCCTGCAGTGGCTTAAAGCAGGATTTCGGTTCCCAGCCAGAGACTGAAGTCAGGCCTTGGTAGTTAGAGTGCTGAATCCTAGCCACTAGACCACCAGGGACCAGTGGCAAGTGACAAGGCCCTAGCCCATCAGCTGTGTAGAAATGAATTTCCACATAGAGATGGAAAGTAGTGAAACAAGTAAAGTGTTTATTAGGAGGAAGAAGAACACGTGTGGATAGACACACGGCGGACTCAAAGAGAGAGTCTCTCCCTTGTGGTAGTTTGAATCACTTATTGGGGCATTTCTTCCAGGTTTCCTTTGGCCAATCATCTTGCTTTGCCTGGTTTTGAGTTCATATTTGGTTTATCTCAAGTTTATCTCACATGTGTGCGTGCTCATCTCTTAGCCAAGATGGATTCTATCGAAGAGGCCTATGGGTAGGTTGACATCACTTACTATGAGGTGATGTCCCCTCCCTTTGACCAAGGAGCCTTTCTGCACATGTGTAGTTGGGAAGGTCTTCTTGACCTTGAGAATGAGAAATATGTGGTCTCTTTTCTAGGCAGGGCTTAGTTCCTCCTCCCTCCTGCTATTTTGGAGTATCTGTCCACAGGGGACAAACTCTGGCTGCTCACCCTG
Organism: Mesoplodon bidens; assembly: GCF_964165515.1. Lineage (NCBI taxonomy): Eukaryota > Metazoa > Chordata > Mammalia > Artiodactyla > Ziphiidae > Mesoplodon > Mesoplodon bidens. The sequence goes on along the minus strand of NC_138170.1, from coordinate 45,994,498 downwards.
GGGCCCATCTATCTCCTGCTTCAGAATCAGTCACAGATATTTTCATATCATATTATAGATATTGCAGATACCTGAAAATATTTCAAGATAATGTTATTCCATTCTCTTTATATGGTATGTTAATGCATAAAACATATATTACTATATCACAAATTAGGTGTATTCAAAATATTTTAACAGTTGTATTTCAATACTGTTGTTTTATTTGTAATCCCATGTGTTATACGTTATGCATGTAAAAAAATTATTTTTGAAAATGGTCCACAGGGTTCACCAGACTTCCAAAGCAGTCCAAAACAAAAGTTGAAAAGTCCTGCAGTATATTATCTCTAAAGTCTTATACAGATATAATATTTTTAATATGTAATTATATTATTTAAAACATACACAATTTTCTATTCTAACCATGCAGTGATTTCTAAGAGTGTTAAGGGGAAAAAGAGACTAGTGAAGGTTGGAGTAATATAACATGAGTTTTTCAGCACTTTTCACGCTCTGTGGGGCTGAAACATCTGAACATGGAAACTGAAAACAACAGCAAGAAGCACCAAAACAAGCAGTGTAGCTGCACTTTGCTGGGTTCCTTTGTGGGGGGTTTTCCCATACTTCTGTGGCTGGTTTAGACACTTGTTTGTCTAATCTCTTTTGGCTTTCTGACTCCCAGTTCTGGCTTCAACAGTGTTCCTGGGACTACTCACCCAATTTCATCTTCTCAGTCACCTCTTCTTGACAGTAGGTTTCAAGCAGGCTGACAACCAACTTTTAGAAAATGCTAACAAAAGATTCTTTAAAAAGTAAAGAGTTGGAGAGTTTTATACTGTATGAGAACCTTAGTGAAGTCTCCAAGGAACAATAGTATTTGGAGAATTAGAAGACACAGTGCAAAAGAATGTAGCTAGAGTACAAACCTTTTGGAGAGGGTGAAGACAACAGCCTATCTGGAGAAGACTCCATGTGCGTGTTTCTGCATGCATGTGTGCATGTTGAGGGACAGTGGAAAATAAGTCAAGGGAGGCATATATAACTTGAAGTTAAGAAAACTGGAAATTTAGAAAAGGCACATTAAGAAATGAGACCAAAAACATACTTTGAACAAATTACATGAAAAATAAAGGGAAATGGATGTATTTACATGATTAGCATCTTTACTTTTTTCTGTGTTTTGCACTGGACTATGTGTTCATGCTACCTTTCACTCTTTTTTTTTTTTTTTTGGCGGTACGCGGGCCTCTCACGGCTGTGGCCTCTCCCGTTGCGGAGCACAGGCTCCGGATGCACAGGCTCAGCGGCCATGGCTCACGGGCCCAGCCGCTCCGCGGCATGTGGGATCTTCCCCGACCAGGGCACGAACCTGTGTCCCCTGCATCTGCTGGCGGACTCTCAACCACTGCGCCACCAGGGAAGCCCTGTCATTCTTTTAAAATTTAAATGTAGATGACTTATTTTTTTCTGCATGCTTTGGCTGACTTTTTTTTGTTGTTTTTATCGTTTTTATTCTGATCTTCAGAAAGCATAGTACTATATGTGGTTTTTCTCCACAAGAGTCAAGGGAATGGAATGTGGGATAGAGGATCAGATCATGTCACATTCACAATACACCTTGGGAAAATATTCTTTGCTCTCCACAGATCCTTTGGGAATTTGATTTAGTTTTTTCTAGTCTGCCTGAGGCCACAAAGCTCTTTTTTTCATTCATATTCTTTATTAACTCACCAACAGAATGGATAAATAATTTGGTTGGAGCCCTACTGGAAGCATATTGATCTTTGAGACAGTAAATTTTTTAGAGGTTTTCTGATAAAAGTAAATAAACAAGTGTAATTCTGAATGACTCCACTAGTGTAAATGGCAGTATTTAATTTAGTTTTATAAAATTTTACTAAAATAGGATAAAAATGATGTTATTCCTGAAGTACACAATTGCAATAAAAAGATAAGTAAATCTGAAAATACACCTATTCTGTAATTACTAAGCAATCTGATTAAAAGATGAAAAAGTCACTGGAGGTTTGATATCTCATAACTTCAATGCTTCATAACACATATAACCCACAACATGATTTCAGAGCAGGAGAAAGGGATTCTAAGCCCTCCTTCTACAATTTACAAGTTTATAAAATAGTTACATTCAGGGGTTTCCTTGACTCAGAAGTAATACATTGATTTGCAAAGCACTAACAAAAAAGCCTCAGGAGTCGCTCATGTTTACGGAGGAACTTTGCATAGAGATCTTTAGGTTGGCTTTTAAGAATAGGAATAAAGACATGCAACAGAATCAAACGGGCATAAAAAGGCAATTGGCTATTCTTTGATTTCTACGGCTTTTCAGTAATAGCCTGCTGCCTAAAGCCTCAGAAATGGACTTGGCATACTAAAATTTCTAAATTCAGAATATGTGAGGAAATAACAAGGAGAGAATGGAAAGAAAATGGTTTGTGTCTGAGCTAACAATGAGGTGTACAGTTGCTGCTCATTGGTGGAATTAAACAAAGTGTGACCAGAAGGAACTGTGTCTTCTGTAGCCCAATTCCATGTATAAGTATGAACCATCTGAATTAATTAACCAAAGGGCATGCCAAAATGATCCCAGAGAGATAGATGGTCAGGACTAAATATTTACATTTACGGAGGCATTAGAGTTATTTAGTCTAGATTTTTAAAATCTGGAAGTCTTAAAAGTCATTTCAATCTTAACTAGTAGTTCTGTGTCTATGGGTTGGTGTTTTTCTCTAGAACGATGTTGTCATAGATAAAATGTATAGTAATTTAGCTCTTTGCTCTTTAGGACGGTTGTGACAGGTTTTCTTCTTTATCATGTTGTTAGAGTTCTAGAAACTTCTTTTTCTGGGAAAAGGAATACTATAAACAAGTTTACATGACACTACCTATCCTGCTCAAGACTAAATTATTTCAGATTCTCTTGGAAAGTATTTTAGTTTGTCTATTTAAATATGTAAAATTTGCTATTTATCAAATATACATCTATTTATATACAACTCCAATTCTTTCACATTCTTTTAGGATACCTACTTGATTACAACTTTATTAGCTAATAATCTCAAAATACAGTACTGAAACTGGGTAAAATGTATGTGCTGCATGCTCTTTAGACTGGAGTTAATTAGTACCTTATTATTGAAAAGATTATATAATGACAATATTAAGGTTTATTTTGGGAAAAAAAGTCAACTATAATCCCCAATGATATCCCTGATGATCAAATTATCTCTTAACTTATTAGAATATTTTCACTTCCTGTTTTTTAGGAGATCTTTGTACCAGGTATCAGGGCAAATATTTCAGTCTTCATAGAGTTTGCCTCCTCTATCCTATGTAGGTGATTAATCCCTGCTCTTGCCACATATCCATTCTCACCATCATACTTCCTCATATTTCTTCTTTTTTGTTTTATTCACAACAACTTTAATTAATGTAAAATTACTGTGGTTTTATGAATGCTACTTCCTCAGTTAATATTATCTCCATGTAAGTAAGAATCTTATTTACATGTTTCCAAATATAGTAATAGGACTAATGTCTATCCTGTAGTAAATAATAAATAAATATATTGTTGAATGACTGAAAAAAAGGAAATCAGGAAAGTTATTGTAAAATAAGGCCTGATGCTGAAGGCACGTTTTAGCAGTCATTTGTATAGAAGTAAAGACTAAAATCTTTAGATTTTCAATTAGAAAATGCATACGCTCCATGCCACAATATGTTAAACCATACTCTCACTCATGGCCATTTGGCATGTTTCCAGTCTGAGATTTTTTTTTTTTTTTTTTTTTTTTTTTTTTGCGGTACGTGGGCCTCTCCCGTTGCAGAGCACAGGCTCCGGACGTGCAGGCTCAGCGGCCATGGCTTACAGGCCCAGCCACTTCGCAGCATGTGGGATCTTCCCAGACCGGGGCATGAACCCGTGTCCCCTGCGCCACCAGGGAAGCCCTAGTTTGAGATTATTGTGATAAGGTTTATATGAACATACATTTACAAGGTTTTTTATGGACATTTCATTTTGAAGACTAAATATAAAGGAGTGAAATGCTAGATTATAGAGTTGGTTTATCCTTAACTTCATAACTAACTACCATATGTTCATCCAGAGCAACTGCACTGTTTTACACTCCCTGCAAAGTATGAAAGTTCCAGTTGCTCCACATCCTCATCAGTACTTGGTACTATATGAATCCTTTATTTTAAGCATTTGTGTAGGTGTGAACAGTTATCTTCTAGTGAATTGACATCTGTCTGGTGAATAATGATGTGCAGTGTCTTTTCATGTGTTTATTGGTCATTTTTATATATTTATTTGGGAAGTGTCTGCTCAAATATTTTTCCTATTATAGTTGGATTATTTGCTTTTCTATTTTTAATTTATTACAGGTTTTTATATATTCTGGATGCAAAGCCTTTGTCAGATATATGTACTGAGAATAGAGTATTTTCTCCCAGTCTGTGCCTTCTTATGAAGAGATATATTAAATTTTGATGAATTTTAAGTTATTTGTATCTTCTATTAAGGATAGTGGGTTTTCTTGCCCTATATAAGAAATCTTCATTTAAGCTACAGTTGTAAAAATTCTCTGTGCTACATTTTCTTATAGAAATATTATGACTTTAGCTATGATTCATCTATTATTCATCTCATATTAAATTTTGCCTATCAAGTGAAATAGAAGTCAAAGTTCACTTTACTCCACATGGATATCCAATTGTTCCCATAGCATTTGTTGAAAAGACTGCTTTTCTCATTGAATTGTATTGACCACTTTGTCAAAAATCAATTGACTGTATATATGTGATTTTTATTTCTGGAGTCTGTTCTTTCCCTATATGTAATCTTAGAGGGAATGCATACAATGGTTCAACATTAAGTATGATATTATCTATAGATATTTTTTCATAGATTCTTTTTTATAAAATATAAGAAGATACTGTCTATTCATACTTTGTTAAAAGACCATTGAAATGCATGGGTGCTGAATTTTATCCCTTTTTCTGCATTTATTGATTAATCATATATTTTCCCTCTTTATTCTATAAAGAGATGATTTACATGATTGGTGTCTGAATGTTAAACCAACCTTTCTATCCTGGGAAAGTATACTTGTATCATCCTTCTTATATATTGATGGACTTAATTTACTAAGATTTTATGCAGAATTTTTGTAACAGTGTTCATGAGTGATATTGATCTATTTGCTGCTGTTTTGTTCTTATAATGTCATTATCTAGTTTTGGTATTAGCACCATTGTGGCCCTTAAAATGAATCAGAAAATGTTTTTTCTTTCTCCTTCAGATCTTGAAAGAATTTGTGTAAAATCTATGTTATTTCCTCTCTTTAATCTTTGATAGAATTAATTGACTGCCCACACCACCTGGGACCAGAGGGGTTGTTTTGTTCAGTAGTAAAATTTTACTAAAAATCCAGTTTCTTTAACAAGGAACTTTTCTATTTCTCCTTGGTATTCAATATATTGCAATAAGTTGTCCTTTATATCTTTTTTCTTCTGATGTCTGTGAAATCTGTAATAATGTCATCTTTTTTATTCTTGATATTGCTATTTGTGCTTTTTCTTTTTATTATTTGAGTTATCTCACAAGGCTGTAACAATCTTAATATTTTCCATTTTATTTTACTTTTTTGATCTTTTAATCAATTTTTTATCTGTTTTCCATTTTACTGATTTCTACATTTATACATATTTTTTCCTTCTGTTTACTTTGGAATTAATGTGATTTTTTTCCCCTCTAGCTTCTTAAGGTAGCAGCTTAGAATGTTTTATTTAAAAGATTTCTTATTTTCTTACATAGACTTTTAAAATTATAGTTCTCCCTGTAAAACTACTGTTACAGACTGAATGTTTCAAAATTCACTTGTTGAAACCCTAAATATCCTCAGTGTGATGGTAATAAGAGGCAGGGCTTTGCGGAAGTGATTAGGTCATGAGTGTGGAGCCCTCATAAATGGGTTAATATTCTTACAGAAAAGACCCCAGAGAGATCCTGCAAGACACAGCAAAAAGACAAAGCCTTGATCTTGGGTTTGTCTGCTTCCAGAACTGTGAGGAACAAATGTGTGTTGTTTGTAAGCAGTCTAGTCTATGGTACTTTGTTATACTAGCTCAACCTGACTGACATCTACTTTAACATCATCCAACAAATTTTCATACTTTGTGTTTTAATCTTCATTCAGTGCAAAACATTGTCTAATTTTCCTTGTGATTTTTTCTTAGTTCATGACAAATGAAGTGTGTTTATTAATTTTCAAATATTTTAATATTTTCTAGATAGCATTCTTAGTAATTCCTAATTATTATGGGGTTATTAGAAAACATAATCTGCCTAATTTCAAGCCTTTGAAATTTGCTAAGACTTCTTTAATGGTCCAGCTTGTTCATCTTGGTAAATGTTCCACGTGTACTTGAAATGAATGTATATTCTATAGTGGTCAGTTTGTAGGGTTCTATGAATTTTTTTTAGAGCAAGTTTGATATTGTGGTTCAAATCTTTTATATATGTACTTGATTTTGTCTGCTTAATCAAGAGGTGTGTTATAATCTGCCACTAGGATTGTCAATTTATCTGTTCCTCCCTTTATTCTGTTAAATTTTCCAACATGTATTTTTACAGTCTCTTATTAGGTGCATACACATTTAGGATTATAATACCTCCTGAGAAATTGACCTTTTTTTAAATGAAATATTCCTTCCCATTCTCCAACAATACTCCTTTTCTTGAAGACTACTTTCTCTGATATAAACATAGCCTCACCTTCTTCTTATTCTTATCATTTTTATGGTAGATATTTTCCATGCTTGTACTTAATCCAGCATGTATCTTTATATGTAAAGAACATTTCCTATAAATAGTATATAGTGGGTGTTGCTTTTTTACCTGGTTAACATTCTTGATCTCTCTATTTAATGTAATTATTGGTATTATTGAGTTTAAGTATTGCATCTTGCTATTTGTTTCCTATTTGTTCATAGTTTTTGGTTGTTCGTTTTCTCATTTCCTGCCTTCTTTTGGATTAATCAAGGTGTTTTTTCCTTATCTCATGTATTGACCTTTTAAATATGTCTCTGTGTTATTTTATTATTGTCCTTAAGATTACCATATACATCTTTAGCTTATCACAGTCTAACTTCAAATAGTATTTTATTACTTCATAATGTAAGAAATTTTCAATCATACTATTCCATTTATTGTCATATATTTTACTTCTGCAAATAACCTTATAAAATGTTATTATTTCCATTTTAAATTGCCAGTAGTCTTTAAAGAAATAAAGCAGATTTTTCAAGTTATTTTATACTGCCACACATATTTACCTTCTTTGGTACTCTTCATTCCTCCAAAGGGACTCTCTTTAGCATTTCTTATAATGAAGGTTTCCTAGAGAGAAACACATTTAACCTTTGTCTTTTTTTTTTTAATATTTATTTATTTATTTGGTTGCACTGGGTTTTAGTTGCAGCAGGCGGGCTTCTTAGTTGCAGCTCTCTGGCTTCTTAGTTTTGGCACATGGTCTCCTTAGTTGTGACATGCAAACTCTTAATTTCAGCATGCATGTGGGATCTAGTTCCCTGACCAGGAATCGAACCCAGGCCCCCTGCAATGGGAGCATGGAGTCTTAACCACTGCTCCACAAGGGAAGTCCTGCCTTTGTCTTTTTAAAATATAATGTATTTTGTCTTAATTTTGAGAAGTATTTTTGCTGGATACACACTTCTGGATTGGATTATTTTTTCTTTCATGACTTTAAAGATAATCATTCCATTGTCTTCTGGTCTTCATTATTTCTGATGAAAAATCAGTTTTAATTCTTCCTTTTATTTTCTTCTAATTCTCCTCCTCCCCCTCCTTCCTCTTCTTTTTCTCTTCTTCTCCTTATGATGATGATAATCATCATGATGATGACAATGATGACAGGGTGTCTAATGTCCCTTTTTTCTCTAACTGCTTTTAAATTTTTTTCTTTCTTTTCTGATTTTCAGTATTCTGACTATCATGTGCCTGTGAGACCTTTGTATTTATCTTGCACTGTGTTATTCAAGTTTTAGGATTTGTGGATTAATAATTTTTTTAATTATGGAAACTTTTCAGCCATTATATCTTTAAATATGTCTTCTGCATTACTCTCCTTTTCTTGGATCCTCATTACACATATATAAGAACATGTGATTTAGATGATTTTTTTGTATGTACGTATGTTTTAGTTTAGATTATTTGTATTCATCTGTCTGCAAAGTTCACATCTTTTCTTCTTCTGGGTCCAGTATGAAGTTTAGTTCGTCAAGTGAACTCAATTTCTGGGATTATATTTTTTAATTCCGATATTTCTATTGAAGTCTTTTCTATTGTTTATTCTTCTCTGTTGAAATTATCCATCTGTTCATTTATTAGTTAACTAGATATTTCAATATACTTATCATAGTTATTTTATACTCTTTTTTTCCTGATAATTCTAACATGTGGGCCATCTATGGATCAGACTTTACTGGCTATTTTTGCTTTTGATTATGGGTCATTTTTTCCTACTTCTTTGTGTATCTCAAAAGATACATATTTGCCAAAATTCATCTTTACATTTTAAAAGGAGTATAAAGTAAAGTGGGTGAAATTTTCCCCTAGAAAAAAACATGCCTCTTGCTCTGTCAGGCTGCTAATAAAAGCGATTGAGTCACTTTTATCTGTGGTTGAGCTCAGTCTTGGATTTATTGTGCCATTCAGTAGAGTCAGTTCATCTCTGGTTCAAATATTTTAAAGGTGGTATTAGGACTTTTCCTTTATCAGGTCTTGGGTTGTGAGCACTGGTGATATTTTCAGAAATATTTATGCTTTACAACCTAATTAGCAGTTTTCTGAAACCTCAAAGATATTTCTATGTCTCTCTCTCTGTCCCTTTCTCTCTGTTTCTCTCTGTCTCTCTGTCTCTCCCTTCCGCCTTTACCTCTCAGCCAATTTGACTTTCTGGGGAATTTCCTTTGCTTTCCAGCCTATCCTCATCTTTCTGTTTCTCAGAAAGTACAATCTATAATAGTCTTCTGCAGTGTACTCTGTGAAGACCTGACACATATTATGATTTTATCTCTGCCCTTCTTTCCTTCTCTCAGCAATCAGCAGGATTATGCTTTGTACTTGGTGAAAGCCGTATCTGTTTTGAGACATCTCTCCATTTTCCAGTCCTCTCACAGCTTGCATCAATGTCCTTGCCACCACTGTGCACCTGGTGAAAGTCCCACATTAAAAAGCGGGTGTATGAAAGTAAATTTGTTTTGTTAATGGAGATCTCTGAGATTCTAAACCATCATGATAGTCATAATTCTATCACTTCCAATTTCATAGAGGCCATGCTAATCCTTTAGAGTTAGAGAAACCTGTCCATACTGTTGCAAGTTGTTGCCCCAGAGTGAGAGCTGAAAGTTTACACTTATTTATAAACAGTGGTAGTAAGTTTGGATACCTTATATTGGAGCTTAGGTGCACAATACTACATATTCTGGTTAAGTTTATGTGTGTCACATATTTACAATTAAGCACAATATTTGAGAGAGTGATACCCTGCTAAGAAAAACAGGAATAGCTTTTTAAATATTTTGGTTTATTTCTCAAGTATAGGAACAACTAAAGATTCCTCAAGAATAATAAGAATATCTCTTTACTAAATCCTAAAAGTCAATCTGTTGAGCCTTTAGCTTATGTGTATGATCCTGGGGGCCTCTAGAGATGTGACATTCCAGGGAATATTCAAGATATAACTACATAGTTCATCTTTATGAATCAAATGTATGCTTGGTTGAAGAAATTCTAAATTAGCATACAGCTGCTAAGGAAGTTACATATTAAGAATGAACTAGTCCAACTGCAAAACTAAAGGTAAAAGAAAAACATGTTATTTATTTTACTTTTATTCACATCTGAGTACAACTACCAGTATGTAAACTCATTTCAGGGTCTGACCAATTTCCTTGACTTAAATCAAAATATTGCTTCAAATATTTCTTGAAATAGATAACCTTAGAAATAATAATTATAAAAATACCTTTCTTTTACCAAGATTTATAGCAATGTCACTTTCTCTAAATAACTCCATCTATAGCAGATGCATTGTTTTATTTTAGGTCTGACTGATGGTCACATATACTCACCTGTCTTCAAATGTACAATATCAATTGTCTCTTATATGTCCATCATTTCTAGTTATATTAATATAGTCTCTGTCTCAACAAAAATATTATTCCATCTAGAATGTCTACAAAAACCAAAGCCAAGAGAAGGTGGTACTGTAGCACCTTGAGCAAGTCAAACAACTTTTTCAAGAAAAATAAAATATATGCTGCATGCATGTTGCACACCCCTTCATGAATCCATACAAATCTCTGAGTCAGATGTTGTATCAGCATTGTTTCAAATGCAAGGTCCCAGGTAGCTCTACCAGTGGTTGTCATACAGGACAAAACTCATTCAACACTCCCTGAAAAAAAATATCTATTAATACTACTGAAAAAATCCATTTTTAATCACCTGTCATGTGTCAGGAACAACTCTAGATAATGTATAATTCTAGATAATTATACTTATCTTAATTACAATATCACTGCAAAGTAAGAATTATTAGTCATATTAAAAAAAACCCAAATTGAATGTTAATAAGTTATTAATTTTCTCAAAGTCAATGAAGCTGATAAAAGACAGATCTAAATCTTGATCTCAGGTCTCTGCCTCTGAGCATTGACTGTATTTTATACCTACTCTCTAGCACTTTGGTGAGCAACAGAAAAATAGTTCATTATATCTTAGAAAAATTATTTTTGAAAAGTCAGTAACCAGGATTTTTTTTTTTTTTTTTTTTTTACCAACCAACTTATACAATAGAAGAGGCAATGACATTAGACTCTGTGGCTGCTTTTATGAAATTACAAATTGAGAGAATTTAGAAAAATCTATGAGTAATATTTACTTTGGGGTTCTACTTGTCAATTTTTGGTAATCCACTAGGACATAATCAGTCCTAACTATTTTATAGGTATTATTTGCTAATCTTTACAAAATTAAGTAGTAAACATGATGTCAGATCATCAGATATAGACAATTTAGAGCACTACTACCAGAGAAGATATGGAAGTAGAATATTGGAAAATCCATTTGGGTCACTGTCGGGCCCTAAATAATTGACCATTATGCAGAGGAATAATACATGGGTTATAACTTTAAAAATTTCAAGTCTTATAGAGCAAATAACTATTTTGTTGATATATTTTTATTTAAGTCAATACTTCATGATAATTTTTAAAAATTTTCCTTAAGTAACAATCTTTCTGTGAAATGGTTCATCCTTACTATCAGTTAGTGGGCTTTGCATTTGCCATAATCTGTTCATTTTAAATGTATCCCTGATTGCCTAATGATTGTGTTGTAACTTTGTTGATCAGTGAATCCTAATCATTATCATCTGATACTGTATGCCTTCACAGGTATTTTCTAACTTGAAAAAAATTTAGTTCATATTTGTTTTTATGACATTTAGTCTGTGTTTACATGATGTCAATAAGGTCATTTCAACCAAAACTAAACCAGTTTTATAGCATCCTGAGAACAATGTACTTAATTAGTTGATTTTTTTTTCATATACAAACAGGTATTTCTGGTTTCATGTAGACACAGCCAACAAGTCATACTTCTTCAACTGAGAGCTTTGTTTGCTTCATCTTTAATATTTCTGAGTGCATTATGTATTCATTTTCTCAACATCACTCGACTATCATTGCAATTCTTAGCTCTTTTTCAAAAACCTACATTGTCTATAGTAGGGGTATTTTTTTTTCTCAGCAGCTAAAACGTATTTGCCAAGATGCAAATAAATTATCTATACTTTTAAAGAACCTCATGGCAATTCTTCGTGTGTGTGTGTGTGTGTGTGTGTGTGAAACAAATAACTGTTCAAATTGAATTATACTTACTTACTTTGGATTTTTTCACTTGTCTGTCATTGCACAAATATTTTTTCCTTTCATCTCTGCTGAGTAACCAGGAAATGGATTCCTTTTTGGAAGCATTAACTCCACAGGCCCCAGTAGGCATTGGTACTCTGGAAGAGTGCAATGGTTTTCAAAATAGAATTCCTATTTTTCTCACACTTTTAATGAACTGAACTAATTTCTTCCATATTCAAGAGAGGATTATTTGCCAAGGAATATGATCTTTCCTTATCCAAATAGTTGCATTTAAGTACCAAGTGAAGTGCTGCTACCTGCAAGGCACTGTGTTAGGTTATGCAGAATGGAGAAATAAGTAAGATATTTCTCCTGCCCTCAGGAAAATTCAAATTTAAAACATAGGAAGGAAAAGAGAGCCACAAAATACTTTGTTGATTTAGCAAATTGCAAGCAATCAGGAAAAAAAAAAAGAATGTTACCTATATGAAATATAACTTAAAGGGGTTAATTTCCTACATTTCAATAATACTATTGGGCACTGAAATATATACAGATGAATAAGGGCCAGGTGCTGTCCTTGACATTAACAAACAAAGGTACTGATAGACAGAGGTAGGGAACTGGGAGTGGGAGGTGGAAAGGGTGTGAGTGAGGAAGACACCCCAGTCATCCCAGACCAGATCTGGATGAGTACAGGTTAGGTAGGAGAAAAGTGAAAGGTGTGCTTAGGTACCACAAATTTAAAATAGTCCAAATGAGTAGGGACCCAAAGAATGTATGGGACAGTATTTCTGCAGCAGCCTAGAAAGTTAGATTAGGTCTTTGCTGTGCTGATCAGGGGGCACATAATAGAGGTAAATTTTCTGCCTCGGTTGTTTTTTTTTTTTTTTTTTTTTGGTATGCGGGCCTTTCACTGTTGTGGCCTCTCCCGTTGCGGAGCACAGGCTCCGGACGCGCAGGCTCAGCGGCCATGGCTCACGGGCCCAGCCGCTCCATGGCATGTGGGATTTTCCTAGACCGGGACACGAACCCGTGTCCCCTGCATCGGCAGGCGGACCGTCAACTACTGCGCCACCAGGGAAGCCCTCTGCCTCGGTTTTTGACTGTGCTCTATCCCTAGGAATCGCAGTTAGCCATCTAAAATACCTAGTCATCAATTAATACTAATATACCTAGTCGTCAATTAATACACATCAAGTTACTTATTCTGTTAATGTGAGAAAACTTGCTAGAATATCCCCATAATACTGAAATGTATTTGGAAATATTTTACTGATTTTTATTATTTGGTTGATTGATATAGGAGCAGAGACAACTAGTAAACAACAAAATAACCCATAAGTCACTGTGAATAGACATCCAGATTTATGAGCTTCTACATCACTGATGTATAATATGATGAGGGGATGGTGAAATTATTATGGGAAGGCATGAGACTTAAGTTAACCCAGGAAACTGGGAAGACCTCCTCCAGGAAGTAACACTTAATTGGAGATCTGAAGCAGGAGCTAGCCAGAGAAAGTGAGGTATGTGAATGTGAGAACTGAGGAAGAGATTATGCATTATTTTGTGTGAGGTCTCAGATGGGAGGGGCAGAGAAAGATAGAGAAAAAACAGCTAACAGTGAGTGTAATGGTTAGAGTTGAAGCAGAAGGGGAATGTTTATGTTTGCCTGGAAGTGTAGATGCCACATATTGAAAGCACCACTGATTTAGAAAATAGCACCAATGTACTCATTCATAAATCTCAAAGCCTATGTACCCAAACCTTCAATGAAAGCAAAATACCAAGAATAAATTATTGAAATGACTAAATGGATTGAGAGTCAGAAAACAGTCCTTGCCTCACTTTCAGCACCTCTGGGACCTAATTTCCTATAAATTGGAAGTGCTTGAAGAGATGAGCTTTACTTCACAAAGTATATATGACTCACTGAAGGCTTTTGAAAAACATACATTATAAATATACAATACCAGAATTATATACATCTAAGTTTTATCTGGTTCAGGAGAAGGAGATCAAGGCCTGAATATTTTAATTTCTTTAAAGCTCTACTCTTGTGATATGTAACTATATTGACAACCACCCAACTCTGAGATTTTAACTGTCTGGACTCTACTAAAAATTCAAGACCCAAGATATCCTTAGTTATACCATTGGGTTAAATTGGGTTTCATCCAGGTTCTTTCACACTCATATCTATCGAGGTAACATCTTGTAGGAAAATGATGCTTATAAACATAAGCAGTAGCACTATAAGATCCTAAAGAACCAAGCAAATACTGACGGCTTTCCATTATACTTTATAAGACAATAAGAGAAATGCATACATTCCGCAGTGACTTTTAACTCTCAGTCACAGCCAAAAAGGAATCTCACACTAGCCTTAATTAACCAGAAAACTCAGATTATCAGAATTCTTATGCTCTGAGTGAGTTATCTGATCTTTTTCTCTGTTAGAATGACCTGACATTTAATCAGTTAACATTATTTATCCTAGATTGCTTTCCTACCTCTTCTGCTTTGCATTCCTCTTCCATAGCCCCATATCTACCTTCATATATTTGACCAGTTAATTGGAAGCTTAATTGCCTATATGATTAAGATAAGCCAGAAATTAGATATAGAAAACCTTTGAGGATGTGGAAAGTATGTGTATATATGTATATTTGTACATTAGATACATTTGTACTTTTTAAAATACAGTCTAACTTCACTTTTCGTTTAACAGTTTGCCATGGGCATCACCTAGGCAAAATGCATAAATACTCATTTTAATAATTGCACAAAATTCTATAATATACCATTAATTTTATAGCTATTTTCATATTAATGGAAGTATTTGTTTTTGCCAATATATGGTGGTGCAATAATCATTCCTGTGCAGGTACTTATATCTGAATGCTTTTAAATATATGATAGAATAAAAAAAATAGGAGTGTATGGCAAAGGATGTGTGTATTTTTAAAATCACCCGCTACTGCTACTTCCCTTTCCCTAAGGTGCTTGTTCCCATCAGCAATGTATGAAAGTGCTTATGTGCTCACAGTAGTGGTTTTAATTTTTCTTTTGAAATTTGTTTAAATTGATGAGAAAGATGGTATCCAACTGGATTTATTTTCATTTCCCTGAGTAGTAATAAGGCTGAGCAAATTGTCAAGTGTTTAGTGCTAAGTTACATTCACACTTTTTTGACTTACTTGTTCACACTTTTTATTAATGTTTCTACTGAAAGGTTTCTTTTAAATATATAGAAAAATCTATATATAAGGCGGGTACTTGCCATTTTATTTTTTACTTGAAAATAGTTTTCCAAGTCTTTTACTTTTGATAGTATTCAGTACAGCCTTTGACATTCAAAATATCAAATTATTTTTTTGTCATATACTATTTTCTTTTACTTCATGGGTCTGGGTGTCTTGTCTTACTTAAGAAAGCTTACCAGAGCCCAAATTCTTAAAAATTGTTTTTTTGCTTTGTACAACTTTTCAAATTTTTTCCTTCAATTAAACATTTTATTCTGTCTGGAAAAAAAATGATTGACACAAAATAGAGCTCTAATATTGTTTTCTATCACTGATAACCAACCATATTTCCACCAACCAATGTAGCACCTTAAGTAAAACGAGGCTTAGAGGCAGGCCACTTGGTTGTGATCTTCTGTCATCCATTTAACTGGTCTGAACCTGTGTTCATCATTTTAAAACTGGGATTATAATGCCACGTACCTCTTGGGTGGTTACAAGAAGTAAATAAAATTATTTTCTACAAATTACATACACACTATAAATAATAAGTGTAAATTATTATTAAATACACAATACTTTTCACAATTATTTACACACGTGGCCTCTGTACAAAGACAAATTTGCCATATTTCAAGTTTCAATCTAAATTTATGTATGTTCTGAAGGTTTTTATTTCTGCTTAATAATTTTCTTCCCTCATGTGAATATCATTCCATTTTGTTAATGATATTTGTATAATTCTGTTATCTGTAAAATGTGTCCCAATAACATTTATTTTCAAAACGTTAATGGACATTTTAATTAATTTATTTTTCAATAACAACAGCAAGAATAACAAAAACAAGTACAGAGAAAATCAACTTTAGGCCATATTTAATAAATAGCCTACACTTTTACACTTTAAAATCAATTGAAATAATATTCTCTTACTCTTTCAAACCTATTCACATCTGTGGTGATTTTCTTTTCTCTTGAGAGTTTCCATATTTTTTCTTACGTTTTTATTTGAGTAAATTTCTGGATGTCTATTCATTTCATCAGCTTTTTTCAAATTATTATTTGTTTAATTTTAATATTTCTGTTTTGTGTATTATTAATTTAATGTTTAATTTATTTTTACTTAATCTTTTCTATTTTTTTGAAATTTTGAATTTTATTTTATTTATTTTTTTATACAGCAGGTTCTTATTAGTCATCAATTTTATACACATCAGTGTATACATGTCAATCCCAATCTCCCAATTCATCCCACCACGACCACCATCCCCCGCCGCTTTCCCTGCTTGGTGTCCGTACATTTCTTCTCTACATCTGTGTCTCAATTTCTGCCCTGCAAACCAGTTCATCTGTACCATTTTTCTAAGTTCCACATATATGCATTAATACACGATATTTGTTTTTCTCTTTCTGACTTACTTCACTCTGTATGACAGTCTCTAGATCCATCCACGTTGAAACAAATGACACAATTTCCTTACTTTTTATGGCTGAGTAATATTCCATTGTATGTATGTACCACATCTTCTTTATCCATTCGTCTGTTGATGGGCATTTAGGTTGCTTCCATAACCTGGCTATTGTAAATAGGGCTGCAGTGAACATTGGGGTGCATGTGTCTTTTTGAATTATGGTTTTCTCTGGGTATATACCCAGTTATGGGATTGCTAGGTCATATGATAATTCTATTTTTAGTTTTTTAAGGAACCGCCATACTGTTCTCCATAGTGGCTGTATCAATTTACATTCCCTCCAACAGTGCAAGAAGGTTCCCTTTTCCCAACACCCTCTCCAGCATTTGTTGTTTGTAGATTTTCTGATGATGCCCATTTTAACTGGTGTGAGGTGATACCTCATTGTAGTTTTGATTGCATTTCTCTAATAATTAGTGACTTTGAGCAGCTTTTCATGTGCTTCTTGGCCATCTGTCTTCTTGGGAGAAATGTCTATTTAAGTCTTCGACCTATTTTTGCATTGGGTTGTTTGTTTTTTTAATATTGAGCTGCATGAGCTGTTTATATATTTTGGAGATTAATCCTTTGTCCGTTGATTCGTTTGCAAATATTTTCTACCATTCTGAGGGTTGTCTTTTTGACTTGTTTGTGGTTTCCTTTGCTGTGAAAAAGCTTTTAAGTTTCATTAGGTCACATTTATTTATTTTTGTTTCTATTTCCATTGTTCTAGGAGGTGGATCAAAAAAGATCTTGCTGTGATTTATGTCAAAGAGTGTTCTTCCTATGTTTTCCTCTAAGAGTTTTATAGTGTCTGGTCTTACATTTAGGTCTCTAATCCATTTTGAGTTTATTTTTGTGTATCGTAAAGGGTGAACTAAAAACAAATCTTCCCTGTTGAAAAGAAAGTCAGGGACTATTTCATTTCTTCCAGATTTCAAAGTAGAAGAATGAAAGTCTTCTGTGAGAATTAAGAAATCAGGATCTGAGTTCTGCATGGATATAGAGATTGAATTACATTGGCCAAACAGTAGATTTCTTCCCTTTCTGAGATTATAACTTAAAATGACTTTTGGAAAGGTAAAACTCCAAGGGCTCTGATAGAAGTCATGCTATTCTGGATGATCACATCTCTCACCAACTCACAAAGGAATTGATTAGAAATAAAAATCCACTCAAAAGTTGTGATCATAATTTAAAATTTTCAAATCCCTTAACTAAGAAGCAATCCACCTGGGTAATGAGAAGCAGACACAGTTAGGGTAAGAACCTCCCAAACTTGATCCTTAAACAAATAAAGAAAAGTATGAAATAAGTATGTTTAAATTATTTAAATTCATTAAATAAGACATCTGAAACTACAAAGTGAGAACCAGTACTCTGAATCTTGTGAAATACTAAGCCTTTCTGAAAAGTAACTACAGGCAGTCCTAGACTTAGTATTTTTCTACTTTACGATGGTGTGAAAGCAATACATATTCAGTAGAAACGGTACTGCAAATTTTGAATTTTGATCTTTCTTGGACAGATATTATACGGTAGGTGATGCTGGGCAGCAGCAGCGAGCCACAGCTCCTGGTCATCCATGTGATCACAAGGGTAAACAAGGAATACACTTACAACCATTCTGTACCTATACAGTTACCCTGTTTTTCACTTTCACTACAGTATTCAATAAATTACATGAGATATTCAATACTTTATTATAAAATAAGCTTAGTGTCAGATAATTTTGCCCAACTGTAGGCTAATATAAGTGTTCTGAGCATATTTAAGGTAGGTTAGGCTAAGCTATGATGTTCAGTAGGTTAGGTGTATTAACTGTATTTTTGATTTATGATATTTTCAACTTTTGATGGGTTTATTGGGAAAAATACACACATACACATATTTATCTTTCATCACCTAAAACCCTTAATTCTTTGCCTCTCCCCTATCATTCTCCAGAGAATTATGAATCTCTCTCATGTAGAATTTTCCAGAATATTGCTATCAAACTAGAAAATCCTCTGTCCCCTTGAAAGTCCTACATAGATCACACCCACAAATATATTCATTGTTACTGTTTGTCTATTCTAAAATTTTGGTTTTTATTGTGCAGCTTTTTTCTTAGGTGGATCTATATTAATCATATAATATGATTATCTCTCTATCCACAGAAAATCTGTTAATGCATATCTCAAGATAATTTGTATAGTCAGAGTAATGGCTAATGGTGGAAGGTACAGAAAACATAATTACAAAGAGTACATCAATTTTATTCCCTTGGTTCTTTAATATGCTCCTGCAAGTTCACACCATCTATGGTTCTTGTTTTCCTTTACCAAGACAGTTACCAGCTTTTAATAAAGTAGCTCTCATGCTCAGAGAACTTTGTGTGTGGGGGGGGAGGTGTGTGTGTGAGAGAGAGAGACAGAGAGAGAGAGACAGAGAGAGAGAGATGAACTGCAAAATCCTCATAGCACTTGGCACAGAGGACGCTACCCATCTGTTTCTATTTTGTTTGCTGTAGTTTCTTAGTGCAAACCTCAGGACATCTTTCCTAAATATACTCCCTGGTGTTTTCCTGTTACCACCAAACTCTGAAACCACATGGAATTCAACATAGCCCTTTCATGAAACTAAATATATCTTACAATTTTGAGATCGTCTGTGACACTATTCAGTGGTGAAGTGGTTCTTCAGTTGTTAAAGGTTGAATAGCCTCCCTGGAAGTCAGAACAGGAGAAACAGAGCACAAACATCTACTGTTACATTTTTTTGTCTTTCATATTTTGTATGGGCAGCATCCTCCTTGACATGCTTAAAATGCTGAATCAAAAGTTTTGCTTTCTTTTGTCTTTCTTTGATCATGTGAAAACACATTTAAGTAAAAAGATTACATTTTAAGCCCTTTTGTGATATGTTTAATATAAGTATGTGAAATCTTTTAAATGTATTGAAAGGGAAGAAACTTTGCTTTATTCTCTTTTATTGTTATGTAGAATATACTCCCATGGAAACATATCAGTGAATACTACAGATATATTAATTTAGTGTCCATTGTCTTCCTGAAAATTTGTTAGTTTGCAAACACAAATTTTAAAAACATACTACCACAAGGTAGGAGTAAATGTGTCCAACACGGACTTATTTATAATGGTTAAATTTATCCCAATTATTTACACATGTGGTACTTTAATTATGTCCATGCAAGCTTGGAGATAGGAGTAGTTTCAATCACAGAGCCTGTAGAATATTTTCAACAACTTCATTAAGTCATTTACTTTGGGGTAAAATATACACTCTTTTCACTGTTAAATATGATAGTAGTTGTAGCTTTTTCAAAGATACCCTTTATCATATTGAGGGAATTAACTTCTAGTCCTTGTTTGCTGAAATTTTCAATAATTAATGAGTTTTGAGTTTTGTGAAATACTTTTCCTGCATCTATTAAGATAATCATATGCTTTTTCTTTTTTGTCTGTTAATATGATGAAATGCATTGATTTATTTTCAAATATTAACCATACTCAGTTATGTTTTATTCTTCTTATATATTGCTAGATTTAAATTGCTACACTTTGTTATTTTTGGTTGTTCAAGAGGGAAAACTATTGACAGTGTTGCTCAAATCTTCTTTATCCTTTCACTACCTGCTTTATCAATTAATGAGAAAAAAGTTTTAACTATCTCCAACTCTATGTGTATATTTGTGTATTCGTCCTTTCAGTTATGTCTTTTTCCTTATGTATTTTGAAGCTTTTTTAAAAATTAGGTGCACTCACATTTAGGATTGTTGTAACCCCTTATTGAGTTGACCCCTCTATTAGTATAAAATGTTTCCCTTTTCCCTGGTAATATTCTTAGCTCAGAAATCTACTTTATCTGATATTAATATTCTCAATTCAGCTTTCTTTTCTTAGTATTTTCATGATATATATATTTAAACCTTTTACTTTTAACCTATTGGTATATTTATATTTAAATGGGTTTCTCATATACTACATGTAGTTGGGTCTTACTTTTTATTTAACTTGATAACCTCTGCCATTGAATTGGAGTTTTAGATCATTCTAATTAGGTTGAATACAATTATCAATACGGTTGGCTTTAAACTTACAATCTTGCTATTTGTTTTCTGTTGTTCCAATTGTTTTCTGTTCCATTTTCCCTGTCTTCTTTCAGTTTAGTTGCTTACTTTTACAATTTGCTTTCTCTACACTGTTGTCTTATAACTCATATCTCTTTGTTTGCTATGACAGTGCAGGGTTCACAGTATACATCTTCAACTAATTACAGTCTACCTTCAAATCTAATGCCACTGACCATCTATAGGAAGTAGATAAGATTTTACATACATTTCACAACTTCTGTGTTTTGATGTTATTTTTATTTCTATATATGTTATAAACTATTATATTTTAATTTTTATTCACACAATTAACTATTTTAATTATTTTTAAAGAGATTTACATAAATATATTTATTATATAATTCTAATTTCTGATACCGCATTCATTTGTATATATTTAAATTCTTGTCTGATACTATTTTTCCTCTGTCTGGAGAACTTTTCACATTTATTGTAGTTCCAACCTGCTAGTGATGTGATCTCTCAGTTTTTATTTATCTGAATAAGTTTTTCTTTCACTTCCGTTTTTGGAATTTTTTTTTTTTTAACAGGTAGAAAACAGCCAGGTTGACAGCTCTGGATTATTTTTCCCCACAAGTACTTTAATAATATCATTACATTTTCTTTTGGCTTGCATAAATTTTGACAAACAAGGCTTTGTCACTTTTAAGTGTGTTCCTTTGTACATAATAGGTCCTTTTTATTGTTTTTTTTTTTTTTAACCTCTGGCTGCTTTTAAGATGTTTCTTTTCATCACTAATTTTTTTTTAATAAATTTATTTATTTATTTGTTTTTGGCTGTGTTGGGTCTTCGTTTCTGCACGTGGGCTTTCTTTAGTTGTGGCGAGCAAGGGTTACTCTTTGTTACAGTGCATGGGCTTCTCATTGTGGTGGCTTCTCTTGTTGCGGAGCACAGGCTCTGGGCATGCTGGCTTCAGTAGTTGTGGTACACAAGCTCAGTAGTTGTGGCTCACGAGCTCTAGAGTGCAGGTCCAGTAGTTGTGGTGCACGGGGTTAGCTGATCTGCAGCATGTAGGATCTTCCCCAGGCAGGGCTCGAACCCTTGTACCCTGAACTGGCAGGTGGATTCTTAACCACTGCCCCACCAGGGAAGTCCCTCAATCACTAATTTTATCAATTTGATTTTAATGTGTCCCAACATTGTTTTCTTTATTCTGTTTGGGGTTTGTTCAGCTTCTTGGATGTGTGGATTTAGAGTTTTAACCAAATTTGGAAAATCCTCTACTCTTCTATTTTCAAAACTATGACTCACAGCCTCTCCTCTTTCTAGATCCAATTATACATGATAGAATATAATTATTGTCTCACAACTCACTGTGACTCTTTTCATGTACAGTCTTTTTCTTTAATCTGTGCTTCATTTCTATTGTTATGCCTTCATGCAGTGTACTTTTTACTTTATATATATTTTTCTTTATAAATGTTCATTTTGTAATATTTTGTATCTCTTACCTCTCTCTTCATCATACTCATGCTTTTTTTACCTTCTTGAATCTATGGCACATATTTATACTTTTTAAATATTTGCAAATGTCCTTGTTTTATGAGGAAATATTATGAGGAATATTTTCTAGCTTCATTGATTGGATGCCTGACGTGAATTTTATGTTACTGAATGCTAGATTGTGTTGTATTTCTTTAAGTAGTGTTGGACTTTGTTCTGGTCACAATTTTTTTTTTTTTTTACTGAGTTACAACTGACATACAGTATTATATTAATTTCAGGAGCTCCCTTCTCGCTGGTAGTCTGCTTCTCAAATTATAGCCACCCTGAACTTTTCAACCTTTGCTCTCTGTCTTCTTAACTCAGCAGAGCTGCTTGTTCTTCTACTTGGATTTACCTTCTCAGTGCTACATTCTAAGGACTACCTCTAGGCCAGTGTTTCCAAATAGATGATTTTGCCCCCTAGCAGATATTTGCAGTATCTGGTAATGTTTTAGGTTGTTACAGCTAGAGTGATACTACTGCATGTAGTAGGGTAAGACCAGTGATGCTGCTAAGTATCCTACAATGCACAAGACAGCCTCCATGCAAAGAATTATCAGATCCAAAATGTCAGTAGGATCCAAGGTTAAAAAACCTTGCTCAAGGCAATTTCTAGAAATGTCATCATTCTCTCAGAAATCTTAATCATCCATTTTTTAATGTCCCAAAGCTGTATTCTATATTTTCTCCAGTTTTCTAGTTTAAGGTGGAAGTGTAAATCCAGTTTCTCTTACTGCATCATGGCTCAAAGTGGAAATTGTTTTTGTCTCTTGATAATAATAATTACATATTCTTTATCCTTCTACTTGCTTGTGTCCTTACATTTATAAAAAAGTTTACAGATCCTTCAAACCTGTAGAATCCAAGTTTAAATTTCCCTGTGATCTTACTTGTACTTACAATATACTAAGGTGTGTGTCACAGTTAACATATATTTGAGGATGCTTACTTTGTATAATAGAAGGGAATTACAGACAGAAAATAATGTATACCTCATTTTTATTTCCAAAACTTCTCTCAGACCCACAGGCTGTATCTTTATGAAGTTTTCTGAAATCTGCCTGCCTAATACCTTCAGTCTCCATTTCTTCAGAGCTTTTATCTTGGTTCCATTAGGAAGAAGCAAGTTTCCAGCACATTTAGGGAGTTGCTGGGCAAGCTCCAGAAAGAGAAAAGCATGGGGAGAAAAGCCCAGAGAGAAGGCCTTCTCTCCTGGGCTCAGTCAATGAGACGCATTTCAAGTTCCTGATTTTAGTCCTTGAATCTGATTTCCTCCCAGGATGGTTGACATTGGGATGGTCATTTCTGTCAGTGGAAACCTCTAACTACAGGTATAACCTTGTACTATGAGACATTAGAACATGTCTCAAAGTATGAGTTATTGTGTGATCTTCACCAAAGTAGAACCAGTTCATGATCATATTTTCTTTAAAGTGAAGAGTATGGAAAATAACTTTTGGTTTTTCTGAGCTTCTGGAGGCAGTTATTCAAACAAAAACATAAATATGGTTAATCTAGTGCAGTAGTTAAATGCCCAGACTGAAACAAAGCAACTTCAGTTTGGATCTTATTCTGACAACAATTATTAGCTCTGTGACGTTCAAAAAGCTAATGTACCTATATGTGTCTCAGTATTTTCTTCTGTAAAATTGAGATAAAAAGTATGTTACATTACTATTATTATAGTACAATAATACTCTAATACTATTATTATTTATATATTATTGAATTATTATAGTACTATAGTATTATCGATGATTATATGGAATGATGATGATAATACTTTTGTTGATATTTAAAAATACTTTACACTCAATTTATCTTAAATGAAACAGTTGAGCAATGGTTAAAAAATACATTTCTTAACAAAGTTATAACTTATTTCAACAAATTGTGGTTGCAACATTTTCTTTTTAAATGTACTGCAAAAGAAAGTGGGTTCATGAGATCTGATTGCTACTGGCATCCGTAGTAAAGGCTAAACACTAAAACAGACAAAATAACTGACCTGCAGTAAACAAAGTAGGGAAAGAAAAAAGAAAGCAAGGAAAGAAAAAGCAGGAAAAATTGATTTCTTTGAGGATTGGTTGGCTCTTTTATATATGTTAACCCGTTACAATAAATCTGCAAAGTAGTTATGTTTAGCATACTATTTTATAGGAATTTGAAGTTCAGAAATGTATTTCAGAACATTCATCTTATGAACTGTGATACCAAAATTTGAAAACAGAGCTTCTAACTACAGCATATTTTATCAAAGAAGGACACCATAGTTCAATGCTTATTCCTCTCAAAAACAACAGTTGAGAGGATGCCCAAGGATCTTTTATTTTTCTTGGTTCTCCACTTTGACGTTATAAAAATTCATCATATTGTGGCAAAAGATTAAAGTGTTTTTTTTTATTCAAACACAATGCTCAGATATTCTAAGATGTTTTTAAAATACTCTTAAACAGGCTAAATACCCCAGCTCTCAAACATCCTACAAACACCCAATTTATCTAACAAAGACTATCAGAACTGACTTAGTACAATAAGCAATAGCATTTTTTAAAATGCCTAATATGAAAGAAGTATGATTGTTGCTAAATTGTTAAACTGCATTTTTAAACATCGTTTTGTATTTTACCAATGTTTAAAGTTCAAAAATAAGTTCCCATTTTAAAGATTTGATTTTCAAGAACATCCTTTATTTTCCTTTGAGGAAGCGACATTTATTGTGGAGTTCAGGACTCCCCCATTGGCTCTTTGCAAAACCTTGTGCAATCTTGGTCCATTACTCTCTTAAGCTATGCCCCAAGGCAAAAAGAAGAAATGTTTACTACATATCTAGCTACAAAGTTGTTATGAGAACTGAGCTAATACTGAGAGTGCTTTGAAATTATGGAATGAAAGATGATATTCATGTTGCAATTGTGATCATTCTTGCAACTGCTGTAAAAGAGTGTACTGCTGTTGGTGTAGTTGGAATTGATCCAGTGAGTGAGAGAAATCAGCATGTGATTAAAACCTGTGGTAATTTTTATTTTGGGCCATTATATAAACCAGAACAAAGGTCAAAGCAAGCATAAATCTACCGATTACAAGAAATCAATCATTAAAACCAAACTGTAATTCTATGTTTTTTTCAAATTGTATTAGTACTTATTTCCACTCTTTTTTTAAGCAAAGGCACACATCTTCACCCCTCTGTCTCTCTACTAGATGATATTGAAAGAGATTGTGTTAGGAAAGAAGCACATAAGAAAGAGTTAGCACATAGTTTCTGATACTTTCCCTTGATATTAAAAAATAAAACAAACTTCAACTCTACATAAAAGTACATAAGTGTCTAATAATCATGGGTTCATGTTATTTCCTCTTTTTTAGGAATGGCATTAGGGTGGAAGTGGTGGTTATTTGAGTGATTTATTGATATATTTGTCTTAGTGTTCTATTTTGCAATCTTAAAATCAGAGATAAAATCGGACAATATTTATCCAGTGGTTACTTTTATGTACTGGAAATATGCCAAGTGTTTTCCATTTACTTCCTACCTAATTCTCTTAATAGTACTGTAGGGGTAATGTTACTATTAGACCCATTTTATAAATGGTACAAGTGAAACTTAGAGTGACTTAATCAGGGTCACAGAGCAAGAGAGCAGTGAAACTCAAACTCAGGCAAGCTGACTACATATCTGAAATATAATCACTTCATCATACTGCCTAATGCCAATGGCCAAGAAAAAGGAAATCATATTCTTACACAAGGAAATTCTTATACAAGGAAATCACCCTCTTATACAAGGAAGAAACATACTTATTGCTACTCATTTAAGGAGGAGAAGGAGGAGGAGGGGAAGGGGAAGGGAAGGGAGGGCATGGTAGAGTTTTCTATGGGCTCTGTGATGTGTGATATCACAACAGAATAAACACTGAAGAAGACATAAGAACCCAGCTGTCTTCTATTAAGTCAGGCCTTAAGGAGATGTAAAAATGTAAAACAACGCCACTCATCCCACTTAACTGTCTTTGTTTTTTGTTTTGAGATTTTTAATAAAATATGTTACTTATTTCAACATATATGTTTCTTTCAAAATAAATAAATGAACACAAAATCTCTAGGTTTTAATTTCTAACGTGGTGTTACTAGATATGACCCATATAAACAACAACACTTTGGGATAACCAGTAATTTTTAAGAATCTACAGGGTTTATAAAACCAGAATGTTTGAGAATGTATAGAGCATTTCAATTAAACACTATTTCACCTGCCTGGGTTAAGTTAGCCATTTCTTCAGAAAGTCTAGATGTTTTAAAATAAAGTATCTGTTTGGATATTTTTATGGCCTAAATCTATCACCTTTCTATACAGTCCTTCCTAAATTTCATTCTGAAAACCTTCTTTTAAAGTATTGTATGATGCCTGATTTGTCTGCCCAAGGTTTGGAAATGTCTGTCATTCAAAATCAATGCAGTGTTTTTTTCATTTTTATTAATGCAGGATCAAGTTGATTTTGACTTGATACTCATTTCTTTATAATAACCCACTGAGTACATGAAACTAAATGAGAGAAACTGTATTGAGTGAAGTGGTGTTCTTGAAGTTTTCATAACTTTGTGTTGCTAGGAAACAACTGTACCAGCAGTGCAGAGTTTAAACTTGGAGCATCAGCTTCATTTAAAGTCTGGCTTCCAGGCAGTATAGATTGCATTGAGCATTGGGTGCGGGGTTGGGGGGTGGGGAAGCAAAAGAAAAACCAATTACTTTCTAAAAGCAACAATGTTAAAACTGTTGAAAAGAGAGAGTCTTATGCTATATTTGTAATTATAGCCTTTCGAAAGTATTGCTAGAGGGTTGTATTTCTGCTAACCCATAAAGCTGAAGTCCAGAGTAGAGACTGAGATCACTGAAGTTCAAAATCTTAAGAAATACTATGATAATTGAGTGATGGTATCTCAGCTTTTGAGGAGGGAGGGAGGGGGCAAATATACTCCATGCAGCAGACCTGCATTTTATTTCATTCTTCACATGCAAAATTACTGATTTAGAGAAATATTTTATCATTTATACAGGCCATATATTAGAACCTTCCTACCATCCCTTCCCACATTGTTGCATATTTCAGCACATTATGTTCAGTCTGTAACAGGATAGAGAAACATATATTGCTAGTTACTTGTACAGTTTAAGCTAATTGACACAGTATCCTAGAATCCTTTTTTCAAAGTAAATCTGCTTAAATAAATTAATACTAATATTTCTACTGTTTCATAAGGAATAAAAGTACATTGCTATGCCAGTGAATGGAGTGACAGTTACCTTGGTCCAGCAAAAGCAAGACATATTATTATTTTTATGTTAACAAGTCCAAGCCACAGAAAGTTGATGCTTCTTCTTCTGTTTCACAGCATTTTCACATTTGTACTCTTGAGAAGATTGCAAAGATTAAAAAGAAGAAAAAAAGAGTCTCAAGGGTAGGGGAAGAACCAAAAAGAAGGAAGCACTGGAAGAGGATTTTTATAGTTTTTCAGGAAATGTAACTCGTTTGCCTGAACATCCTTTCTCAAGTGTTTCACTGTAAGGTTGCTTTCTAGAGAGAGGAAACAGATTTTATTATTTCCTCAATCTGGGGAAAAACTTGAATCATTAGTATTCCCAGACTTCCTGCTGAGGACTGCTGTTGGAGTTTGCTGTGGTTTCAGTGTGGGCAGCAGACCTCATGACTAGCGGACCTCAACAACATGCCCTGTATATAGATGGTTTAACCTGTGTGGCTTCCTCTTGTCTCATACAAGTGGAAGTACTTAACAAGGTCCTCCATCAGGAGCCTTTATTTATGATCCCTCATTCAGGATCTCTGACCGATCTTAAATCTAGTTGCTATGTCTTCTTGTCTTTGGATCTCCACATGAATTAGCAGTTTATAACTTTGCCTCCTTACTAACAGTACCATCTTGTTTGTATGCCTCTGTCTCTAGTTCTACCTCCCCATCCTCTACCCCTACCCCCAATTATAATCTTTTTTTTAACTTCAATCCTTTATTTTTATTTATTTTTTAAATTAAAATATAGTTGACATACAATATTATGTTAGTTTTAGGTGTCCTACGTAGTGATTTGACATTTGCAGACATTATGAGATGATCACCGTGATAAGTAGTAACCATCTGTCCCTGTACAAAGTTATTACAATATTATTGAACATGTTCCTTATGTTGTATATTACAACCCCATGGCTAATTTATTTCATAACTTGAGGTTTGTACCTCTTAATCCCCTACACCTAATTCACGCCTCCCCACCTGCCACCCCCAACTTTCTGGCAACCACTGTTTGTTTTCTGAAGGTAGGTAGCTAATTTAAATAAGGCAGGCCTGTCATTAATTCAATTTTGTCACACTGTTAGTAGTCCATCCTCACTCTAAAATCATAAAGCAAGGCCTAGAGTTTTGTCATCTCTCTACTTTTTTGTTCTTTCTGAACAGATCATCAATACTCTCAGCTACCTTACAATATTGATTATGTTCCTTGATTGCATTGTTGTTGTTTTTTTCCTAACTCTATATAGGAGAGTGTCTTTAATGATGTACAATGGGCAGTCTGGGCATCCTTAAGGATAGTGACTTTAAAACTCTTGACTGCCATTTATAGTAAAAAATGAACTTTATATTGTGGTCCAGTATACATGTGCATGGTATGTATAAAGTGTAACTGAAGCAAAAGTTTGACTAAGTAATACTCTTGTTATGTGTGATACACTCTGTGGTTCCTATTACCAATTATAATCTTGAATTCAGGCTGTGATTGGTTCTCTTTCCATTTGAAATAACATACCCTATCTTTCCATTTGAAATAACATACCCTATATTTCAGAGCCAATCCTTCCATTTGGTATCCTTGCTCCTTCAACCAATTGAATACTTGTGTCTGTATCTTTATATATGTGTTTTTCATTTAAAAGGTGTATTGTTAATTTGTATTCCTTACTTGTTGGAAGGCTATACAACACTAACTGATTTTGGATTTGTCTCTTACACTTTGTAATTTATAAATTTTCCTTATTTAAGGTAAATTTTATTTCAGTTTTACTACATTACTGAAATTCCCTCATAGTTCTGCTGTTTTAAGTAAAGCAGAGTTCAGTTAGGGCCTCATACTTTCACACACACACACAAATTGCACAACTTTCTTTTTTGCATTTCATTTAGTATAGGCAGCCAAGATACAGGGCAAGATTTTAAATTCTGTCTTTCAATATTAGAGATAGACTTAAGAATAGTCCTTCTGTTAGTAGTATGGGCATGTACTAAAAGTTAGACCCACATGAACAATTTCATTATTGTATTTTATAGTCTTGGAAAATGACTAAAATTAGTGTGCCTGAAATATTCTTTTTCCTAAAATAAAATACTTATTCAGAACTGTTTGGAAGAGATTATGATGATTTTTTTTAATCTGGCTCAAAACTTAGCTTCTGCAGGAAGCCTTCCCAGATAAATGTATTATTATAGACCTCCATTTTTGTACTTTGCTTTTCACTTATACTGTATCAGGCTTTGCCTTCTTATTTATTACCTTGGTAATCTTCCTTAACTGATGTCACCTTTACAAGCCCTCAGAGAATCCTTTCCTGGATCATGAAGATAAGGATCACTATCTCTCAGAGATATTATTCTTTAGCCTGGACAGAGCATGCTGTACACATTAGGTGTCCAATTAGGGCTACTGATGGAATTATGTTTTTAATTCATCTAAAAGTAAGCTGTTACCCTGGGACTTTCTGTGAAAAACTATGCAAAAGTATTTCAAATTTTATTTATTACTTATAAATATCATCTTTGGAGGAGAGGGCTAGGTGAAAGGGTGATTAGGTGAATCTCAAATCATATTTTTGTATTTATTGTCTGCTGACTTAAATACTTTAGTTTATTTTAAAGGATTAGTGTAGTTGAGAGAAAGGGAAACTATTTTCATTCAGACCCTTTAGCCCATGCACATAATTCATCAGTAATCTTTCTGTAGTCATGTATTTTTAATTGCCTATTGGAAGTATGAAATAAGCTTTCATGTTACTCATTAAATTTCATGAATTAACACTACCTGCTTTTTAGTTTAACTGAAGTAACTCAAGGTTCTTTGCCTTTTTTATCTTGTTGAATCCCATAAGTTTTCATAAGTAACTTCTTTCTCCCTCATTTCTCCATTTATATTAATATGTTATTTACCTTATTAAAAATGAGGAAGATACCTTTTCTAAATTATTTTTGTTAGTGTGTGAAGGCAATTAGAAATCTCAGACTGCATTTTTTCTTATAAACAGCAATATTACTGAGTCTTACTCCTTTTTTTTTTTTTCTGGCACAGTTGTATATATCTCCTTTATTTTACCTAAGTAACTGTTCCTATCAAGAAGGCTTACTAATATTTTTTAATTAAGAAATTGAACAAAATTATGTTGCATACATAATCAAGCACAGGTAGTATTTTAAGCTCTTTATGTATTCTAGGCCACTGAATCCTAACAGAAATAGTTCTAATTTCAAAGTCTATTATTGATTTTTTAAACACTAAATTTAACATAATTTGTGGCATTTAATCAGGCAAATTATTTTCACACAGTAGTTATTCTGTGGCTTTATTTATTCCTTCTTCAATACTCTTCCTTAAAAAAAAAGTAGATCCACCTTATGACCAATATCATTTTCCTACTGCCTAAAGAAAATCTTTTAACACTTTTTGCATGGCAGATAGCTGGTAATAAATTCCCTCAATTTTTGTTTGTTGAAGAAAATCTTTCTTATTCACTTTTAAAGGATAATTTCACTGAATATTGAATTCTACAATGGTGGGGTTTGTTTTCTCTCAACCCTTTAAATATTTCATTCCATCTCTTCTTGTTTGCATGATTTCTGATGAGAAATCCACTTTAATTCTTATCCTTGTTTCTCAATAGGTAACAAGACTTTCTCCTCTGCCTTCTTTTAAGATTTTCTCTTTGCTTTTGGTTTCCTGTCATTTGCATATGATGTGCCTCTATTCAGCTCGGTGTTCTCTGAACTTCCTGAATTTGTGGTTTGATGTCTGTCACTAATTTGGAAAGTCCTTGGCCACTATTTCTCCTATTAGCCATTATACTTCAATAATACTTGTATTATCACTTCAAATATTTCTTCTGTTTCTATGTTCTCTTTTAGCATTCTAATTATATATATGTTACATCTTTTAAAAATTGTTTTTTTAATTTTTAAAAATTTTTACATCTTTTAAAAACAGTTCTTGGATGTCCTGCTATGTTTTGGTCTTTTTTTATATATTCATTTTTACAGTTTGGGAAGTTTCTGTTGACCTATTTTCATGCTCACTGATTCTTTCCTCAGCTGTGTCCAGTCTGCTAATAAGTCCATGAACAAAAAGTATTGTTATAGTTTTTTTTTTTAATTTCTAGCTTTCCTTTTTGATCCTTTCTTAGAGGTTCCATCTCTCAATTTATATTACCTAACTTTTCTTGAATGTTGTCCAGTTTTCTATTAGAGTACTTATAATAATCACAGTCATTGTAAATGTTCTGTTTGAGAATTCTACATGTAGGCCATATCTGAGTATAGTTCTGATACTTGCTTTGCCTCCTCAGACTGTGGATTTTTTTCCCTTACCTTTTGGTGTACCTAGTAACTTTTTTTGTTGAAACTAGACATGTTTTACTAGGTAACAAGAACTGAGGTGAATAGGTCTCTAATTGTGATGATGTGTGGTAATCTGGATGGGAGTTGGACTTTGTTTAATGTTTGTGGTAGCTGTAAGTGTCAGAGGCCTCTAGTATTCTTGTTTTTGTCTCTCCTCCTGACTCTGGACTTCTCCTTATATTCCTCCTCAAAGAGAATCTGTATCCTGCAGCTGTCTCAGTAGTGAAGCATTACTTACACTGGAGCCTTACTGGTGTGATAGTAAGCTATAGGGAACTCTTCTATAAACTTCCAGTTTAATATCTGTCTTTTAGTGGGCCTCTGTCTCTGGCCTGTGACTTATACAAGTATTTCTTACATAATTTCTCAGGCCCTAACCCATTTGATAAGATAGGAAGTCTAGAGAAAACTGGAGTGAGAAGAATGTCCTTCCCCCATGGCTCTGGGACAAGGCTTTGGTAGTCTTTCCCCCTGGAGAGTAGTCCTTTGCTACAAAGAAAATTCTGGGCATATTTCACAGAGATTATCTTCTCTTCATCTCTCAGAGACATGAGGGGATCTTTTTCAAATATTCACG
This sequence comes from Mesoplodon bidens, assembly GCF_964165515.1. Taxonomy (NCBI): domain Eukaryota; kingdom Metazoa; phylum Chordata; class Mammalia; order Artiodactyla; family Ziphiidae; genus Mesoplodon; species Mesoplodon bidens. Next base: position 45,961,989 of record NC_138170.1, on the reverse strand, counting down.
GTGAGAAACAGGTGGGATTCCTGGCAAAAGTATGGGGGCTCCTCTAAGACCCCAGGAGTTTCTCTTACCGTAATCCACACTCAGATGCTAGCAATTTGTCAAAATTACCATTTAAGTATCCCTCCCAGTTTATGACTCCAGAGGTTTCCACTGCAGGTAAGCAGATCTCAGCTGTGACTCTCTGAATTCTTTCTCGACAGACATCAAGATGGCTATTTGCCCTACAACTTCAATTCTCTGATGAATACAATAAAATGCCTTGATTTTTAGTTGTCCAGGTTTTGTGTGTGTGTGTGTGGTTATAAGGATGGGAATGACGTCCAAACTCCTGACATGGAGTTGTTAGTGATTTTTAACAATGTATGTTTAATCAAAATAACATCAATTCATTTGCTCAGCAAGCAGTTATTGAGCACCTATTCTGTACCAGGCACTGCACTAAGTGTAGTGGCCATAAAGAGGAGCCAATTCGAGTGTGTCTCTGAAATCCCTTTCCATCAGTAAAGTAGAAGTTTATTTTTGCTGTCCTAATTATTAGGAAGAGTGCCAAGATTCTCTAAAATAAAAGCTGTCTTTTTCCATTTCCATATGGTGACACACTGTCAGATGTGTAAATTATGCGCAGAGGTATTTGCTTCCTCCTCCTGGTGTCAAACTGTTGAGTGTGACTTGCACTCCCTGCTGCTGTGCTTCAGGCAAGGGAGGAGGTGACAGCTCAGATTTGAAGGATTAGACTAATTGCAGTAAACACCCAAGGTTTTCAAGAATGTGCAAATACGGGAAATCAATTTTATAGTATTATTATCCAACTTTACAGTATGTAATAATATATTTATGAAGCTTCAGCCTCAAAAATAGAAATAAAGATGATGAGCATAAACAAAAATAAAATCAAAGTAGGCTCTATGCCCAGAAATCCAGAGAAATAAACTAAGTGCAGCAGGAAAATCTTACCAAAAAGTGTTTTCAGACACACAAAAAAAGTGCTTTGAAAGTACTCTCTCCCAAATTTGAAAGGGTTGAACATCTTAGCTATGGTAGGAAACCAGGAGTTTTTCACAGAGAAGACGATATAGAATGTCTATATTAACACTTGAATTTGGGAATTAGGAAATTGATGATCAGAAATGATATCATACTTGCCAGAGCTCAAGATTTGAACTAGAATTCAGGTCTCCCGACTGCCTGTTTGTGGTTTCATCTACAGACAAGAACTTTATCTGTGGCTTATTGTTCTTCATGAACAAGTCTTAAATACACTTTACTAACAGGATTTAGACAAACTGGAAAAAATAGAGGCATCAATATAAGTAACTGGCGTAGATTCATAAGAGTGATAAATATGGTACAGAAATCAACTGATATATAGTTACCTTGTTTTATCATTATATGTTGTCATATCTAAAATAAAAATATTTGGTAAATTTTGTACAGATATATGTCTCCATTAGGTCAAGAAAAAAATTTTAAATTCTGGATATAAAATAAGAACAATTCAAAAATCAATAAAATTTTTTTCTCTCCATTAAACAAATTAAATGTGATTTTTCATGGAATAAGTTGTGGTTTGACTCATGGATTATTAGTAGCTATTGATAACTAGCTTTGAATCAGTATGGGCTTTTGCTTCACTCCAGACAACACTGGTCTGTCAAGTTTTCAAAGTGCCAGAGATAGAAGCACAAAGCATGCTTGACCAATCAACACTGACTTTTGGAACTGAAGTATAACAGCATTTTAACAACATCACCATTAAATTCTGTGACTGTTCTTTTTTCTTTTAAACATTACTTGGCATCGGTCTTTAAAGACATTATATTTGTATTTGTGCTTCTAAACTGTCAAAGTCTTTGGCATGGCAAAGAATCCTCGGTTATTCTTCAAAGTGTAAGGTGAACATGAAAACAATTTTTGAAAATCTCTCACATGTTGTTCTCTTTTTCTAATTATGAAGTTTATACTTCAATATAATTAAATATAATGGAAAAGTATGATCTTGGTTAGGCCAAGAAGATAAATCAAATTAAGTATGCATGAATGTGCTAGGAGTGCGGAAACCATGGAGAGGCAGAGGATGTGGTAGGTAAACCAAGGAAAACCAACAAGGCATGAGAGAAGTAGAAACTGATTATGGACTCAAAGGATGGGTAGGAGCCCTGACAGGCAACCAATAGAGAGGAGAATTATAACAAGTAAATGGACCCAGAGAATCTTTGTAAACAGGAAGTTGATGTGAATAACTAGGGGCTGCAGGAGTGGAAATGGAGATGTATCAGAGATTTACATTAGAGGAAATTGACAGGAAGGAGCAGAATATGTATTTATCCATGTATCCTAAGGTGTTCCTTCTCAAACATTGAAGCACATACAAATCACCTGGGGATCTTGTTAAAATGCATATTTGAAATCTATAAATCTGGATTGAAGCCTGAGATTTCCTAATAAGCTCCCAGGTGATGTCCATGATGTTGGTCTATGGACCACACTTTGTATAGGAATATTCTAGAACATTTATTTTATTTTAGCTCTGGCAATATGAAGAAATTTCCAGAGTTACTGAGCTGAGTTACTTATTATAATTCGTTTAATATTGTAAATGGTATTAGAAGCCAAAATGTGAGCTAATTCCACTCATAGAGTATTAAGATACTGCTATTAATTTTAATAAGAAAAGTGATATGAAGTATCCTAGACACCTAGATTTTTCCCCATTGGAATTTGAAAGTTTTTGTTTATGCAGTGGTGTATATATATATATATATATATATATATATATATAGTGTATGTGTATGTATATATACATATATATATATATATATGAAATCTGTTTTTATATAGTCAGCAATTATTTAGGAAAGGCAGTTGCTATGAGGATGAATGGTCAGCTAGTGTTCTGTATCTTACTATATCCAAGTGGCTAGATGGTAGTACATAGGATTTGTTTTCTTCAGTATAAAGGGAAAATGGTTTGGCTTAAATAGTTTCATTTCATGTAGACAGCAATACTTTTTTTTAACTTCATTTAGAAATATGCCAGTGTTCTGATATAAGGCATTTATTTAATAAAGTAAATGCTATTTTGGAATAGGGCTTTCTGAAACAAAAGAAGCACATGCAGCATCTTCACTGAAGGTAAGAAAGTTAAGGTTTAAAAAATGTGATTTAAGCTGGTCAAAAATTTAATAAGAATATTCTTCTTTCTGAATAGGAAAAAGTGTGTTTATCATCTTTATGAATTTAGAGTCTAAAGAATTTGGAATGCATAAATGCTGATACTATTACTACCTATGGCTATATCTCTATCTACCCATTCATCAGATATTCATTGCCCATTTTTATATATTCTACATGTCACTTAACTCCCTTTTACAGAAAGCAGAAGCATATTATTTACTGCAGAACTGTTAAATTATGTAGTCTTATTTCACTGATTACTTAGCTTCTCCTTGAATGGGAACGTAGACCCACAATTGTAAAGCTGCTTGCAAAAGTGCAGTTTAGCTACCCATATGAACTTGTGCAAGTGACTCATCCCATGGGACTATTTCTTTGAAGATAAAATAGAGCAGAGCTAGAGACTGGGGAATGGGAATCAGGACTGAATGATGCCATAGGTCTCTTGATTTCCTAATGATATTAAATGTCAATAAAGATATTATAAAGGAAAATTATAATTTGAAAGATGAGGATAAGGTAATGTATATTGAAAAAAATGTCTACAATGACTTAAACAATTGCATGAGGGCTTCCCTGGTGGTGCAGTGGTTGAGAGTCCGCCTGCCGATGCAGGGGACACGGGTTCGTGCCCCGGTCTGGGAAGATTCCACATGCCACCGAGCGGCTAGGCCCGTGAGCCATGGCCGCTGAGCCTGCGCGTCCGGAGCCTGTGCTCCGCAATGGGAGAGGCCACAGCCGTGAGAGGCCCGCGTACCGCAAAAAAAAAAAAAAAAAGATGTCATGAGATGCTAATTTTAGTTATTAAATTATGGGCAGAAATATCACATAACTACTTTTTAATTATGCAGTCAATGTTAATTGTTTATTTAAATATTAAATGATCACCACGGATTGCGAAGATAATTATTTAGGGCTTGATTCAGTCAAAATGTCTCTGCAGCAGTAGAGGCTGCTGAAGCTGGAGATTTTTCCCTCTGGTTGCCAACTTCACAGTATCCTTCTGTTTGAAATCATAAGCCTGACTGTCCTCTGACTTTGTCACCTATATCCCCACATAGTGACAGGTGCATAAGGGCACTTAAATGATTTCATGTCAAATCTGGGTTTCACTGAAGGAGCCTAGAAATATAATTCTTGATATTAACCAACAGCCTGAGAAAGGAGTTATCTAGCACCTTCTCACTTGCCCTGAAGTGCCCTCTCCTCTTATCCTTCTATTTTGTTAACTCTTTTCCAGCCACCTATGGAATGTTCTGGGTTATCTGGTGATTGATTGATTTTATTAAGGTATAGTTGACAATTAAAATTGTATATATATAAAGAGTACAATGTGACGATTTGATATACCTATACATAATGAAATGATTACCACAATAAAGTTAATTAAACTATAGTTTCTATGATGTACAATAGATCCTCAAAAGTTATTCATTTTATAACTAACAGTTTGTACCCTTTGACCAACATCTCTCCATTTCCCCCACCCTCCAGTCCCTGGCAACCACCATTCTATTCTGTTTCTATAAGTTTGATTTTTTTTTTTTTTTAGGTTCTACATAAAAATGATGCCATACAGTACTTGTCCTTCCTTGTCTGGCTAATTTCACTTAGCACAGTGACCTCCAGGTTCATCCATGTTGTCACAATTGGCAAGATTTCCTTCTTTTTTATGGCTTGAATAATATTTTATTGTGTTATACAGCACATTTTCTTTATCTATGCATCCATCAGCAGACACTTAGATTATTTACAAATCTTGGCAATTATGAATAATACTGCAATGAACATGAGAGTGCAGATATCTCTTTAAGGTACTCATTTTGTTTCCTTTGATATATATCCAGAAGTGAAATTGCTGAATCATGTGATAGTTCTATTTTTTAATTTTTGAGGAACCTCCATACTGTTTTCCACACTGGCTGTACCAGTTTACATTCCTATCAACAGTGTAAAATGGTTCCCTTTTCTCTATCCTCATCAACATTTGTTATCTTTTGTATTTTTGATAATTCCATTTGAACAGGTGTGTGGTGACATCTTATTGTGGCTTTGATTTGCATTTCCCTGATGATTAGTGATGTTGATCGTCTTTTCATGTAACTGCTGGCCATTTATATATCATCTTTGGAAAATTTTCTATTTAGGTCCTTTGCTCTTTTTAAAAAAAATTTTATTTGCTATTGAGTTGAGTTCCTTACATATTTTAGATATTAACCCCTTATCAGATATATGGTTTGCAAATATTTCCTCCCTTTCTGTAGGTTACCTTTTCACTTTGTTGATTGGTTCCTTTGCTGTGCAGAAGCTTTTCAATTCGATGCGATCCTACTTGCTTATTTTTGCTTTTGTTGCCTTGTGCTTTTAGTATCATGTCTAAAAAAAATCAAGACCAACGTCAAGGAGGTTTTTCCCTGTGTTTTCTTCTAGTAACTTCATGGTTTCAGGTCTTACATTTAAGTCTTTAATCCATTTCAAGTTAACATCTCTGAGTTTTTTAAGATAGGAGTTCAATTTTCATTCTTTTGCATGTGAATATCCAATTTTCCCAACACCATTTATTGAAGAGATTATCCTGTCCACATTGTGTATTCTTGGCACCCTTGTTAAAATTTAGTTGATGCAAACACACAAGTTTATTTCTAGGAACTCTGTCCTTTCTGTTGCTCTTTGTGTCTGTTTTCATACCATACCATACTGTTTTGATTACTCTAGTTTTGTAATATAGTTTGAAATAAGGAAGTGAAATGCCTCCAGTTTTATTCTGCTGTCTCAAGATTGTTTTGGCCACTTGAGGGTCTTTTGTGGTTCTACATGAAATTTATCATGTGTGTCCTTAAAAATAATAGGATTTTAAAATAATAATCTATACTAAAGTGATGTCTCCATAATAAGGCAATACAAAAACCAAAAAATAAATGAACAAACAAAAAACAGAACTTAGAAAACGAGGAGGAAAATGTTTTTGTTCATATAGAAACTTAAAATTTGTCTATTTCAAGAGACACTGTGAAGTTGAAATAAAATGAGAATGAGATAATCTTTACAAATCATTTAAGAGAAGGGGTTGATATCAATAATATATTCATTTTCTATAAGTTAATAACACCAATTAATAGCCCACAAAATAAGCAAAAAACACCCCAGGCAATTTAGAAATAGAAGATGCCAATAACCACATAATATGTATCCAACCCCTCTACTATTCATGAAAATACTAACTTTTTTTAACATCTTTATTAGAGTATAATTGCTTTACAATGGTGAGTAAGTCTCTGCTTTATAAAAAAGTGAATCAGTTATACATACACATATGTCCCCATATGTCTTCCCTCTTACATCTCCCTCCCTCCCACCCTCCCTATCCCACCCCTCTAAGTGGTCACAAAACACTGAGCTGATATCCCTGTGCTATGTGGCTGCTTCCCAGAAAATACTAATTTTAAAATAATAATTCTTTCCTCATTAGATTGGCAAAAGTTAGAAGTATTGATAAATCCATACCAGTAAGGGTAAAGTTAAATGAATTATTTTATTCACTATTAGCAAGTGCATAGTTAAATTATTTGTTAAATAATTAGGCATTATTTATTAAAGTTTAAAATATTTATAATTTGAAGTTATCCACCTCATTTTCACACTGTCTGTCCAGTTCATAAGAAAATCCTGTCTGTTCTACCTTTAAAATATGTCTTGAGTACACCAATACTTACTAATACATAGTCCTAGTCCAACATATCATAATCTGTAGGTTGAACTAATGCAGTAGTCTTCTGAGTCCCCTACATCCATCCTCTCTCCCTGTATTCTCCTCAGAGCAGCCAAATCAGATCATGTCATTCCCACCCCACCCAACTCACTTTGCCCTGCCTTCCCACAGATCCTCCCTCTACCTTCCCTTTAAAATTCTCCTATTTCTTCCTTTCACACTTAACTGTAAGATCTAATTGCCTTTGCCATGGAACACAGGATCTTACATGATCCAGCCCTTTGTAATTCTCTAACTTCATCTCTTAACCACTCTTCCTTCTGCTTCCTCACTGCAGTCCAGCCTCACTCTCTTTTTTGCTGTGCCTCAAACCAGTGTCATAACTCTGGTTTTTACACTTGCTTTTACCTTTGTCTGAAATCCTTTGCTTCTGTTCATGGCATGACTGTCTGCCACAAATCACGCAGGACTCTGCCTGAATATTATTTCCTCAGATTTTCCTACCATACTATCTAAAATAGCAATCCCACACCCTGTCATTACCTATGTGCTTAATTTGCCTTTCTTTTTAAAATTTTCATTGTACTTACTACAACCTGCCCTTATATTCTGTGTTTATTTGCATACATTTTTATTGATTGTCTCCTCTAATAGTAGGTAAGTTCCAAGGGAACACTTCTTTATCACTGTATCTTTAACACCTACAATGGTCCCTGGCACATACTAGGCACTCAATAAATATTTGTTTGATGAAAGAAAAAAATATATGAATGCATAGTATTTGAATATGCAAATCCACTGCTAGGACTCTCTTATTTAAAGAAGAGATGGTTACACAAAACTATTCATATGTCCATTTTCTTGGATACTTTGTAATAGCAAACTTCAGAAAAAAATCCACTGATACAAAAGTTGAATCATTGATGGTTTACATATGCTAAGAAATAGCAGCCAGTCAGAAAAAAATGAGCTAGATTTTAATGTAGAGATCTGAAAAGGTATCAGTAATACGTTGTTAACTCAAAAAAAGCAGATCACATACCTGCCTAGCTTTAACTGCATATATATTATCTATGCTATCTATCATACATGCAGTTTTTTTTTTAATTTGGGTAGTAGCTACAAAAATCTTTAATTCTCTTTAACTCAACATATCCCCAAAACATTTTGCTATTAAATCTGTCCTGTCTGAATATTATATTAACTTGATAAGGAACATGATTGTAAAGAGAACAATGGCTATGTGATTTTGTATTTTATTACAACATGATTTTCCACCTCTAGAAATTCAAATTTAGGAGTACATACCAGAAAGTAAAGACAGTGGGATCCATATATTGATATACTATGTAATTTTCTTTTGCCTATCATTGTGGAATGCTCTAATTTGTTATCCAAAGTTTGGGCAATTCCAATGTTATTGCATATTATTTCCAGAAGAAACAAAATAACAAGAGAAAAACAAAATTAAAATTGACTACTTAGGTCACCAGCATTTGATAGCTTATGTATACTTGACCCCTTTACCTTTCTCATTCCTTATTTTGTTTAACTTTTGGTTGGCATTTGGCAGTTAGCCCATCCACTGAAGACAGTAATTAATAAAATATGCATCGTGGTCTTGTTTTTCTGAGCTATTTCAAAGGAGCTGGCTTTCAAAGCTATGAAGATATTTCCCTACCAGAAAGTTTACATTTTCTTTAGAAAAGTGGACTTACCAAGAGTTTGTATGAAATTAAATTAAATGCATGAGATGTAAAAAAGAAATCTTATCATGGAAGATGGACACAGTTAAAAATCATTTTAAAAGAGTATGAGGTGTCATTTCACCTGCCAAGTAAGTAGTATTATCTTTTTAAATTAGAGCTAACTTAGTAATATTAGATTTAGGACTCTGAAAAAGCAACCATGTTAGAATCAATCTCTTCTGCAGTGGTAAAATTATTTACATTAATTTGAAATGACATTCTGTACTTCTAAAACTGTGTTTAACTTTTAACACATTTCCCCTGTAAAATTTTCTTTCTCTATTTTATTGGTATCCAACAATTCTAGAATATTTTGTTGAATTTGATCATTCCTTGTGTTTATTTAGAGATTATGACAGTTTTTGATATAAATCAGATTTCAGAACATGGCCAGATAAATGGTACTCACTAGTGTAAAGTCAGTATTGGTTTTTTGTTTTTTGAATTGTATTTTTTTTTATACAGCAGGTTCTTATTAATTATCTGTTTTATACATATTAGTGTATATATGTCAATCCCAATCTCCCAGTTCATCCCACCACCACCACGCCACCCCCCGCTTTCCCCCCTTGGTGTCTGTATGTTTGTTCACTATATTTAGAGTCGGTATTTTTAACTCAACAGAAAAGTCCTAAGACCTAATCAATTAAATGCCAAAAACCGTGGTTTTATGGCTCAGATCCTGTATTTAATAAGGGGCAGCTCTGCCATCACAAGACCACTGCCTCACACCCATAGCAACTCTGGTCACTTTTTATTTGCTGGAGCTAGAGAAATGGAATAAGGTTTCTGGGCAGGGAGAATGCTAATTGATGTCCAGGACAAGGGCATAGGAGAACAGGTCTCATCCTTTCAGTGACTTGTTTTCCTATTTCCTTATCTAGACCATGAATTCCTAAGGGTGAAGAACCTATTTCATTCATCTCTATACTCAATCAGCAATGCGCCTGACTTTGTTTGTGAGTTGATGAGTGAATTAATTGCTATTTAGAATGATCTGAACTATTGCAGTGCCTTGGAAATAAAGACTGTGGTTAAGGAAGAAACCATAATAATGTGTTGTGGCCTAAAATCAATGTTAATCACCCCTTATTAAAACTGCATGGCCCCCTCTGTCCCATTTGAGTTTTACTGAGGTAGATATTCCAATTATTCATATCAAGTGTACTCTACTTCTGGATGTCTATGAATAGGAAAGAGTTTATGGCTATAGCTAAATAAAGCTAAGAAGCAAAAAAGCAAAACAAAAAACAACTGTTTATTTGATTTGTCAGATGGCATCTTAAGGACCAATCTTTATTTAATTTTTTAGTTTAAGCCCTCTATGCTTCTTTTGCTGATCCTCCTGACTCAGCTTTTTGAGAAGTTAGTACTCCTTCAAAGATACGATCTGTTGGAACTCTGTATTATCTGTCCTCCTAACATTCAAGGCCTGCAACTCTATCACTTAGCTTCAAATAATCAGCATAACTTGGTGTATCCAAGGGAGTCTGCACATCTCAGTACCTACCACCCAGGGCATCTGGGTGAGGGGAAAGGGGCAATGGATGAGCATTGAGGCTTTATGAACTCTCTAAAAGGATATGCAGTCATTCCCTGGTATTGGTGGGGAAATTGGTTGCAGGTCCCCATCCCCACACCCACCCGCAGATACTAAACTCTGAGGATGCAGAAGTCCCTTATATAAAATGGTGTGATAGAGTCAGCCCTGCATATACCTGGTCCGTGGGATTAAATTCCATACATGGTTGGTTGAATCTATTGCTGTGGAACCCATGAGTATAGAGGGGTCATTGTAAATGTTATGTTTTTACCCTGGAAAGTAAGTCCATTGCTCTTTATTATCCATAATAAAGTCCCAGTTTGGGACTGCCCCAAACTGGAAACATTTTTACCTTATTGTCTGTGCTGCCACTGTTACTTGACCCTAAAGTTCCTTTAAAAAAAAAAAAAATCAACATCTAACCAAATTACAGGATCAAATATAATCTCACATCTATGAAAATTTACCCACCTTTGTCTTAAAAATTTAAGATTTAGGACTAAGATCAGTCATACTTAGTGCTTGGGGCGGAGCTGCTCCTAAGCTCCCAAGATGTAGCTCGTAAATGTAGATATACGTATGTGTACATGTGTGCTCCCACTCACCTTATTATATACATATATCTCTTAGTTCGCTGAGACTGCTATAACAAAATGCTATGGACTGGCTGGCTTAAACAACAGACATATATTTCGCACACTTCTGGAGGCTGGGAAGTATAAGACCAAGCTGCCAGAAGTTTTACTTCCTAGTGAGAACCCACTTCCTGGCCTTTTCTCAGTGTGTGCTTGTGGAGAGAGAAAGAGAAAGAGCTTTTGTTTTTCTTTTTTTCAGGGCACTGATCCTGTCATGAGGGCCCCACTTTCATGACCTCCTCTAAACCTAATTACCTCCAATATCATCACACGGGGGATTAGGGCTTCCAAAGTTTGACTTTTGAGGGCACACAAACGTTCAACCCTTAACAACATACATTTAGACATACTCACATTTACATCTGTATTTCTTTCTATATCTACCTCTCTATATTGATAACTATATTTATACTATCAGCAATCCAAATCTAATACCACACAGAGTTCATTCCATATTTGTAACTATTCTTTGACAGCAAGGAATCAAATTTACTTATTTGATCAACACCCTCCTACATATAACCAGTCGCCTGTTCTCACCTCTTTTCTAACCCCCATGGAAATTCCCTTCGCATCCTATTCTGAATCCAACACCCCACACTGGGCCACAACTGCCACTGTCTTTTTGCAGGAACACTCTCCTCACTCTGCTGGCCACTGACCAGGCTACTCTAATTGCCACCCCATTTGTGACATCCTCCTTACCCTGCTCTGTCTGCCCTCCTAAACTCTCTCTTTACCTTACTCAGGCTCCAGAGCCCCAGGCAGGATCATTGCCATTAGTGTCTTTACTCTGCTTTTGCTCGAACCTTGTGCCAAGTTGTGAAGTCCCTCCAGACCCACAAGGATGCCTACTTTGCTCAGCCCATCTATCGGCTTTTGGTCTGATTTGTTCATGAAGTAACAGGGAAAAAAAAAAAATGGAAGAGATAGAGGAGTAGGGGAAGAGATAGAGGAAGTAGAGGAAGAAAAGAAAAAGGAATGACAATAGGTTTTCAATTGCACATCAGCGTATGCTTAAGAACAAAACAAAACAAAATAGATATGCCTGGCAATAGCTCTCACCACTTTAAAATTCCTAAAATATTAAACATCGTTGGGGTCAGCATGTTCTATTGAGTGAACATTTCTATATAGATTTAGAGGTTAAAAAGCCACCAATAAAAAGTACACACAAAGGTTTTCAACATGATGTTCATCTTTAGGTTCTGCCTGGGTTCAATTTAAGAAGCTCTAAGTAATCATTTATAACATGAAAACAGCGTTCAGCAAGCATCTGTTGAAAATAGTTTATGGGAAAAAATATGTGGCCGGAAACAGAGATGCTACCAGGCTTAATGGATCAGACTTGAGATTTAAAGTCGGTTGGAACAGTAGTTAAGAATATGGACTGTGTAGCCAAATGCCCTGGTTCAAATCCTGGTTAAGACACTTATCAAACTGTATGATGTTAGACAATTTGATTAACATTATGTCTTTCAGCTCCCTTCCCTATAAAATGGGAATCATATCAATAACCACCTTATTGACTTGTTGTGAGGATTAAATGAGATAATTTTTCTAATTGGCTGAAGAGTTTCTGGCACATATTATTGTCTAAGTGTTTACTGCTATTATTGGGATGGGGTGGAGATGGCGGCCACTTGTTAAGAGTTTGCTAGTGTTAAGCAGGGAAGGCAGTCTGCCAGCCTGAAGTGAAAGGCATTTTGAATAGAAGAGATTTCTTAGAAGGCTAGATCAATGAGTGTGGATAAACAGAAATCTGGAAGCTAAGTCAGAAGGAAAGCTGTGTTATATGGGAAAGTTTAAATGACATTACAGTTTTGAGACAGGAATTTTGTCTGCTCATTGTGGTAAACAAGTTAAAAGGCAAGAGGGAGTTTTACACTGGGTTTGCTAGGGTAAGCACGTTTAGGCAGTTGGAGTAATATTTTCTACCATTGGATAAACTGTAATTATCAGCACTTATGAGCCAATCAAGTAGCTTTCTGATACTTCTCTGGCTTAGAATTACTGCTATTTTTACTTTCCAATCTCAAAATCATGTGTAAGTTAATATTTTAGATTTAAAATTTAAAAAGGGAAAGACATTTATCCTAAGATCTCAATCTCATACCTGGGATTCAAAAGATAAAAAACAAATCATCATTATTTATGACTTCCTGCCCAGCCCAATGTACTTTTGTGTAGTCCAGAATGGCAGTGTAATCCAGATTGGTGTGGACTTACTCAAATCTTGTTTCACTGTTTTTCTTACGTGTGTGACTTTGAGTAAACTGGATCTGAGTTACATTTCTGCAATTACATCTACCACATGGGGTCTTCTAAGAGTAATGGAGATAAATATATCCAATATTGCACAATGTTTGACCCATATTAATTAATGAAGCATAACAAAGAGGTAGTAGTAATGGCCTCTGTCTCTCCCCACCCCAGTAAAGGGCAAATGATATTGACTTTTAAGAGCCATAACACAAAACCTGTGCACAATATATCAGACATTTGCAGATTTGGTACTTCTGTGCTATTTGCCTATAGAAGAGAGTGAAGGAAAGCAAAATCTGCCATCGCAAAATATGTCTCTTTGACATAAGGATTATTTTGAGCTGATTATTTTTTAAGAAACTGCAGACACGGGAGAAGCTCTGAAAACAGAGTAAGAGTTACTCTTTTCTAAGAGATATTTACATTTATAAGGGAATATCCATTTGTAAGGGTGTCTCCCTTTCTGTACCAGGAAGAGATGGAGGACTCTAAATCTCTAGAAACTCTTAGCAATGGAGAAGGCTACTGACTTAAGTCTGCTTATTAACAATACTGTGTTTACCGTGCTTTTCCTGGTAACTTCCAACAACTTCCCCCCCCTTCCTGCCCCCCCTCCACATCTGTTGTCTTTAGCTGGATATGTTATTTAAGGCGGTGGCTTGGGCCATTTTGGAGTTATTCAGTTTTCCTGGGTATCTCCCACGTATGCAGGAAGTATTGATATATGTATTATTAAACCTCTGTTTGTTTTTCTCTGTTAATCTTTTCATTGCAGGGCGTGTCTCAGCCAAGAACTTAGAAAGGTAAACGTAAAGTTAGTTTTCTTCCCCCACAAGAGCAGTCAGCCCAACTTCTCCCTTTCCAAATTATTAAAGCTTCATTCTGATTTATATGTTTTATTCTTTTGGGGTAAATGACTCTCCATCTCTAAATCCAAACAATATGAATCTGTAAAGGGTGCAAGGCGGGTGACAAGTCCACCAATAGTATGGAAGTCTACAAGGTAGAGGCTGCTTGCATTGTGAAGCCTTTTAAAGCCACCCTGACCTTCCATATACTTTTGTTTTTTTTTTTAATTTCAGGAGACAGCTAGTATATATTTGTTTAATTTGAGGATGATTAGTCACAATGGGGAAAAAAACTATCATCTTAACCAGGAACATGACTTAGGTTGTCAGGAGGCAAAATGTACTACTCATTGGGTTGCTCTTTTCATTCATTTCTACTAGGATTCAGGCTGTGATTTGCCAAGGGTCCCAATACGGGATAATGATGTATCTAACAGCAATCAGATCTCCTGAGAATAATCTCTACTTTCAAGGGTAGAGTTAGCACTCAGGGTGTAATAAACCAAAATGTAAAACACTACTGGGAAAGACATAAATTTTAGCAAATAGGAATTTAGCAGGGTCGATTGAATGTGTCTGTGTCTCAGAGTAAGAGGGAGCCAACTGAGACAAACATCATGGTTCCCACATTCCTCAGCTGCTTCCTAATATCTATCAGAGAGTGAAAACATATTCTCTTCCTTGAAGGTATTGGCAATTACCCTTCACAGAGTAGCACATCAACAAATGGATCTTATTATACATAAGAAACATTGAAAATATCGAAAATGTAATTACTGACTGAGTACATAGCAGGTACCGAAATGGGCCAATCTTCATTACAACAGGAACCCTTACATTGGAACTTATATCCATGTATTCAAAGGATTCCCTAACAATTTTTTTCAATATGTTTTAAATGAAAGTCTATTCTATACAATAAAATTACACTAAAGTGCTAAGAATTTCCATCACCCCATAAAGCTTACTATAACATTTGAATTTTTGCTATTTATGAATAGCTATATCAGTAGTATACTACATTTACTTAATCAAAGTTATATATTGATACTATATTTGTCACTTTGCTGCTATGACAAGCAATTGCCAAACTTCAGACATTTATTTCTATTCATATCATGTGATCAGAGCTGTGAATCAACTGCTTTGGTCTCCCCTATGTGTCCTTTAATTCCAGAATTAAAGAGCACTCCCTATTTGTAACATAATATTTCTATAGCTTAGCGAAATGAGTAAGTGGACTGGTGGAAAACATAATGGCTTTAAAAGTCCCTGCTCAGATGTCGCACATGTCATACTCACTCACATTTCACTGTCTAAAACCAGTCACTTGGACAAGCCACAAAACAGTATCATGGAGATATAGATTCCTCCACCAAACATAAGGCAAGTCACAAGGCAAAAGGTAGGAATGGATAAGCCTCTTGCAGAAAAAAAAAAAAGTTGGGAATAACTATATAATCTATAATATATACTCAACATATATTCTTTAAATATCATTGGTATTCGCCTAGCCAAATGTCTTCATTTCTCAAAATTCACAAATGGTTAAGCAGTTTGAATCAGTTTTCATATTGTAATCAGACTGTGGGAATGGAAAAGAAAGAATCAGTTAGTTAAATTAACCAAATAGATTTTACAGTTAGAAACTTTTCCATACACTAAGAAAAAAAAAAAAAGAAAAAAAATAAGGCCTACCCTATAGGGTTGTTAAGAGAATGGACATAAGATAAATGAAACCCCAAAATATTGGATGCAGAGTACCATATATAGCAATAAATGTTATTTTCCATCTGGTTTCTTACACAGAATCAGTTATATGAAGATTTCTAGTCTTCAAAATATTCAGTATAATCAGATACATAGTATGTAGCAAATGAAATATTGGAATATATTTTGTTGGGCTACAACAGTGGAGATAAAGTCTGAAATAGTATCACAAGTTTTAAAAATTCATATATGCAGTCTTTCATTTTTTTTCTTACACAAGAGGATAAAGAAAAAAACAAGGGAAATGAGGACAGAACACTAAGGGCTAGGTTGAGCACATTTCATGCCATATTACATAAACTAAATTCTTTTTTTTAATTAAAGGATTTAAATTGCCGGGCAATAATTTTTTTAAAATTGCACTAAACAATATTGTTGCTATTGAAGATGTGAATAAATGAGTACTGCAAACAATACTGAATTTAAACATATATATTTACTTCTGTAGTTTAAAAAAAATCCTCTTTAAATTATATGCTCAGGGCTTCCCTGGTGGCGCAGTGGTTGAGAGTCCGCCTGCCCATGCAGGGGACACATGTTCATTCCCCGGTCCGGGAAGATCCCACATTCCGCGGAGCGGCTGGGCCCGTGAGCCATGGCCGCTGAGCCTGCGCGTCCAGAACCTGTGCTCCTCAACGGGAGAGGCCACAACAGTGAGAGGCCCGCGTACCGCAAAAAAAAAAAAAAAAACCCCAAAAAACAAACAAACAAAAAATTATATGCTCAAAAGAAATTCCTAGCAAGATTTATTTAGTATTGGGACTTCCCTGGTGGCACAGTGGTTAAGAATCTGCTTGCCAATGCAGGGGACACGGGTTCAAGCCCTGGTCCGGGAAGATCCCACATGCCGTGGAGCAACTAAGCTCGTGCTCCACAACTACTGAGCCTGTGCTCTAGAGCCTGCGACACAACTAGTGAGCCCACGTGCCACAACTACTGACGCCTACATGCCTAGAGCCCGTGCTCCGCAACAAGGGAAACCACCGCAATGAGAAGCCCTCGCACCACAACGAAGAGTAGCCCCCGCTCGCTGCAAGTAGAGAAAGCCTGCACGCAGCAATGAAGACCTAACACGTCAAGAGAGAAAGGAAGGAAGGAAGGAAGGAAGGAAGATAAAAAAAAAATTATTTAGCATTTTTAAATGTCTAAAATCAAAATGCTAAGATCTGTTCAATTGTTTATATTATTAACTGTGTGGTGCACTTACTTTGACCCCAAATGCCCACTCCATCTTTCCAAACTTTTTGGAAAAGAATCAATATAGAGATAAAGAAAAAAAGTATTCTAATCTTGGAAGTGATGAGTTAAATAAGTATGCAAGGGATTATATTATAGTATTCCATTAAAGAACAATGACCAAGACTGCCTTAATATTCCTTTAGCTTGACTAAACTTTATAGACAGGTTTCTTCCTGACTATAGGCCCCTGACCTCCCTTGTCCTAGAGCATTTACTTGCCACTGTAAATTCTTTCTCTGCCCCTTTGAAGTGTAGATTTTTTTTCCCAGTGTCCTGCCAGTTTTACAGGAGAGGAATAACTTTCTCAAGGACCTGGACACCATACCTTTGAAATGTAACCATCAAGAAAGGTAGGAACCTTTTCCCTGGTCTCTGTGGGATGATAGGAGCTTGATTAGATGAGAGCCAATTTGCAAACACTGATGGCTTATTCATATTGATCAACCCCCCCACCTAAAGTCCTTCAGTACTTCACCACCAGCTCATCCCAGTGCTTAAAATTCCTCCACCTTTTGCTTCAGGGGTGTTTAGTCCAGTCTCTCCCCCCTGTTGCAATAGTCTTGACTCTATTTCAGTAGCCTTGAATAAAGTCTTCCTTGCTCCATCCTGTGTAGTTTTTCTTTGACAACAGAAATAACTCTTTCCTAGACTGGTTTAAATACAGCCCTAACTAAGGATAGGGAAATATACTAGAATACCTCTTGAAGTTTTTAAACTCCTCAAAGGAAAGTCACAAACTGAAATGACTTTTAAGATCACTGAAAATGTCAGATGATACCTGCTCCATAATAAAACAAAACAAAACAAAGCAAACACTTAGCTATGGAGCCCTTATTTCATATCCCCCAAAAAACAAACTTTGAAAGTGACATCATTTGCTTCAGAGTGACTCACACTTCATGAAGCAGCCAAAGAAAATTAAATTTACTTGAAGCCACCCAAATGCTGTTTCACTGTATCAGTGTGTGGCAGAAATAATACTAAGGGACGTAAATCCATTTTCCGTTTTAGAAAGACAAGACTTTTTTAATGAGATGGAGTGCAGAGAGCAGCATTATCATATATTGTCATTGAAATATATTTCCCCAGTGGTTTTGCCCACAAAAGTATGAAATTGAGATGGAAAATAAAACAGGTGATACTGTAGACAGAAGGTTACTGAGTATGCATTATCAAAAATGTGTGACTTACTTAAACAAACAGTTGGTTTTCTGATTGATGGGAATTCAGATTAGATCTTTAGAAGTCCTGAATTTAAGGTGATGGAGGCCTTAATGCGTCAGAGATTCATATCAACTTTACTGTTTCAATCTACAGGCAAGATAAGCAATAAGTACATGAAGATAAGATGAGTCTTGCTTTTACTGGGAAAAAGAACAATAAAAAGAACTAAATAAAGGTGCTGTGGTTCAGGGTAAGGGAGTGAGAAGTGGACAAACCTCTCTCATTTCTGTGAGAAAATTGCAAATTCTGTGATGCTATATAAATTGCTTTGATATTCTTGAGGAACCGTTGGAGTTGGAGAGACATGATCAGTACCCACTTTATCTTTTGTTCTTTTTTCCAGGAAAGTCAAAACAACGCACATTTTATCCAAAGCATAAATAAGTAAAAAAAAAATAATCTTTCCAAATGGTTTTAAAAGGTACATCACCTTTTATTTTTCCTTCAGCTTTTTGAAAATGGAAGATATCAAGTTTAGGGTCCTGGTAAAGCGCTATTTTTAATGAAAAGTTGAACTTCAGAAATAGAATAACTTTGTTTTCAATCTCTCAGTACTGATTAATTAAAAAGGGAATTGTTTCTCTTTAAAAAAATCCATATATCACCTGTATACCTCTCCATTCATTTATCTATACACCTAACAAATCTCAGTTAAATATCTGTTATCTTCCTATAGAATATGGATATTTAGTAGCTAGCATAGTGTCTGGCATCTAACAGATATATACACATACAAAAAGAAATTATAGTTCAACCTAAAATTTATTATTTGTTTTTTTTTGCAGTACGTGGGCCTCTCACTGTTGTGGCCTTTCCCGTTGCAGAGCACAGGCTCCGGACGTGCAGGCTCAGCGGCCATGGCTCACGTGCCTAGCCGCTCCGCGGCATGTGGGGTCTTCCCGGACCGGGGCACAAACCCGTGTCCCCTGCATCAGCAGGCAGACTCTCAACCACTGCGCCACCAGGGAAGCCCTCAACCTAAAATTTATTTTTACTTTGTCATTTATTCTGGCCAAATACAAAGACTTACTATGTCTCAAAGAATACTGTATTCATCTTCTCAAAAATGGTAGGACAAAATTGATTGGAATATGCCAAGGGAACAATGAGCCATCCTGCAGAAGCAAAACAGGGATATTTCTTGCCATCTGCAGATTAGAAAGCAATTCCTTTAGCTATGAGCACATGGACTGGGTAGACTTTCTCTTGGAAAACATTTAATAAACTGGTAAATGCGTTTCCCTGAGTTCTGGGAGCAGCTCTAGCAAATTAGTAGAACCCAAGGAGGGGATCGTTGGAACCTCTGATCTATAGCCATTTGCTCAGAAGCACAGGTGATAACCTGGGTTTGTGACTGCCATCTGAAGTGTGTGTGGGGCAGGTGAGGGGCCAGACCTACGGGACGGAGCCCTTAACCTGTGGAATCTGACACTATCTCCAGGAAGATGACACTATCTCCAGGAAGATAGTATTAGAATTGAGTTAAATGTAGGACACTCAGCTGGTGCTGCAGAAAATTGCTTGGTGTGGGGAAAACCTTCACACATTTAGTGACCAGAAGTGTCAGAAGTGAAGTGTTCTGTTTGAATAGCAAAGGAGACACACAGGAAAGAAATACACAGTAAGGAAGAACTGGGTTTTTCCCCACCGAAGGAAGAAACTTGAGTTTTCCCTTTAAAGATGGAGATAGAGTTCAAAGAATTTCTCTTGATCCTTGTGATATTTTTCTTGTTTGTTAACAGCTTCATGGAGATAAAATTCACATGATATACAATTCACCCATTTAAAGTGTACAAATCAATTTCTTTAGTATATTCTAAGAGTTTGTACAGCCATCACTATAGTCAATTATAGAATGTTTTCTACACTTAAAAGAAACCCCATACACATCAGCAGTCACTTCCCATTTCCTCTGACCCCTTTAGGTCTAGACAATCACAAATCTACTTTTTGTTTCTCTATATTTGTATATACTGGACACTTCATATAAATGAAATCATACAATATGTAGCCTTTTGTGCCTGGCTTCTATTACTTAGCAAAATGTATTCACGGTTCATCCATGTGCAGCATGTATCAACACTGCATTCCTTTTATTTTGCTGAATAATACTTCATTTTATGTGCCTGTAGCATTTTATTTATCCATTCACCATTTAAAAGACATTTGAATAATTCTGCTTTTTAGCTATTATGAATATTTTTCCTGTGATATTCATATACAAGCTTTTGTGTAAACATATGTTTTTATTTCTCTTGAAAATATACCTAGGAGTGGAACTACTAGACCATATAGTAACTCTAAGTTTAACCAACTAAAAACATAGACTATTTTCCTAAGTGACTGCACCATTTTACAATACTATCAGCATTGCATGGAGGTTGAAATTTCTCCATATTTTCACCAATACCTGCTATTAAATGTGTTTTTAGTTATAGCCATATTAGTGTTTGTGACATGGTATCTTACTGTGGTTTTGATTTTGATTTCTCTAATAACTAATAATTTTGAGTATCTTTTATATGTTTACTGGTCATTTGTTCATCACTCCTGGAAAAATGTCTCTGTATCTTGTACCCATTTTGTACATAACCTATATGGTATTTTGTTGAGCTGTAGAAGGTTTTTATATATTCTGGATACTGGCATTTTATCAGGTATAATATTTGCAAATATCTTCTCCCATTCTGTGGATTACCTTTTCATTTTCTTGGTGATATCCCTTGAAGCACAAAAGTTTTTAATGTTGATGCCCAATTTATATGTTTTTTTCTTTGTTTGCTTTTTCTTTTGGTTGCTTTTCATATCTAAGAAATTTTCTAACCAAAGATCATGAAAATTGACTTGTATCTTTCTTCTAAAAGTTGTATAAATTTAGCTGTTGAATTATGTTTATGATCCATTTCCAGTAATTGTTAAATATGGTAAGGACTTAGAAGCATAAATTTATTCTTTTGCATGTAAACAGTTGTCCCTGCACCATTTGTTGAAAATAGCATTATTTTTTCATCGAATTGTTTTGGAACACTTGTCAGGAATCAATTAACCAATAATTGTGAGAGTTTATTTTTGAACTCCAAATTCTATTTCATTAATTTATATTTCTAGCCTATGCTAGAATCACACTATCTTGATATATCTTTGAAGTAAGTTCTTGAAATCAAGAAGTGTGAGTCATCCAACTTTGTTCTTCTTTTTAAATATTATTTTAACTGTTACTTGTCCTTCACATTTTCATATAAGTTTAGGACCACTTGTCAATTTTTTCAAAAAGATAGATGAGATTTTGATTTTACTGAGTCTATAGATGAGAACTACTGCCATTTTAATGATATTGTCTTCTTTTGAGTATTGTTGGGAATATCTTTGAGGTATCTTCCCGTTTATGTAGGTCTTCTTTGATTTTTTCAACAATATTTTAGGCTTCTCAGTACAAGTTTTGCACTTTTTTGGTTAACTTTAATTTTAGGCATTTCATTCCCTTTTACGTTACAGTACTTTAAATGGAATTGTTTTAATTTCATTTATGAAAAGAATTTAAAATTTATTTTATTCATATTAAAATAGAATTATTTAAACTTCATTTACGGTTCATTGCTAGCCTGTAGAAATATAGTTGATTTTTTACTTTGATCTTATATCGTGCCACATTACATCCTGCTGAACTGCTACACTAGTTCTAGTAATATTTAGTTGCTGAACATACTTTGTATAATTTTAATCCTTTTCAATTTATTGAGGCTTGTTTTATCATCTAACTTATGGTCTTTCCCAGGGAATGTTCCATGTGCACCTGAGATGAAAATATGTCTTACTGTTGTTGGGTGAGGTGTTCTATAAATGTCTTCAGGTCTAAATGGTTTATACCGCTATTTAAGTATTCTGTTTCCTGGTTGACCTTCAACCTAGTGGCTTCATCCATGCTTGAAAGAGTGGTATTGAAATCTCAGCTATTACTGTTGAATTATCAATTTCTTCTTTCAGTTATATCCATTTTTGCTCCATGTACTTTGCAACTCTTCTTTTTAGGTCCATATGTTTATAATTGTTTTGTCTTCCTAATTTATTAAACACTTAATCATTATAAAATGTCCCTCTTTATTTGTAGTAACTTTTTTTATCTTAAACTCCATTTTGTCTGATATTGATATAGCCATTTCAGCTATCATATGGTTGCAGTTTATATGCATATCTCCTCCCATCCTTTTACTTTCAACCTATTAAACACAGTTTGAATTTAAAGTATGTCTCCTGTAGAAAGCATACAGGTGGACAGTTGGATATTGTATTTTGTTTGCTTGTTTCTTAATTCTGTTTTACAATCTCTGCCTTTTGATTAGGTTGTTTCACATTTAATTTTATTATTGATGTGGTTGATTTTGCCTGCCATTTTGGTGTTTGTTTTCTACATATCTCACATCTTCTATTCTTCTATTCTTCCTTTACTCTTTTCTTTTTCATTAATTGAACATGATCACTTGTTCATCCTAAACTTAGTTGGATTAACTTCTGCCTAAATCTGTTGAATAGTTGATTGTTATACTAGAATTACTTATTTAGG
Source organism: Mesoplodon bidens (assembly GCF_964165515.1). Lineage (NCBI taxonomy): Eukaryota > Metazoa > Chordata > Mammalia > Artiodactyla > Ziphiidae > Mesoplodon > Mesoplodon bidens. The sequence continues at coordinate 45,939,273 of NC_138170.1, read as the reverse complement.
CAAAGAGTTTGCTAACCAAAATTATCTGAATAATACATTGATTACAAAGAAAACCCTAATAAATCCCTAAGAGTTGAGTCAAAATAATGCATAATTCAGAATGTCACTATTCAAACGCCCACTTCACAAAAGATTTTACATATATTTCATTGTGAATATTCAGTAATAGGATATTTACTGTGTTGACAAACTTTATTCTGTGCTTTCCCCATTGTCATAGAATCCATCTATTATGAAAAAAACCAGATAAATAAATAACATAAAATAAATATCTAGAAGTAACATGGGTTATCATTTTTAATTGTTATGGTACTTAGAATCCATTATGCACTATAAGAAAATATAAGACTTCTTCTGGGTTGAAATGGTTGTTTGATTACATCTTGCATTTGGATTAATTTAGAGTGATGTCTCAATTATATTTTGATTCCATGAATATTTATCTTGTGCCAGTGTACTACAGTGCAATTTGCTTGGATTTTAAAAAGTTATAGCCTCAATTCTTTCCTTTCTGAAAAAAGTGCAAGTTTAGTTTCTAAGCATAAAAAGAACTGAATTTTCAAGAATTTTATTTTTAGACTATAACAAAATGAGTAGAACCACTGCCCACATATAGAGACATGTAAACAACCTATCATTTCTAAGAAGATCACACATTTTTTCTCTCCTCAGTTGCATGTATTGAAACAGTTGGAAAATGAAGATTTTTGGATCACATTAACCCTATTTAGCACAGCCATGAGATTATTATGAATTCACCTGAAATGTAAGTGGAGCAGTTGACCAATGTCACTAATTATTTTTCAATCAATATTAATCAATTTTGAAACAAAATTTCTTTTATTAATTTTTTATGTTCCACAGTAAAGTGTAAACATTCCTTAAATAGGTCTTGAAATTTTCTCGTTAAACCTAGTCTTTGACATTTTATTTCTCTTTGAGTATTAAAAATAGAATCTTTCTACCATTACATTTATAACAGGTTACAGTGTTATATAAAAGTTTTTGATTTTTTGTTTTAATTGTATTGACACTCATCTTTTGAATGTTTTATTTGCAATAGCTTCTCCATTGTTTTGATTGGATTTTCTAGGCATATAATGACATCAGTAGTTAAATATAGGTACATTTATTCCTTTCCTAAGAATAGTTTTTTATTCTTATGTCTTGTCTTTACGCATTGTCTAAGACTTCCTAAAGAAAATGTTAATGGTAATGATAGAGGCTCCCCTTGTCTTCTTCCTAATTTATTTGGGAATGATTAGGCATTTTACCCCAAATCAAGAATTTAGACATGTTTTCAGAATGAACATAATCATGATAATTAAATGTTCTCATATTCTTGTTCTGTGTGAGGCTTAATTTTTAGTCAGAAATAATTTTGTTTTTTATTTTCTATCTCTTTCTTAGGGGGTACCTCTCAATGTGGTTTTATCTTTTTTTTTTGTTCTTTAATTTATTAATATTTTGAATTAAATTAATAAATTTAACATTGCTCTCTTTATTCCAAGAATGATACTGCTTGGTAATATTGTAATACAGCTGAAATTTATTTGATTTAGGTTTTTAAAAATTGTATTTAAGTCCTATCTTTGCCACTTTTTCTTGTTATATTTCTGGAATCTTTTTCTTTCCATATGCTGGGAAATGTGTTAAATAGTGCATGTGTATGTTTTTTCCTTGAATATTTGATACAATTTACATGTGAAACCACCAGGACCTGATTTCCATTCTTCCTCCTCCCTACCTTTTTTTGGTAAAAGTGAAACATATATACAGAATAACATAAAAATATAACAACAATCACTTATTTACTGACGATTCATAATGAACATTTTGTGCTCATCAAAATTCTGCAGTTTTGCTTCTTTTTTGCCTTCAGATTTTTTTAAATAAGAAAATAGAATATTTCAGATTTCTCATTGAAGTATCTTGGAATTTTTTAAATATATGGGCAATCATCTTTTCTAAAAACAAGTTTTTCCTTTTTCGTCCAAATGCTTCTTATTTATTTTTCTTAGTTTCCTTCCTCCACTAAGACCTGCAGTGGAATGTTGATAAGTACCGGTGATGAAGTATTCTTCTCTTGTTCCTGATGAAAATGCTAATAATGTTTTACTTTTAATTTTTTTGTTTTGATGCAAGTTTTATATATATATTATATATTTTTATGGTAAAATATATATAAGATTTAACATTTTAACCATCCTTAAGTATACAATTCAATGGCATTAAGTACATTCACAGCATTGTACACCCATAACCACAATCTATTTTCAGAACTTTTTAATGTTCCCAATCAGAAACCACACTGATATTCTGAGGACAGCCTGGGCTGGAAGTGATATTATTTTGAAAAGCAACATGGACTAGTGTATAGTAGCTCTATGAACAAGGTGTTAAGGTAACCAGAGCAAGGAGCAAATAAATTTGATTGACAGGTTTGAGAAATTACCAGGGGAAATGTGAAAAAAGCTTGTCTCTGAAACATGTGCAGATTAGAAACAGGTGAAGAAAGCAGCACAGAATATCACAGGCTATAGGGAGATTATAAACAAAGACTGAGAGGAATTGAAGTTCCTGCAATGTTTATGAAACTTTAAATAATCCAGTAAACAGTGAGTGAGGAAGAGTAGGTGAAATTGCAAGAAGCAAGATTTTAGAGGATTTTGAAAACCATATTACAGCTAGGCTTTATCCTCTTAGTCCCAGAAGTTTATTTGCTATTTTCCACCTGTTGCATGAAAATACCTACGTTTTGATGGATTTTTATGGTGATATTGTGGGGAGAGAAAAAGGAGGTAGCGACAGATGGGCACCAATGTTCCAACTGTGAAACACTGATTAGGGCAGTGGGAAATGGAAAGTATGTCCCAGGGGCTATTTTAGAATTCGACTCTCCAGAGCACTACACAATCCCTCAATCACCTTTCTTCCTCATGTGCCTTGCCATCACCTTTCAAACTGCTGCTCTCCTCGTTCCTTTCTGGGGCACAACTTGGATTATGCTATCTCCTGCTCAAAACTACTCATGTTCCTCTTCCATAACTGAAAGAAAAATAATCCTATCTTCTTACCTTGGCATTTAAGAGCCATAGTGATCGAGCCCCATTACCTTTCCAGACTTGTTACATTTCTACATTTACCTTGTGTTTCAATAAAAGTAGCCTCTTCCTTATGAAATAATCACCACAATCAAGGCATATACCTTAAATATATATATAATTCTTATTTGTCAATTTTACTTTCAATAAATCTGGAAAAAATAAGTAACAGCTGTTGCATAAAAAAATAGCCTCTCTCTCTAAAACTATTCTTTATTTTCTACTTTCTTTTGTCTTTGTTCAGCTCAGTAAAGTGCTACTAATTCTTAAGAACTCAACTCATATATCACCCCTTTAATAAAGATGCATCAAAATGCTCAATCAGATGTACCCTTTTCTAAATTCTCATGGTATTCTGCTCACATTTTTTCTTATGTGAAGAGTTACATTATATACTGTCTCCCATATGGGATCTCCATATGACATCTCCTATGTCTTCATTTCATATCCAAATTTCCCTGAGCACCAGTTATAGTGTCTTTCATAGAATAGATGCTTAAATGTTTATTGAATTAATAAATTACTCTACTTGTTTGTGTTCCATTATATTCAGTATAAAATTCAAACTTTTAGAGTGACCTAAAATGCCTTGACTGACCTGAGGTGTTTATCTTCCAGTCTCATCTACTGCCAATTATCTTTTCATTGGCCATCCATAGCAATCTTGTGCCCACCTTAGGACTTAATAATTACTGCTTCCTCTATACAGTAGTATGTTCCACTACCAGGTGGCTCATCAGCTGCTTCTTACCATTCAGATCTCAGCTTCCCAGTGAGGCCTTCCCTAACTGTCCTAATGTAAACTACCATCATTCCCCCAATTACACACAGTTACATCAGGTATTTTATTTATTTATTTGCTTTTGGTATTATCATTACCTAAATTTTATTTTAGACTTTTAAATTATTATTTATTTTCTCTATTTTTATAGTCTCGAAAAATATATGCTCTACTAGAACAGATATTGGGTCTGTCTGGGCCACCCAAGTATCCCTCAGGACTATAATAGTTTTTAAACCTTAGTACTCAGTCCATACATGTTTGTTGAAAGAGTTAGCCATATTATATCTTTCAAATCCTTCTACTAACTTAATCTAAAATGCATAGTAAACTGGAGATGGGAATACATAAAGTGATTTTATAATTTCTTCCTGCCAAGCCTAGTTTCTCCCAACTTATCTCAAGGGATCAGCTGATCAAATTATTTTAGAGGGATAGCCTGTTTAAGGGTTCACTAAATATCCAATTGGCATAGTGATCAAATCAGACCTTCCCACTTGCAGTCCACCAATGGTGTGAAATTCTCAAATCAATTATCTTTCCATTTGAGAGAACATGCTAACATGACTTGAAAAGCAATCGCAGAAACTGGTTTTCACAGCAGGTTAAAATTATATACATTAGCTCTAATATGTATCTGCAATTGTGTTATCTCTTTCCCATTTCAAGTGTTATATTATCCTTTTCATTTGGCTTTATATTAACTAATTTTAATGTTCTATATATACTTTACACTATTTGAATTTTTTAACCTTTTGCTTTTATCATGATTCTTAGATTGTTAAATTACAAATCATATGCAACAATTTGGTCAGATTTAGATGATAATATCTGTGATCAATGAATCTTAGAAGAAAAGGTGAAGAAGATCACGTTATCTTTTTAACTCCCTGAAAGTTTCTTCTATGAAAGCAATAACAAATGTTATTCTTTACCCTTCTCTATTGTAAATGAACAAAAATACAGTGTGAAATAGAGGGTGCAAACATTATATTAAGAATCCAAACATTAATACTTAAAAACAGTACATGCTTTTAATGGGCACTCACAATGCTAAACACTTTGCACACTTTCATTTAATTTTCATAACATCCCAATGAATATATATTATTATTAATACCTCATTTTCACATGAGGAAACTAAGGCCTAGAGAGGTTTAAAAAATTGCCAGTGTCATACAACTAATATTTGAAAATTTTTTCATTCAAAGGTAGACCTTTCTTCTTTAAGATCCATGTTGTAAACCATTGAGTCATACTGCAATTTTATTACAACTGTGCCAGCAAAGAGGAGGAATGTCGCAATCTTCCAAAGGTCCACTGGTGCTTATCCACAGTTACAGTTATTGCGGAACATTCAAAAAATCCCACAACTAACCTGCAGAATAGGCCAAAGGATCAGGGCTCAGTATTTTTTAGTATTCACACTTTTATGAATACATAATATGTTATGTTTTACATACATTGCCTTATAATCCTTAGTGTCTGTAAAATCTGCATTAATTTCCATATTTTACCTAGTCTACCTCAATGCCAAATAACTACTAAAGAGTTTGTGATGTAGAAGAGGTTAATTAATATATGCTAACTCATGCCAAAGCAAATATATATATATGTAAATATATACATATATAGTATGTGTGTGTGTAAAATATTACTTAAAATTGATGACAACAAAAAAATTTAGGCATTATAATTTCCATTTTACAAAGGTAAGCAACAAACAGCCACATTAACATAGGCCTTCAATGAAGGGTCAAATAAAAGAGAAACGATAACAAATTATTTAGTGGAAGAGGGTAAGAGTTCCCTCCCCACTGAGGTAAAGAGAGAAGTCTGGTCTGTGCATGGCATTTTAGCTAGGGTGGAAAAGGCCATTTCAGAGGTAATCACAGTTGCAAAAGCAGGTGCCAAAGTTGGGGGAGTAATAGTATATCATATAGTTAGCTGCTCAAGAAATAGCATTAGCACAGTTAAACACAGATGACAGAATCTGCTTTGCCCTTTAATTTGTTTTGATCTTTTCTTTTTAACTATTTCTTTTTTTTAAACAAAGAGATTCAGAATCTTCCAGAATTAATGTTTATAAACTGAAATATCAATCACTTTTTAATTTATTCAATACTATCTTTCCTCTGAAATATATTTTCTTACAGATTTTTTAAAATGAAAAAAACCTGCATGTTAGTATTGATTCCTCAAGGACTCCTATCTTAACTCCTGTATTGATTGAACTATTTGAAAAATCATATTATGGTCCAAGCAAAAGTAATTATAAAATTATCTTCTATTTTTGGAGGAAAATTAAGTTGATTTATGGTTTAATTATCTCTGTCATTTTATATAGTAGCCTGGGATAGCATTTCCTCTGAATGACTAATAAAAAATATAGGCTTGATGAGTCAAATAGATATTTAAATATAAAACAGTCTGGGATACATTTAATATCAAATTGGATAAAAGTACTAACTGATACTGAGAACTGGAGTAAAAAGTCAAATAAATGAATGTAAATTTTTTATAACATTATCTATTACTTGGGGAAATTAGGAACACAAACACTTAAAATAAATCTTAAATAGACACATTTAGAAGTTATAGAGGAAGACAAAATAATGTAAAATGCCAATTAATACACAGTCACGTCTATCTGACCATATAATTAGGCATATATGTGCTTCTGAAGCCATTTTCTCATTGGGTATTAAACAGTCCCAATGTAAAATGTCTCGAGCTCCTCCTTCATAAGATATTTCATAGTGATAAAAGATACAATGCAATGGCATCTTTATTTCTGCTCAGAAAAGTCCATTTTGGACTATAACTAGGAAGTTACTTTTCATACTAACTAATCTCTCTATTACTAAATAATAGGTAAACACAGGCAGATATCCAGGCATAAGACAAAGTTTATCACCATACCCTTAGGAAAATTTAGTAAGTAGTACTAGTAGGCATTTGCAGAGCATATTTAAGAGAAGCATATCTTTCTTATTATAATAGTGGATAAAGATGATATTTAAAATTAATTTTAACATATTGACATTTAAAAATTCTATAAACAGTAACAAAGGTTTTATTCAAAGGCATGGCTCTCCCAGGACATTTTGGGAAGTACAACAACAGGTGACATGTAGAAGAGAATCAGAAGATCTTGAAATGCATGAAAAGAAAATGCTGGATGAGAATGGAAAAGAGAAAATCTCCAAATTGCATTTGGCCATGGGTTATCACAAAATCTCAATATAGAGGATTTAAAATAAAATTATATAAGAATTCTGCTGCATGTTTATTTAATTTTGCTGCATATGATGTATGTTTAACAGTTTAGTGCAACTAATCTTTCTGGAAGGGTAATATCAGCAAAATCCAGTTAGGCCAACCCATCCCCACTGTACATCCACCAGAAGTAGAGGCTGATCTGCCCACAGTGATAACAAGAGCAGAGCCAAGTAGGCCAACCCATTTCTCACACCACACCTTCTGATAGCCTGCCAAGAATGGCCAAGTAAATACCAGGCAGATACCCATCTCAACAATGGCAGTCCCATCTGCCTCAGCAGCAGCAACAGCAGGATTCCTGACCCACAGGATACATGCACAGGATGACAGCCCTGCTCTGCTAAAGTGTCAGCATTATCAGGCTCCCTACCCCACACCTGGGACAGGAGGTGGGTCAATCCACCCACAGTGGCAGCATCAGCAAAGTCTGAGTGGGGTTGCATACCCAGTTCATTCCCACTGGGAAGCCCAAATGGTACCTGTGTACAGCACAGAAGAACAAAACACATCAGAAAAATATCATTACCAAGTCTCTGAAAACTAAACTGTCATTTGGATTGCAGTTTACAAAAGTAGTCAAGGACCTACATACTATGCCTAATAGTGTGACCACCTGCTACAATAAAATTTTAGATAGGATAATGAGTCTTCTATGATAATATGCAAAATGTCAAGTATACAATAAAAACTCTCTTATAGTATCAAGAACTAAGAAAAATACAACTTGAAAAATAAGAAGAATCCATTGACACTAACACTGAGATTATTCATCTGTTAGAATTATGTGACAAGGATTTTAAAGCAGTCATTATAAAAATGCTTTAAGAAGTAGTTACAAGTTCTCTTGAAACAAATAGAAAATCTTACAAAATAAATACAAAAAAGAATTTTATAACTGAAAAATATAATAACCAAGTAAAAACCTTGCTGCGTGGTCTTAGAGTAAAGTAGAGATAACACAGGATAAAATCAATAAGTTTGAGGAAAGATAAATGGTTTATCCAACCTGAATAATCATATTAAAAACTTCAAAGCTTTTGCACAGCAAAGGAAGCCATAAACAAGACGAAAAGACAACCCTCAAAATGGGAGAAAATATTTGCAAATGAATCAATGGACAAAGGATTAATCTATAAAATATATGAACAGCTCATGCAACTCAATATTAAAAAAACAAACAACCCAATCCAAATATGGGCAGAAGGCCTAAATAGACATTTCTCCCAAGAAGACATACAGATGGCCAAGAAGCACATGAAAAGCTGCTCAACATCACTAATTATTAGAGAAATGCAAATCAAAACTACAATGAGGTATCATCTCACACCAGTTAGAATGGGCATCATAAGAAAATCTATAAACAACAAATGCTGGAGAGGGTGTGGGGAAAAGAGAAGTCTCTTGCACTGTTGGTGGGAATGTAAATTGATACAGCCACTATGGAGAACAGTATGGAGGTTCCTTAAAAAACTAAAATTACCATATGATCCAGCAATCCCACTACTGGGCATATACCCAGAGTAAACCATAATTCAAAAAGACACATGCACCCCAATGTTCATTGAAGCACTATTTACAATAGCCAGGTCATGGAAGCAACCTAAATGCCCATCGACAGATGAATGGATAAAGAAGGTGTGGTACATATATACAATGGAATATTACTCAGCCATAAAAAGGAACGAAATTAGGTCATTTGTAGAGATGTGGATGTGTCTACAGATTGTCATACAGAGTGAAGTAAGTCAGAAAGAGAAAAACAAATATCGTATATTAACGCATATATGTGGAACCTAAAAAAATGGTACAGATGAACCGATTTGCAGGGCAGAAGTTGAGACACAGATGTAGAGAACAAACGTATGGACACCAAGGGGGGAAAGCCACGGGGGGGTGGGGGTTGGGGTGTGATAAATTGGGCGATTGGGATTGACATGTATACACTGATGTGTATAAAATTGATGACTAATAAGAACCTGCTGTATAAAAAAGTAAATAAAAAGAAAAAAAAAAGATTTCCTATCACTGAGAAACTGTAGTAGCAAAGAAATTAGTTTCCGTAAGTATATCCAGCCATGAGTGTAGATGGATGAAACACTGGGATGACCCAATAAGCTAATGGGTGGGAATGTAGGGAGCAGCAAGTGAGAATTCCATTTGGATTGGCAGAGGTTATGTGCTGATTAGTATGAAGTCTAGTTTGACAGACCACATGTAAAAGGGAGAGCAACACACTGAAACATGTCCAGGAAAGCATCATACAACTATGTAATGGTAGGGGAAAAAAGCCTCATGAAGAATCTCAAAAATAACCTGGGGCATTCTCAACTAAAATGGCTGAGTGATGCCTTCAAAATAACCATTAGTACAGGATCCATGATTAGGATGAATCAGTTGACTAATATGGAAACAAAAGACAAACAATAAGGAAGGACTTGACCAGTTAGCTCTATTGTTGCCAGAGAAGCAGTGGGTGAAAAACCAGTGTCACCCAGTCTGTACTTTTGTGTCCTAGACCCAAGGACTCCATTCCTAGCTGCTGAATCCTATAAAAAGATAGGAAACTAATTAGAGATATGCAAATGGATTGATATAAACTCATCAGTCTGCTTCAGAAACCATTTCCAGACCCAACTCCTGAACCCTGAGATTTTTAAATAGAATATGTACTTGTGATGACTACCTAGAAGTAACATGCATACATATAAGTTCAGTTAGATGTGAGAAGTTACTTTTAGGCTTATTTAATTGCTTTGAGATGTGGAATACTTCTTTTCCTTAAAATCCTTAAAGTCCTTTCCTTGATGATGAGGTTCAGTGACAGACTTCTTAAGAGACAGAAGAGGAAAATCCATTTATGGAGACTGTATTCTAGTACAGTCTCTAGTTTTACTCTAGTAAAACTAATTTTACTCAAGTTTCCTTAAGGAATTTTGTTGTTATGCAAAGTGCCAGGGACTTGATATTAAAGTTAGGATTTTAAAAGTATTCTATACTGATGTGTAATTACATGGCTAAGAAGGATTAGCTGTTGTTTACAATTTTATTTTAAAATTCTCTTACTAGTGTTCATTTCAAACACAAGAAATAAATGCCAAATGAAGACTGAATTAATCTAGTAACTGAGTTCAGAATATTCACTAAAGTCGCTATGTGGTTGTGACCATTAATCACACGTAATCTTGACACTATATGCTAGTGGTTGATGGGTAGTAAAATCTGCAGCCATTCAGTTATTTGGAAATTATATATCTGATAAGGGATTTATATTTTAAATATATGAAACACAACTAAATAATAAAAGACAAATAATTCTATTTTTAAATGGGCAAAGGATCTGAAAAGACATTTCTCCAAGGAAGATATACAAATGGCCAATAAATACATGAAAAAATACTTGACACTATTAATCGTCAGGGCAATGCAAATCAGAGAAACAATGAGATACCACTTCACACTCACTAGAGTGGCTATAAGCAAAAAGTTAGATAATAATAAGGGTTGATAAGGATGTAGAGAAATTGGAACCCTCATACACTACTGATGGGGATGTAAATATGGAATCACTTTGGAAAACAGTGTGGCATTTCCTCAAAATGTTAAATATAGAGTCACCATATGACTCAACAATTCTACTCCTACCATATAACCGTGAAAAATAAAACACAAAAAAATTCTTGCATACAAATATATATAAATAGCATTATTCATAATTGTCAAAAGATAGAAACAAACCAAATGTTTGTTAACTAACAAATCAATAAAGAAAACATGGTAATTCATATAATGGAATAATATTTGGCCACAAAAAGGAATAAGGTACTAATACATGTTACAATGTGAGCGGACCTTGAAAACATTAGGCTAAGTGAAATAAGCCAGTCATAAAAAACCATATATCATATGATCTTATTCATATAAAATGTCCAGAATAAAGAAATCTATAGAGACAGAAAGATTAGTGGTTGCTTAGGACTGGGGTGGGGGGAAGGATGGGGGAATAGGGGGAGTGACAGCCAAAGGGTAAAGCTATGGCGTTTCTGTTTGAGGTGATGAAAATGAGTTAAACTTTACTGTGGTGATGGTTGCACATATCCATATGAATATACTAAAAAACACTGAATTGTATAATTTAAATGGGTGAATTCTAGGAAATATGGATTACATCTCAAAAAAGATGCTCCAAAGGGAAAAAAAAAAAGAGGAAAAAGAAGAGGAGGTGGGGAGGATAGAGAACAGAAGAGGAGGAGAAGAAGAATGAGGAGGAGGACAAGGGGAAGGAGAACAGGGAAAGGGAGAAGGAGAAGAAATGGAGGAAGAGGAAAAAGAAGAAGGAGAAGTAGAAAACAAAAGAAAAGTTTGCAGTCACTCAGTTAATTCCTCACATTTTCTAAGCTTGGTGGGGAGCGGGGAGGGTGGGAAAAAAGACATATCCTGCCCAGCTAGGCAAATGCATTAAAACATAGCAATGTGAAACAAGTAGAGTACTCCATCCTTTAGAAATTAAAAATGACTTACTGACAAGAACTAATGTGATAATGCCCTTCATGTCAGATAATAAAAGACAGGAGAGAAATAGAATGTACAGCATCTGATAAAGCACTGAACACTAAATATGTAAAGATATTTAGTATCAGAGACATGCGATGCAGAAAAATGTTGGATGATACAGATACATCATAATTCTGTAAACAGTTTCAATTATAATTCACTTGCAATCCTACACTAATTTTTTTGTTTTGATTCATTATGTTTCCTGCACTCTCAGTTAGGTTTTCAATGGATATATAACAAAGTAAGAATTCTGAGACCAGAAATTTTTTTTAATTAAATGAGTTAATTTCTAGTTAATTACAATGAAGTATAACAATTTACAGGGCGAGTAGATAATATAAATGTATTGAAACAGAACTTCATTAGGCTTTCATATATTCATTTCTATTTAATTATAACTAAATCACCACCATTTACTGTCGAGTTGGAAACACTTGCAAATAATAGCCTGGTTAGTACTTAATTAAAGCACAATTCTATGGAAGTCCCTAATAAAAACAAATGAATTAACTAAGAATAAATTTGTCACTATAAGTACTAGAAGAGTTATTATAATTATGTTATTATTTCAATCTAATATGCAGAAACATTTAAAAACTTGTAGGCTTAAAACAAAAAAGTTGTATTTAAAAAGTTAATTTTGCTATCCTAAGTGTTTCTAATATCAGTAAAGTATTTTGTTTTAGACCATTTGTCATTTGAGCCATTTTGTATTGATACTAAATTCTCCTGGCCCCTAACTGAAAGATATTTCAAGAGTTATAGATGAAAATGAAGCATAACTAATTTAAAGTGACTGGATTAAAAACATTCATCATCATAACGAAAACTACAATATACCATACTGGAAGAAAGTTTGAATTCAATTTTCCCCATTCCAAAAATGTTACCTTTATAGGAGATTTGTTTATTCATGATACTAAGCTTATGAAAAAACATGAATAATAAAGTGATTGTAAATTGATGTGTTCCACAATGACCTTTATTTTCAAAATATGGTATCTTTTGTACAAAGTAAACTTACTGTAGTGTGACAAACACACTGATGATCTCCAAGACTTAAATTTTGTATGATAATTTTTTTCCCTTGGTATTTTGAGAAACTTTTTGGCAAGTTGACCAAATTTTGCAGCTAATTCATGTATTTGAGCATAGAGAATACAGAATGAATCTTTGTCCTTTCTTTTTAATCCTTCCTAACATCTCAGTACAATGTTGTGCCCAACATTGCCCAAGAATTAACAGTCACTTAGTTGATCATGTCTTAGTCATTAATCAGTGAGATTTGGAAATAGAGTGGTGCAGCTTTAAACTCATGACTGCAATTCCTGGAAGATGCCAGAGCTCTCATCACTTGGAGCCTCTGCAGGGATCTGGGTGACATGTTCAAATCTAGGTTTCTCTATCCTCATTGGTCTCTAGCAACCAGAAGCTTCCACTTGGTCATCTCTATCTTCTGAGGTGGATTTTCTTTCTTGCCCTCCTAGATAATATCCAGATTGCTGCCCTGGTTAACTTTCTAATTTGTATCTGGATGTACTCTTGTGGAGTCACAGACTTCCTAAGATCTCTTCCTGCTTCACTGAATTGGAATCCTATTTAAAGATTAACTGCATTCCTCAGAGGAGTCCCCTCTCCTGGCATCCTCTTTCTCCATCTTCATCTCTTGAAATGTATACTTAGCATTAAGTCCAGGTTCAAACTTTAAAGCCATAGTCAGGGTTATTCCCTCTCCTCCCCTCTATATGCTATATCACTGTGCTTCTAAATCAAAGTAAGCCCATTTAAATACAGTGTTGTGACATATGTTTAGGCATGAATATTCTCAGTTAGAACTTGAGGTCCTCAGGATTCTTTCTTTGTGTTTGGTCATGAAGTGCTGTCAGACAATGTCAGGTGAGCTAGAATTGCTCATAGAGGAAAAAATATGAGTCAAAGCATTTGGAATGCTTAGGAAGAATACAAGGAACCAGCTAGGACAATTCTGAAAGTTTGTTTTTCCTATATAAGTTTGGTAGAAGTAAAAAAAATGAAAACCAAAGGAGGAAAGGAAATATAATAAGCACTCAAAAACTGTTGAATGAATGGATTAATAATGAATGAATGAGTGACTGTTATTGTCATTAAAGGATAATTCCAGGAAATGTAATTCAGAACAATTTCAAAATATGTACAAAGCAATAATAATTGTGCATAACATGCATGGACATCTGTCTTTCCCCTCTAATCTCCTCTCATTCTTGGTTAAATGGATCTTTCTACCAATATATACAACTTTATTTTTATATTATGGTTATGTTTCTAGCTATTAGAATATTTTTCTTTTTCAGATCTAAATAATGAATTGATGTCTGGTTGTGTGGTTACATATCCTTTAGCACTATGAAGACAATAGGAGATGCAGCAGAAAAGATGGAAGAAATGGATTCTGACACAACTAATATTGTGCCATTGAAAAGTAGTTTACTATATATCTTGAAACATTGGTGGGTAAATTTCCATAGATAGCTCCTGAAACTTTGCTATTTGGATATCTGGGATATAGATAATTCTGCTTTTCATCTTTGACAAAATATAAAATGTAAGCATTCAGAACATAACCTTTAATCTGCTACCATCTAAATATTTCTAGGTCCTTTGGCTTTCCAAATTTCCAGAATTCCAAAATATACCTACTAAATAATAGATTTCACCTAACCACACCCCTTTGTCTATTTGATCTATAAATTATTTTTGTTTTACCATAGTGGGAGAATAAACCATTTCTAGAAAGAACCAAAGGATAAAGCATTGAAATATTAACCTGGGGCCTTAGAATTTAAATCTTTTTTCTGCCAGTCTCATTCAGTGACCTATGGAAAATTATTTAACTTTTTAAAAACCCCTTCCTGTAAAATGAAGATACTGGTACCTTTATCAAAAGTATATTATGGGAATTACATTATGCAAATAAAGAGAGCATAGTGACTGCTGTGTGGTAAGTGCTCAGTGAATGTTGGTTATTCATTTTGTTATTCTTAATGGCTCTCAGGAACAGACAGCTGCCACAGTATCAACTCATTTGTTGCTTAAAAATTTATATGTTAGAAAACACAGGTTTGGAAATATTAACCATATTTAATTTATCAACATATAATTTTTATAACTTTTTATTTTGATATAATTTAACATTTACAGTTAATTTGCATGATTTGTAAAAGGATCATCACATACACTTTACAGATTCACCAGTTGTGTTTATTTTGTCCTTTTTGCCTTATGATTCTCTCTGTCTTCATGTGTGTGAATACATATTTTTTAGAAAATAATTATATATAATAAATTGTGCATTTATATATAATTATTAGTTATATATACTATGCATATAATAGTAGTTTAGAAAATACTCATAATATATAATATAATATAATATATATTTTCTAAACTTTTTGAGAATAGGTTGCATACATTGTGATGCATTACCCCCAAGTTATAATGTATCTTTCCTAAGAATCTGAATATTCTCTTACAGAACCAAAATACAATTATCAAAATCAAGTAGTTTACCATTTATACAATACTATTACCTAATTCATAATACATATTAAAATTTTATCTATTGTGTCAGTGATGTCCTTTGTAGTTTTTATTTAAAATTTTCCCCTTAGTCTAAGAACCTCTGTAGTCTCCATTAATGTGGAACTGAACTTTAACCTTTCTTTTTTTAAAATATTTTTTAATGATATGGACACTTTTGAAGAGTAAAGGAGAGTTATTTTGTAGAAGGTTATTAAATGTGGGTTCTGAATTTTATTATGATTAGATTAGCATTATGCATTTTTTCCAGGAGTACCACAGAAGTGATGTTATTCCCTGTTTAGGATATCATATCAAGAGGTGCAGGATGTCTGCACATCCCCTTACTGATTATGTTAACTTTGTTCACTGGAGTGAGTTGGTATCTAAGTTTCTTCACTTAGCAGTTACTGATTTTATTTCTGCATTTAATAAGTAATTTGTGAGTAAATAGTTTGAGAACTTTGTTGTTACTCACCAGACTTTTCCCTATTAGTTTTAGCATCCATTGATGATTCTTGCCAAGACAAATGACTGTTCTGGTAATTGCCAAATTATGATTTCCTTATCTGTCATTCCTTGTGCCTTTCCTGAAGAGCTTTCTGTTCTCCTCCATGTATTTATCTACTCTTTAATTTACATATATCATTATGGACACATAGATTCTTATTTCATTCGCAATATAATCCATTACTCTGTCTTAATTTTGATTCTCAAGTTGTCTAGAATTTAGCCAGTGAGAATCTCCTCAAGCTGACTACTGTGTCTTTTTGACACGTTCTCACATTCTTTGAGAATTTCCTTTCCTTCTCAATCAAAAAATTTTTCTGCCTTATCTTTTACTTTCCAATTCCATCTCTATAATTACCTTTTTTTCCAAGGAGCCTAGACTCCTTTCAAGGCAAAATGATATTTTGTAACCAAGAACATTGCCACTGGAGCATTATTTCATTTAGGCTCCCTCAATGGCAGAGCTAGAAAGTGTCAGTGTGTGAATGCAGATATGAGCTTGTCTCTATATCTTCTTCTATATCTACCTTTATATACTAAAGTCATAAATTGATACTGATACCTCCAATTCCAAACCAACAGCATACAGTGCCTTCTAAATATTCTCCCTTCAGTATTTGTAATTCTCTTTCCAGTCAGTGAGGAACCTGGCTCCAATTATCCTTAATATATGTTTATTCACTCAATCATAGAAAATGCAGAAAACGGTTTCAGAATTGCTGTTCTAGATCACTGTGAAAAGCAAACCTACTAATAGCCATGGATTGGTATTTATTTACAGTTCTTTTTGTCTTTAAACTGATAATAGTATAAAAACAAAATTTTAAAATAAGAGGCTTAATTCTCCCTGATAAAAATAAGGACAGAAACATTCCTCCCTCACCCATTTTTCAGAACATTTTCTTTTGTAAACTTGTAGTTATGACTGTAGGTAAATATATATATATATATATATATATATATATATATATATATATATATATATATATATATTATTTTTTTTAAAGCTTCTTGACAGTTTTACAGTCCAGGAAAGTTTTTCTCAAGGACTTTAAGAATATATTC
This sequence comes from Mesoplodon bidens, assembly GCF_964165515.1. Taxonomy (NCBI): domain Eukaryota; kingdom Metazoa; phylum Chordata; class Mammalia; order Artiodactyla; family Ziphiidae; genus Mesoplodon; species Mesoplodon bidens. Next base: position 45,922,422 of record NC_138170.1, on the reverse strand, counting down.
TTTTTAAATGTGAACAAACAACAAGGGAGATAATGCCTGTATCTCCCAGTTTCTGTGGGAGCCTAGGAGCCTAACTTTAGCTGACACCTGGTTCCAAGTTGCAAACCTACCTTCTTTCATTAAGATAGGAGTTTATTTTTCTTTTGTATAAGGCCAATTAACTAACACAGATGGTTACCCCAATTACCAGGTAAATTTAGGATGAACTGTATGTACTAAATGATGGTATCAAGTCCTTTTACTTAGGACTAGTTATTGTTTATCTGGAGAACGTGTCTGAGATGGATGTTATATTATATGCTTGGTTATATAAAAGGGTGAGATTCCTTCCTGTCTTTGCAGTCTCTTAATGGACTGCCTGTGATGCACACCATACTCTGGTTTAATGCTTATTCAGTAATAAAACTGTTTTTTTTCCCCCACTACCTTCATGGAGGGTTTTCTGGGTTGAAAGAAGGTTTTGTTTTCAATTCTATTTCCCCAGCAGTAGTCAATACTGTGTTCAAAAGTTACTTGAGTTAATTCTTACTTCCTCTTAGTGTGATTATATATTAATTTGAAATACAATTAAGTTCATTTATTTCTGTTTGTATTCTATTTTAATTGTTTCTTTTCCCCGTTGTTTATTTTTGAGTATGTAAAACATCAGTTGTTCCAAAGTTGATGCTATATGAGAAGTTTTATGCAAACAAGTATAATCCCATACTTCAAATCCTTCAACTTCGTTCCTACCAATGAAACTTAACCAGTATCATTAATATCTGCTTCTTGTGCGTTTCTCTTTGCACAAGTAAGCAAATGTGTATTTTCTTATTTCCCCTTCTTTCTTACACAAAAAACTAGCATACTACATATGCTCTTTTATACTCTGCTTTTTGTACTTAATACATATAGGAAATCTGTATATCAGTTCATTGAGATCTCCCCCATTCTTTCTTATGATGCATTGTACTAACAAAGTGTAAACATACTAGTTGGTTTAACCAGTATTCCATATGTGGACATTTAGGTTGTCTACAGTATTTTGCAATTACCAACAATTCCAGAAAAAATAACCTTTTGCATATACATTTTCATATTGTTGGAGTTGTATCTTCTTGGCAAATTCCTGCAGGTGGGATTTCTGGGTCAAAAAGTAAACATATGAATAGCTTTATTTAGATAATGCAAAACTCCTCTCCATAACGGTTGTACCAATTTGCATTCTCACCAGCAATGTATGAATCTGCCTATTTTCCCACAGCTTCAACATTATAATGTATTATCAAATATTATATTTGTGTCAATATGATAGTTTAGAAATGGTAATTTGGTGTAGTTTTTTTTGTGTGTGTGTGTGGTACGCGGGCCTCTCACTGTTGTGGCCTCTCCCGTTGCGGAGCACAGGCTCCAGATGCGCAGGCTCAGTAGCCATGGCTCACGGGCCTAGCCGCTCCGCGGCATGTGGGATCTTCCCGGACCGGGGCACGAACCCGTATCCCCTGAATTGGCAGGTGGACTCTCAATCACTGCGCCACCAGGGAAGCCCCTTGGTGTAGTTTTAAATTGAATTTTTCTTATAATGAGAAGTGAACATCTAGTCACAAGTGTAAGGGCCATTCGTATATATTTTACATAAATTGTTTATGCCTGTTGCCTATTTTTCTATTTGGGTTGCTCTTTTCATTAGTCCTTTATCTCTGTTAAATATTGTAAATATTATCTTCCAGGTTGTTATTTGTCTTTTGACATTGCTTAAGGTATGTTGCAGGTTGGGTTCCTCAGGAAGCAGATAAAGACTGAGATAGAAATTAGCATGTAGAAAGCTTATTAAAAAGTTCTCTTGAGATCAATACCAATGGAGGGAAAAGAGTATGTTCTACTGTTTTCTAGGCCTACATGTCTCTTGCTTTGGATCATTTCACGTATTTCAGAAATCAATAAGAGCAATCATTAAGAATAACAACAAAAGGAAAAACAATAAAGGAAAGCCTAATACTTTATGCCAACATGCCCGCATTCTTTTTATCATGGCTATATTTAAATAAATGGCAAAAACAGCCGAAAGATCAAGTCCTGATAATCATAGAGGTAGTAAGTTATTGTGGGATTTACTCACATATATTTAGATGCAATATGTTCAGTTTGGGAATAACAATAGAATCAACCGAACAGAAAGAGACATCCTCAAAAACACTCAAAGACCTCCAAACACTCAGAATTAAATGGCCGTTATCAATTGCCTTTATTAACTCATTTGTTTAAATATCTGCAAGCAGTTCTGAAGTCATTGCTAGGATCCAGGATTTGAGGGGAAAGTGGGGGAAGGTGATCCCTTAACACAACATTAGTATTTCCCAAGTGCATGCGTCTGCAGAAGTGCATTCTAGGATTATCTACCCAAGGGTGGATACTAGCACAATACTTCAAAGCAAGACTGCCTTGTAAATATCTTTAATTTAGTTGTTTTCCCATAATAAAACATAATTACTTTGTTCTTATGTAAAACATAAGTAAATAAAGGAAACTAAACGTATGTAAATAAAGGAAACTAAAATATCCTTTAATCTCCTCCCTCCCCTCAATTTTGGCTTCCCTACTTCCACTCTATAAAGTTATCACATTGGGTGTATCCTTCCAAACCTCCTTGTATGCACTAAACACACTCACATATATATCCACTCCAATGTTCTTTCTATTATCCAGGTCAGGCTAAAGAAAGATCAGCTTTGGGCAATTCAAATTGTGCACCCAGCCACAACCCTTATTTTATCCAAGTCTGTTTAAGTGAAACATAACACACAGTTCAATGAAGAAGATAATAAGCTACAGAGGGATACTCTGTAGTTTGCAGTGTGAGAGTATGGAAAGAGTGTTATGCTTCATCTTCCCAAAGATAAGAGTGGTTGAGGTAGAAAAGAGGAAGGCTGATATATGTAATTCTTTCCTCCTTCTCCTTTTTCTATTTCCCATCTTTACAAAATTCTAGTAGGTTAGCTCTTAGAAAGTCAAGCTAGTACCTCAATTTGGAGCATCAACGGGATAGAAAGGCTTCCAAAATAGATGATATAAAGCAATGTTTGCTGTCTCTTTGGATATTTGGTATTATTATTATTGCCAAGTACTGTTCTCTAAGAAAGACAACTCTTAATCATGTTACAATCCCAAATTCACTGTTAGAAAAATACCTTTTAGTAAAATACTTGAACCTAAAGCTACATTATAAAACCACTATTCCCTAGATACATACCTAAACACATACGTCATTAGCTTGTGACTGAATTTCCCCTGGATTTTGTGGGTGCGCATGCTTCAGATAATAATACAGGAGAATATCAGAAATGCCATAGGATTTGAGCTGAGATCATGAAACCTGATCCTGTCTCAACGACACAGCAGCTCCAGAGGTGCATCTCCCAGGTTTGACCTTTGATTAAGGTCCTCTCCCCTGGCTCTCTGAAGTGACAGTTGAAATCTTGGTAAAATGTTCCCCTATCACCTTGGCTTCTTTTGTTCAGATCTTCAGCACTGGATGATTGAAGCTATTTTGTATTTTATTTAGGGAAAAAAAAAAAGTTAAAGTCATTTCCAAAAGGCCCAGTTGCTCAAGGGCAGAAGAAAGTACCTGAATTCACAGAAGACTTGGCACGGCTCTCTTCTGCTACAGTTGGCCTGAAACAACACAGATGGGTTGTGTTCGAGGTGATAAAATGCTTGGGAAGGTGAAATGACTCCAGAGGAGAGTAGCCGACCATGGCACATAAGGCATTAGGTTGGCAAAGGAAGTGAAAATTAAAAGATACAAGCTAACTGGAGCCACTGAATATATGCAACTCCCAAGTGCCCAACAATGTTAGATGACTTAAATGGTTTTAACAGTCTTAACAGTTTACAAAAAAAGGCAAATGTACTTACATGGATCAGTACTTAAATCATTTTTGCTTTATTCTCTTTAGTCTATTTTATTAAAGATAATTTTATGTGCAGCCCTTCAATTTATATAAAACAAAAACAAGATTCTTCCACAGCAAAAGAAACACCAAACAACAGTAGTCAGCATACAATATATTTTTTAATTGAACTTTAGCTGGAGATAATTGTACAGATTCAAATAGAGTCATAAGAAATAATCTAAGAGATCCTGCATATCTTTTGCCATTCTCCCTCAATGGTGATATCTTACAAACTTATAGTACAATATCACAACCAGGATGTTGATATTTAAAAAATCAAGATACAGAGCAATTCCATCACAACAAAGATCGCTGACCATGCAATGCATTTTAAATCCCCAGATCAATAGATCTTACAAATATTGGCTTAACACATTAAATGAAAAGCATGGTACTAGGAACCAAAACAGGTGCATACCTATATAAGAATATGTTGGCTGTTTTCAAGAAAATGAAAATATGGTTGGGTAGAAAGTATGTAAATTTGCAAAGAGTTAACAATAGCCACCACCAAGAGTTGTGGTGGGAATCAATATTTATTAAGTAGCTTTAGGCATCAAGCATATTTTATATTATAATTTAATCTTCACAGCCTCTTGGGATAGGTATAATTATTATCCCCATTTTACAGGTGAGGAAAATGTAATTCTTAAAGTTAGTAATACATGGAGCTAGAATTTAAACGTGTCTAGACAATATGTGTCAAATGAGAGTGAGAAGATAGAGATCTCTGGGGGACCCTAAGGATGGATACCCCAATACTGTGAAACTTATATGCCACTCAACATATAAATAGAACTTAGGTGAAGAGACTAGAGATGGGCCCAATTAAAGGAAAATGAGGTAAGAATGCAAAAAGTATCATCAGGTGATACTAATTGTCTAGAGGGTTTGTTCAGGTTGGTAGCTTAGGGAGAGAAAGAAATGAAGTAACTATTTGTATTAATTTCATAAGACTAAATTTGAGGAGGCATTATATTAAAATGATAATGAGGTATTAAATAAATAATGAATAGAATAATAAGAACAGCTACTCATGCTCTGGCAGACCACATTCTTGGTGCTTTACATGTATTACCTCATTTATATTGCACAATAACCCTTTTCTATAATCCCCTCAAACTATGTTAATTACTGAAAATACTGTTACTACAATTAGTAAACTATGCATTTTGGTTTAATTGAACTGAGCAAGTAGTGAGGGAGGCACAGGGTAAAACAGAGTCAACTCTCAGTTATGCAAGATCTCATTTTCCAGGTTCCTGGAATTGTTGACCCCAAACTGATTATCTGCTTCCCATCCATCTGCACTTTCCCCAAAGGGGCATAAACTATGAGAGAGGGGCTAAGATTGAATCATTAAGTGAAATGCCTGTGATCATTGCTTGGATTAACATGGAGGCATTTTATTTATTTTTAATTTGCTCCCTCTACTCTGCCATATTTCTTGCGAGCAATCTAGCCATGTTTGGTTTAATAATGCCATATTTTTTCTAATCATAGACACTTTGATGCAATCTCTTGATCTAACCACAGGTGTCAAAGGAAGGTTTTTACACTATTAAGTCACCACTACCACCTGGCATCTGATAATTTTATGACTGTAGATTTTAAGTATGCCTGACTTTAAGAAAGGTTTAATGGTGGAAAAAAAAAACATCTGTTTTGGAATCTATGAAAGTGAATAGTAATGGCTTACAAAGATACAAGTAGACCTTGTATCATACAAGTAGACCTTCCTCATACTGATGTAAACTAACTTGTTTATCAAATATATTTAATATAAAGTTATGATGTAAAATATCAATTATTAAAATATGAATTATTAAACCCTTATAAGCATTTTAAGTCAGGAACTGGCCCAGCAGTTTGTCTACACTATCTCTATTAACGTTGTACCCCAGATCCTTTAGTCTTGTTTGTTTTGTCTTATTTATGCTGTTCATTTTGTCTTTCATCTAAATATCGGAGTTTAGGAATCTCCTCCAAACCTCAGAAATGGTCTTGGAATGCACTTTCCTAAATACATGACCTGTCCTTTCACCTCTTTCCCCCAGACATTTCTTCCTCTGTACATAAATCATTTCTCCTAAAATTCACATTCATGCACATCTCCTCGGACCAACTTTTAAAGCTAGTTTCTAAAAGTTTGATTCCCTGGACTATTGCTTCTTTTCTGGTGTAACTTTAAAACTGCTCATCCATTCTAAACTTTGCTCTGTTCGTGGAATATAGCCTTAGGGGCAAGTTGTGCTATTTCTATGAGTCAAACTCTGCCCTTCAACAAAAGTCAATAGGTACTATCTGCAGACACCTCAGGACACACTTTAGCAAGCTAAATTTGCTCTACCACCATATAGGTCACTGTAACGCTAGTTTGTAAACCATGTTTTTTACAGAAATGGATTATTAGAAAAGGAGAATAGAAGTAAGGAATAAAAATAGTAAATAGCTTTCTCCAATCACCCAAGACAGGGCCAAGGTGGTATGCTTTGAGAGTCACCAGAAGGATTTCCCTGGGGGGCAGAAAATGTTTCCACAGACGAAAGCAAATGCCTGAGGGCATTTTATTAGAGAATTGAAGTGGCCATTACCAGTGTTTACCAAGGTCTCTTACCTTCATGGGAGAGTTGCTAGGTAAAATACAAGTTGCTCAGTTAAATCTGAATTTCAGATAAACCAGGACAATTTTTAGAATATGCCAATTACTGTTGTTTATCTGAAATACAAATTCAACTGAATGTCCTGTGTATATACATATTAAGTATATATAATCTGGCAACTCTACCCTGATAATGAGTGATATGCTCTCCAGCCCCAGAAACCAACAGGGCAGGTTGCCAATTCTGGCCAGTAAAATGTGAATAGAAATAGTGTGTTGACTCCAGACTGAGGTTGTAAAAGACCCTACGCAATTTCCCAGTCTGTCTTTTCCCCTGCCATGACCAATACAGAGATTTCATAACATGTCTGATCCTGGATAATGCAAGAAATAATCCAATTTATTAAGTGTTGTCCTCTCCTTGCATACGATAAAAAATTCATAGATCCTCAGAGGATTGAAAAAAGGTCCAACTTATGTAATTTTTGCCTTATATTTGTCTGACTTATCTTTATTATTTGAATATTGTTTTCTGAATCCCCACTGGCCCAATGTTGTTTCCTTGGTGTAGACCATTACAGGTATCCTAGCTCAATCCCAGAGAAACAGGGAAAGAGTAACAAATTATTAAAATCAGTGGCTCCTATTTACAATGTCCATCAAATCCACAGAAGACCTTCCTCATACTGATGTAAACTAACTTTGTTTATCAAATATATTTAATATAAAGTTATGATGTAAAATATCAATCAATGAATACTTCAGGTATAGGACCAAAACAGTACAAAATAGATACAACAAGGAATGTGAGCCATACTTGATATAGAATATATCTTGATTTTTTTTAAACTAAATACCTGATTGACTGAATGAATCAGTGAATGAAAGAATGCAATAAAAATGTCACACCTCTTAGAATTAGTTTTTTCAGGCCTGATTTCTTATGTCCATTACAAGAAAAGATATTAACCTAGTACTATATACTCATCCTTTACTCACCTACTGCAAAACAAGGACTAGAATTATGAAATAACAATAATTTAAAAACAAACAATTAAAAATAACACCACATCCTAAACTTTCCCCTTGTGAGAGGTGAATAGAAATTTTGTGAGCTTTGGAGATCATGCAGAGAAGTAGGTTGCTTTGTAGTTAGAATTACATCAGACTGAAGGACAATATTTTCTCTCACACTCAGTATCAGGACTTGAAGCATGACCCATTCCTGCAAAACTGATGTGGTTTGGTGGTTAATCCAGGGATATAGTACACAACTTTTCTAGAAAGGAATTTCTGAGAATTAGGCTTTGCTTTCCAGCTTGAAGATCATATCTCTGAGCTAAAAGTGCAAATTTGGAGTGAAGCAAAGCCAGTGAATTAAAGTAAGGTACAGAAAGAACTCAGCATATGAGAACCAGACCACCAAACTCAGTTTAAGAACAGAAGGGAAGCAATGGAGCCATGGTTGAGGCTCATGGACCAGAACAAACCTTGGATTAAGGAAGCAGAGCCTGAGCTGGGATTCGAGGGTCTCTGATTTCCTGTGCTGGAGGTTTTTGCCAATCTGACCCTGCCTTCTAGTAGAAGTCTTATGAATACAGCTCCCTGCTTTCTTGATGGGCTCTAAACAAAGAGAGATACATTAAAAAAAAAAAAAAAAAAAAAAAAAAGATGGGCATAGTAGAGCTATACCGGAACCCTTAGCAATGCTTATATTCTAAACATCAAATATATGTTGAGTTCAGAGTCACATCATGACTTCCATGGGCCCTAGACATATTTGCCTTCAGGGACTCCTTTCTCCATTAAAAAATATAAAAATTATATTTTATAATCACACTAGTAAAAAGCATATATCAATACCATATATCAAAACATTTTCTTTGACCTAAACATTGTTTTTTCTTCTGATTTTAAAAGAATTTAAAATATTTTCATGGTATAGGGAAGCAAAATTTGACAGCCCAAAATGCATTTCTGTGGCATGAGGATTATTTTAGGCTGATTAGACAGACAGGAAGTCTGTCTTTTTACCTCCCCATTAACTGCCTAAAGAATTTATATAAAGAAAAGCACTATCCAGGAAAAGCACTATCACCAAGGATACCTACAAAGAATATGGGCTAATTGTAGCAGGGGAGCTCAGCAAGGCCTGAAGACCAAAGTCCTCTCTGTGTCCCACTGCCTCTGCGTGACACATCGAACATTTGTTTACCAAACATTTGTTTTTCAATCTCCATGTGAACTGCTTTCCTTCTCTTTGAGGTCCAAACCCCTACCCCCTTCTTCTTCTCTCAGATGGCATATAAGCCTCAATTGCCTAATATATACTTAGACCCTATATTCTTATGGAACCCTCGTACATACATAATTATATTTGATTTTCTCCTGTTGATCTGTCTCATTCAATTTTATTCTTAAACCAGCTAGAAGAACCTAGAAAGGGTAAAGGGAAAGGTTTCTCTCCTCCCCCAGAGTGGGCTCCTAAAATTATTGTGGGCCGTTGGTACAGCACCTAATGCGCTCAGTGGATATCTGCCCTGATTATTGTTGCCTGACTGCAGTTCTTCTCCTTCTGGACTTTTTACCTAAACTAATAGATTTTTTTTTCCTTTCTTCATCAGTGAAGCAAATTTTTCAACATATCTAGAGCTGTGATTGGTGTGTCAGTGTGTTAGGGGCTGGTGGTGAGGATCATCTATGGCAGGAAAGTGACCACACTAAATGTGTTTGTTTTCTAATTGGAGAGCAAGACTTATGCACCGAAACCCATTGAAGACAATTCTAAACCACTGTTTGTAGATAATATTTAAATGTGATCCTCTCCCTAAATATAAGACTGTAAATACCTTTCATGTTGACCACAATCATGGATTATTATAATATGTAAATATTTTGGGTTATTGGAGATCAACATTTCTTATAAAGCCCTCTAATTCTTTAAACCTTACTTGAAGTTGTCAGGTCCATACTCTACCTAGCAAAGATAATCTCCCATGTAGTAAGCAAATGCTCACCAATTTCTTCCATACAAGTTGAAAAGAGGCAAAGAAATACAACTGGCATTGACAACCCCCCCCGCCCCCCCACCCAGTATAGAAGTGGAGGTCCCCTGCCTCAGACTGTAATTAGGATTATCTTTGCCCTGGGCCCTTATCTCTCACCACAGACTCTTCTTAAATGGGAAACTCAGCTATCTGGAGGCTGACAGCAGGCTAAGTCATTACTCAGAATTCATTGTCCATCCCTGAGTAATTCCCTGATTAGACAACTTACCAAGTGCCAGCTGGTTTTGACCTGAGTTTACTTGAGAATTTATTCTTTCCTCATAATCCTTCAGAATATTCTTTGATGTCAGTTTGGTGGGTTAGATATAATAATGGTTTTCAGGTTTAGATTTGGGGACTGGTGGGCTTTTTTTTTTTAAGAGTTCTTCTCTGACTTAAACAACTACACTGTACCCAACAAACCAGGAGATAGGCGTGGGGTGGAAAGAGGTCTAATATTTATTAATCCACTTGTAAGGCATTTTGCAATACAATATTTAACTTAATTCTCACAATATTTCTATGAGGTATTTACCCCTCTATCACTAGTGAGGGAACTGAGGTTGACAGTGTTCATGAACCTTGCTCCAAGTCACGTAGCTAGTAAATGACAGAATTGGATATTGATCTACATTTAATAGTTAAGAGCACAGGCTTTAAGCCAGACTGTCTGGGCCTAAATTTAGGCTCCATCACTTACTAACTATGTGCCTTCTTTCCTATACTTTACCCATCACTCACTTCTAGCCACACTGGCATCTTTACTGCTTGTGACTCCTATCTTGGTTCTTCACACTTTCTGTTCCCTTCTTCTGGAACAAGGTCTCTGCAGATATCCACATGATTTGCTCACTTACCACATTTATGTCTTTGCTCAGAGATCAGCCGTGTGTAGCCAATCAATAAATATTTTTTGAACACTACTATGAGGTGAGCCCTGTTCTAGGAATTTCATGTAAATCAGGAAATAAACAGACAAATATTCCTGCCCTGATAAAGATTACATTCTAGCAGTGAGGGAGAAACAGTGGTTGACTAAAAAAAAAAAAAAAAAAAAAGTCAATTATATTATATTAGAAGGTGATACATACTATGAAAAAAAGAGACTAAGGCAGATTCAATATTAATTCAGGCAATAATAGTAGGGCTCATGAAGATGTTAACATAGAATGGATATGGGTATAAGAAAAAAACATAACAGGAATAAAAACTAAAAGTCTTTGGAGCCAAACTACCAGAATTATGAAATTGTCAATTTGTTTTGGTTCCTACAGTTTTTCCTGGTCCCTGAAACCTCCTCAGCCAGGCCACATGTCCTCTGAATTTCTTAAGAATGAGTTCTGCTATCCTTTGATCTAAGATCACAAAGTTTTAAACCATGAGGAATAGAAATTAACTCATGTGTGGTTTGATGCCCTCCCAATGAGGAAAATTAAGAAAGCAATAACAAAAGATTTTTTAGTAATTTGCATATGCTCAAAAACTACCCATAATCTAGCAATTAAGATATTGTTGCCTGTAATTGGTGAGCAGTAAATACCCTTCTCCATGATGATACGTCCATTTAATGTGAGCTGTTTAATACAGCTATGAAGGTCTCATTTTATATGTAGGGGCACTTGTGTGTAACAAAAAAGCAAGCAAGCAAAAATTAAATATGTTGTGGCACTACAGTTATTTCTGGACCCTCGTACTGGTAAGAATTTAATTACAGTCATCCTTTCAAAAATAAATTAATTCCTTTATAGTAATTTGTCCTCAGATGAATCTGAAGACCTAACATCCAGTATCTGCAACTCACTTGGGCTAAAAATAAATTTTTGAAGGTTTAATCCAGTATACTTATATTACATTAAGCTCTGCTTGAAGAGTTTTATTCCACTATGATACAGCCAGGGATACCATGAAAAGAATTGTAAAGCAGGAAAAAAGTGTGAAAATTATTCAGCATAGTTAGCTTATCTTTCGTGTTAGTTTCTTGAAAATGAATTGCTGGTATGAGTTATTCTTCAGTAGCTTTGCCACAATAGAATTAGCAAAGGACTCACTATTTCCCCACTAAAACACTAATTAATATCTGTACCACTATTCTGAACTAGTGTAATGTAAAAGCTGTTTTATAGTAGTCTTCCAATGTGTGTTAATAATTCCATCATTCTGATTCCCCTACATGAGAGTGTCATATTTTTAGCCTGGCCCACAGTTGGAGGTGACCATTGAACAGCATATATCTTATTTAACTCTGTTCTCTCCTACCATCCTGCCCTCCTCAATTCCCCACTCCCCACCCCAATAATGCCTCCCCTGGCCCAGTCAACAAATCTAGAAATTAGTTAACTATTCAGGTACATTTTCTACATGCCAAATGTTGGAATACAGTTGAACCTTGAATATCACAGCCTTGAACTGCCTGAGTCCACTCATACATAGATTTTTTCAATAAATATATTGGAAAATTTTTTTTGAGATTTGCAACAATTTGAAAAAACTTGCAGATAAACTGCATAGCCTAGAAATACCAAAAAAGTTAAGAAAAAGTTTTGTCATAAATGCATAAAATGTATGTAGCTCCCAGTCTATCCTTACATAGGCATAAGGTGAGTAATATTTAATATAAAATTAATGTGTTAGCTTTCTTATTGTTTTATAACTTTGTTTTCAAAGAATTACATTACTGTACAATATGCCTTCCTCTTGTAATTGGAGAAACTGTGTATTAGCCGATCATCATAGGTATGTTGGGTTTTTTTAATGTAAAAATGTTTCCAATACTGTATTATGAATATGGCTGAAAAACCATATGCCATAAAAAATATATAAGGATCCATTCATTAGTGTATAGGCTAGGCAACCATGAAGCAGTCATATTGTTGCTTCTTCATTGTCAATGCATAAATGGCTAAACCTGTAAATAAATATTCTTTTTCACATTATCTTTTTCTTTTTGATCAAGTCTAATGTTAATAATGTGTGTAACATCTACATTGTTTTGTATCATATAAGACAATATTAATGTAGGTACTGACAGACAGATGATTCATCTTATAAACAGATGACATAAACTTCCAATATCAATAAATACATTACAGTACTGTAAATGTATTTTCCTCATGATTTCCTTAATAACATTTTCTCTTGTCTAGCTTACTTTATTGTAAGAATACAGTATATAATACATATAACATTCAAAATATCTGTTAATCAACTACTTATATTATCAGTAAGGCTTCTAGTCACCAGTAGGCTATGAGTAGTTAAGTTTTTGGGAAGTCAAAAGTTACATGTGGATTTTCAACTGTTCACGGGGTCGGTGCCCCTGGCCCTCAAGTTGTTCAAGGGTCAACTGTATATTTTTCATTGATTTGTCAGGCATCAGATAATTTGTAGACATTGAGTTTATCAGGTATTTAAGCTTTCTCTATAATATGCCAAAGAACAGATGGAAATGGATTTTTCATTAAATTAATCAGCTATTTAGGCAGATTGTGTGAGGAATTACCTGAAACTCCTATTAGTCATTTTCTTTGCAGAGATTTTCCTTGAAGTCTATCTGTGCCACACTGAAGGTAATAAGATGTTCTTCTTCCTTCAAATTTCCGAAGGAAGTTTCTGAAGATATTTTGTGTGAAGAGTGTCTTTTCTCATTTGTGTTAACACAGCATTTTGTCCACATATTTATTACAGTCTAGCTGATAAGATTTGAAATCACTGAAGTCAGGACTGAATATTTGTTATTGATATCACTAGTGCCTCTAGCATGTATATCACAGAGTAGGAATGCAAAAATGGCTGTTAAAATAATTCAGTGTCCTTAATTATATCCTAATATTTCATAAGTTTCACATTGATTTTCATCTTTAGTGTATATGTTCAGGAAAGAAAGTTTTTAAAAATCAGTACAGTACTGGCTCATGACACTGCTTTGAGAAAGAGACCTGTGTTCTTCTTACTTGCTGCAAGTGACAAATCCCTTCTTCTCCCAATCTTTGTCTTGGTTGTGTCTTTTGGCTCAACATCTGCTAAGAGGCAAACACAGTTTTTTGGGTAACACTCCCATTTCAGGGAAAATGCTAACAAATGATTTTGAATAAGTGTGTGGTATTTAGTAGAGGTGGAAGAAAGACATAAAGGAAGGGTGTTACATAATGGTATCAAATAATAGAAGAAGAAATACATGATCTTGACAAGGTCATTCCCTACAAAAATTGTGCAGTCATAAAGTTTGTTTCCAGTGGCCCTCCATGGTCTCTCCGGCCACCTTCCTCTTAGAACTCAGTGCATGCTAGGTAGAGCCCTAAAAATTTGCCCTCTACATTTTCTGAAACTACATATAGTTTTCTAATCTTCAACTGCTTAAGATCCTTCAGAAGAGACAACCTCAGATTTGATTCAATATCAGGTCTTATTCTCTTTTTTGGTATACTGAAAATAAAATACTGAATAAAAATAAAATAAAATAAAAAAGAGTAAAGTTTGGAAACTAAAGAAAAATAGTAAAGAGTAAACAAAGGCATCTGTTTTCTTCCCCATTCAGAATTTTTTGTGATTGTACCTGATAATCATGTATTTGGGGGAGAAATTATGTAAAGCCAAACTTACATTTAGAAGGCTACTTTCAACATAAAAAACTGCTAAGGTGGCCAAATGGAAAAAAACAGTTTTTGTTAAGTCATCTCAGTTGGTCAATGATTGTTCAGCATTATAAACAAACAAATAAATAAGCACGCTTAGATAAGGCAACTTCCACACTTTGGGGCATGAAATGCCAGCCACTGAGCTGTAATCAACAATAGATAAGTCATCCTAACTACATATGTCTGGCCCAGGGCACTTATTTTCATTCTTATCAGTCAGATTCTGCCAGATTTCTGAAGGTGGTAGGAAACAGAGACCTGGAAATTTGAGTAAGAAAGATAGGATATTTGTGTGTTATTGTTGTTTTAATTTTTATTTTATATTGGAGTACAGTTGATGAATAACGTTGTGGTAGTGTCAGGTGTACAGCAAAGTGGTTCAGTTATATATATATACATTTATCTATTCTTTTTCAAGTTCTGTAATAACTTAAATGGGAAAAGAACTTGTTGGTTTTTAATTGGCATGGTATGGTAAATATTCAGGTAAACTCATCTATAATTTTAGTTGAAAGTTTTTTAGCATACCTCTTTCTAACATAGATCTGTAGGTTTTTCTTACATAGAGAAATAAAAATCACTCATAATTCTAGCTAAAAGTTTTTTGTGTACCTCGTTCTAAGATGGTGCTTCAGAGTTTTCCATAGTATCATTAAAATCTTATTCCTCTTGGGAAATTAGAAATAGCTTTACAGACTTACTATTCTCCTGTTCATTCTGTTCCCCAATACAAAATAGTATTGGAAATAATTTTTTCAAATTCCCTCCCTCCAAAAAAAAGAGAGAGAAGTTGTTTATCTGATTATTGAAAATGGAAAAAGACTCTTCTTAGGTTCTCCTTGCAGGGAAGCAGAACCCAGTCCACTCATCTCCTTCTCCAAGGGAAGCACACTTGAGGAAGAGTTCAGTTCACTCCACAAATCCCCATGCAGACAGACAGCCCTAAAGCTAGACCTAGCGAACAGGACTAGGAAGTGTGGTGTAGATATAGATCTAACCCACATAACAAAATGCAGCTTTTTTAAAAAATTGAAGCTGATATTTTGATTTATATCTATATGAAACTTGGGTCTGCTTCTCAATTTGGAACTTAAGGGTTAGAAAAGGATGTTTGTAATTATTACCCACAAACCACAACAATAGAAATTGAAAAATGTGATCTCATTGGCCTGTAACTTAAAATCCCAGAATAAAATTCTATGTGTGCCACCATCACAGAGCAGGCATGACATGTTCCTTATGCATTTGGGTGGAACTGCGCTGTCCAATATGGTAGCCACTAGCCACACGTGGCTGCTGAGTATTTGAAATGTGAGTGGTCTGAGTCGAGAGGTGCTGTAAATGTAATAGACACACCAGATTACAAAGACTTGGTTAAAAAAAGTATATCTCAATAATTTTTATATTGATTATATGTTGACATGGTAATATTTTAGATATATTGGATTAAATAAGATGTATTATTAAATTAATTTTAAGGTTTTTTTTTACTTTTTAATGTAGTTTCTAGAAAATTCAAATTTCCACATGTAGCTTAAATTTTGTTTTTATTGGACAGCACTGAGTTAGAAAACTGAAGAAAGTGCTTTTCTTTTTCAAGATGTGGATAATGTCAAGACATAGGAGGTCTTGGACAAATGTAGTTAAAATAAGAGGACAAAACAAAGAGAATGGAAATCAGTGGCACTATTATACAATGCCTACAACTAATTCCTATGTTGAAGTTCCATTTGGGGTTATTATTTTCTTTGCACTTTACTCTTTGTGATTATACATAGTGTTTCCACTAAAATTCCAATCTCAAAATAGGATTCTATGTTATTTTTTTGAACCCCAAATAATTAAACTCAAATGAGTTTCCTTATACTTTGAGTAAATAAAAATAATTTTCTCTGTTATAAAGGGCAAATAGACCAATTTCCCCATTTCTGTGTGTGTGTGTGTGTGTGTGTGTGTTTCCTTGGAAATGTAGTAAATTTGAGTCCTTATGATAACTTTTGAAATATAGATAAATCTTTTTAGGAATTAAGCCAACTCTCCAGTTTTCACAATGTAGCAATACCTCTAAAGTTGCAGGCCAAATAACTTCCAGATATGTCAGAACGTACCTCCAAAATTATCTCAAGTGTTCCTCATGGAATGTATGGGAGAAGGTCAGAAGGTATGGCGAGAGAGTGAATCCTTTTTCTATCTTCTTCATTGCTGTATAACATATGTGAAATTTTGTCCCAACTTCATAGTCACTGTTGCCCTTCGTTACATGCATGTAGATCTGTTAATGCTTACCCTGTATATGTTGTGTTCTCAGTTCTCCATAGTGGCTGTATCAATTTACATTCCCACCAACAGTGCAAGAGGGTTCCCTTTTCCCAACACCCTCTCCAGCATGTGTTGTTTGTAGATTTTCTGATGATGCCCATTCTGACTGCTGTGAGGTGATACCTCATTGTAGCTTTGATCTGCATTTCTCTAATAATTAGTGATGTTGAGCAGCTTTTCCTGTGCTTCTTGGCCATCTGTATATCTTCTTGGGAGAAATGTCTATTTAGGTCTTCTGCCCATTTTTGGACTGGGTTGTTTGTTTTTGTAATATTGAGCTGCATGAGCTGTTTATATATTTTGGAGATAAATCCTTTGTCCGTTGATTCGTTTGCAAATATTTTCTCCCATTCTGAAGGCTGTCTTTTTGTCTTCTTTGTGGTTTCCTTTGCTGTGCAAAAGCGTTGAAGTTTCATTAGGTCCCATTTGTTTATTTTTGGGTTTATTTCCATTACTCTAGGAGGTGGGTCAAAAAAGATCTTGCTGTGATTTATGTCAAAGAGTGTTCTTCCTATGTTTTCCTCTAAGAGTTTTATAGTGTCCAGTCTTACATTTAGGTCTCTAATCCATTTTGAGTTTATTTTTGTGTATGGTGTTAGGGAGTGTTTTAATTTTATTCTTTTACATGTAGCTGTCACGTTTTCCCAGCACCACTTATTGAAGAGACTGTCTTTACTCCATTGTGTATCCTTGCCTCCTTTGTCATAGATTAGTTGACCATAGGTGTGTGGGTTTATCTCTGGGCTTTCTCTCCTGTTCCATTGATCTATGTTTCTGTTTTTGTGCCAGTACCAGATTATCTTGATTACTGTTGCTTTATAGTATAGTCTGAAGTCAGGGAGTCTGATTCCTCCAGCTCCGTCTTTTTTCCCTCAAGATAGCTTTGACTATTCGGAGTCTTTTGTGTCTCCATAAAAATTTTAAGGTTTTTTGTTCTAGTTCCGTGAAAACTGCCATTGGTAATTTGATAGGGACTGCATTGAATCTGTAGAGTGCTTTGAGTAGTATAGTCATTTTCACAATATTGATTCTTCCAATCCAAGAACATGGTATATATCTCCATCTGTTAGTATCATCTTTAATTTCTTTCATCAGTGTCTTATAGTTTTCTGCAAACAGGTCTTTTGTCTCCCTAGGTAGATTTATTCCTAGGTATCTTATTCTTTTTGTTGCAATGGTAAATGGGATTGTTTCCTTAATTTCTCTTTCTGATATTTCATCATTAGTGTATAGGAATGCAAGAGATTTCTGTGCATTAATTTTGTACCCTGCAACTTTACCAAATTCATTGATTAGCTCTAGTAGTTTTCTGGTGGCATCTTTAGGATTCTCTATGTATAGTATCCTCTCATCTGCAAACAATGACTGTTTTATTTCTTCTTTTCCAATTTGTATTGCTTTTATTTCTTTTTCTTCTCTGATTGCCATGGCTAGGACTTGCAAATCTATGTTGAATAAGAGTGGCAAGAGTGGACAACCTTGTCTTGTCCCTGATCTTAGAGGAAGTGCTTTCAGTTTTACATCATTGAGAATGATGTTTGCTGTGTGTTTGTCATATATGGCCTTTATTATGTTGAGGTAGTTTCCCTCTATGCCCACTTTCTGGAGAGTTTTTATCATAAATGGATGTTGAATTTTGTCAAAAGCTTTTTATGCATCCATTGAGATGATGGTATGTTTTTCTCCTTCAATTTGCTAATATGGTGTATCACATTGATTGATTTGCATATATTGAAGAATCCTTGCATTCCTAGGATAAAACCCACTTGATCATGGTGTATGATCCTTTTAATGTGCTGTTGGATTCTGTTTGCTAGTATTTTGTTGAGGATTTTTGCATCTATATTCATCAGTGATATTGGTGTGTAATTTTCTTTTTTTGTAGTATCTTTGTCTGGTTTTGGTATCAGGGTGATTGTGGCCTCCTAGAATGAGTTTGGGAGTGTTCCTTCCTCTGCAATTTTTTGGAAGAGTTTGAGGCTGGGTGTTATCTCTTCTCTAAATGTTTGATAGAATTCACCTGTGAAGCAATCTGGTCCTGGACTTTTGTTTGTTGGAATATTTTTAATCACAGTTTCCATTTCATTACTTGTGATTGGTCTGTTCATATTTTCTATTTCTTCCTGGTTCAGTCTTGGAAGGTTATACATTTCTAAGAATTTGTCCATTTCTTCCAGGTTGTCCATTTTATTGGCATAGAGTTGCTTGTAGTAGTCTCTTAGGATGCTTTGTATTTCTGCGGTGTCTGTTGTAACTTCTTTTACATTTCTATTTTTATTGATTTGAGTCCTCTCCCTCTTTTTCTTGATGAATCTGGCTAATGGTTTATCAATTTTGTTCATTTTCTCAAAGAACCAGCTTTTAGGTTTGTTGATCGTTGCTATGTTTTCTTTGTTTCTATTTCATGTATTTCTGCTCTGATCTTGATGATTTCTTTCCTTCTGCTAACTTTGGGTTTTGTTTGTTCTTCTTTCTCTAGTTCCTTTAGGTGTAAGGTTAGATTGTTTATTTGAGATTTTTCTTGTTTCTTGAGGTAGGCTTTTATAGCTATAAACTTCCCTCTTAGATCTGCTTTTGCTGCATCCCATAAGTTTTGGATTGTCATGTTTTCATTGTCATTTGTCTCCAGGTATTTTTTGATTTCCTCTTTGATTTCTTCAGTGATCTCTTGGTTATTTAGTAACGTATTGTATAGCCTCCATGTGTTTGGGTTTTTTACGTTTTTTTCCCTGTAATTCATTTCTAATCTCATAACATTGTGGTCAGAAAAGATTCTTGATATGATTTCAATTTTCTTAAATTTACTGTGGCTTGATTTGTTACCCAAGATGTTATCTATACTGGAGAATGTTCTGTGCCCACTTGAGAAGAAAGTGTAATCTGCTGTTTTTGGATGGAATGTCCTATAAATATCAACTAAATCTATCTGGTCTATGGTGTCATTTAAAGCTTCTGTTTCCTATTTATTTTCGTTTTGGATGATCTATCCATTGGTGTAAGTGAGGTGTTACGGTACCCCACTAGTATTGTTTTACTGTCAATTTCCTCTTTTATAGCTGTTAGCAGTGCCTTATGTATTGAGGTGCTCCTATGTTGGGTACATATATATTTATAATTTTTATATGTTCTTCTTGGATTGATCCCTTGATCATTATGTAGTGTCCTTCCTTGTCTCTTGTAACATTCTTTATTTTAAAGTCTGTTTTATCTGATATGAGTATTGCTACTGCAGCTTTCTTTTGATTTCCATTGGCATGGAATATCTTTTTCCATCGCCTCACTTTCATTCTGTATGTGTTCCTAGGTCTGAAGTGGGTCTCTTGTAGACAGCATATAGATGCATCTTGTTTTTGTATCCATTCAGCAAGCCTGTGTCTTTTGTTTGGAGCATTTAATCCATTCACGTTTAAGGTAATTATCGATATATATGTTCCTATGACCATTTTCCTAATTGTTTTGGGTTTGTTTTTGTAGTCCTTTTCTTCTCTTGTGTTTCCCACTTAAAGAAGTTCTTTTAGCATCTGTTGTAGAGCTGGTTGGTGGTGCTGAATTCTCCTAGCTTTTGCTTGTCTGTAATGCTTTTGATTTCTCTATCAAATCTGAATGAGATCCTTGCCAGGTAGAGTAATCTTGGTTGTAGATTCTTCCCTTTCATCACTTTAAATGTATCATGCTACTCCCTTCTGGCTTGTAGAGTTTCTGCTGAGAAATCAGCTGCTAAGCTTATGGGAGTTCCCTTGTATGTTATTTGTCATTTTTCCCTTGCTGCTTTCAATAATTTTTCTTTGTCTTTAATTTTTGCCAGTTTGATTACTATGTGGCTTGGCATTTTTCTCTTTGGGTTTATCCTGTATGGGACTCTCTGCACTTCCTGGACTTGGGTGGCTATTTCCTTTCCCATGTTAGGGAAGTTTTTGACTATAATCTCTTCAAATATTTTCTCTGGTCCTTTCTCTCTCTCTTCTCCTTCTGGGACCCCTATAATGCAAACGTTATTGCATTTAATGTTGTCCCAGAGGTCTCTTAGGCTGTCTTTATTTCTTTTCATTCTGTTTTCTTTATTCTGTTCTGTGGTAGTGAATTCCACCATTCTGTGTTCCAGGTCCCTTATCCGTTCTTCTGCCTCAGTTAATCTGCTATTGATTCCTTCTAGTGTAGTTTTCATTCCAGGTATTGTATTGTTTATCTCTGTTTGTTTGTTATTTAATTCTTCTACATCTTTCTTAAACATTTCTTGCATTTTCTTGATGTTTACCTCCATTCTTTTTCGAGGTCCTGGATCATCTTCACTATCATTATTCTGAATTCTTTTTCTGGAAGGTTGCGTATCTCCACTTCATTTAGTTGTTTTTCTGGCTTTTTATCTTGTTCCTTCATCTGGTACATAGCCCTCTGCCTTTTCATCTTGTCTATCTTTCTGTGAATGTGGTTTTTGTTCCACAGGCTGCAGGATTGTAGTTCTTCTTGCTTCTGCTCTCTGCCCTTTGGAGGATGAGGCTATCTAAGAGGCTTGTGCAAGTTTCCTGATGGGAGGGACTGGTACAATATATTCTTGTAGCTTATTTATTTTATGTGTAGTTTGTACCTCTTAATTCCATACTCCTATCTTACCCCTTCCCATTTCCTTCTCCCCACTGGTAAACACTAGTTTGTTCTCAATATCTACATTTATTATCAAACAATTGGAGCTAGAAAGTATTCTGGATTTTACTGAAACCAGTCATTTATCTTACAGATAATGGAATTAGTACAGAGAAAGCTGAAGTGTCTTAATTAAGGACACATTCCATGTAAAGTAAAATAGTTGAAATTAGAATCCAGGGTCAAAAATCTGTGTAGAATGCTATAGAGATTATTTTTCTTTGAGTCAGTCCTATTTTTCTATAACTTATCTTCTTGATCATAATTAGTAAGTTAAAACTTGGACTTTTCCTCACACTGATGTTCAATAAAGATGGAACATGAAGTGAGAGTGAGGTATAGTGAGCAATCGCCACCAGATAACAAAAGAACATTTTCATTTCCCAGTTCATACTGCACTAACATTCTCTCAAAATAATATTCCTATGTTCTGTCTGTGCTCTTTCTGAGTGGATAGGTTATTCTTTTTAATTAGATTTCTTTATGACAGCTCTTACAGATACAATCACTGGATGAATAAGAATCACAATTGTTTTGTCTTCTTCTGGGTTTTTTTGTCTCATTACTCAAATGTCTTTAACTTGACTCTTTCCATGTTTCTTCTAACTTACTAATCTCAACAACACTTTTGGTTAACGTCAAGAAAAAATCTTCCCCAGTAAAATTTCTTGGAAGGTTGAGACAAAGTTGGCCACTCCCTGTATTCCAGCCTTCTGAGACTTTAATCTATTCCAAGGGAATTTTTGAAGCATTATAATCAGGTGGTTTAAAATGAAAGTCACATTATACTTTGGAACAAAGGACACTATTTACAGGTACAGTTTTATAAATATTCTTGAAGTGGCAGAGTCAAGATGGCAGTGTGGGAAGACGTGGAGTTAGCATCTCCCCACAACTAGGGCGCCTGCTGGCCACTGGTGGGGGACTCTGATGCCCAAGGAGACGGGAGGAACCCCAAGGTGAACTGGTAGGATGTAGGGGGACTGAGGGGGGAGGAGAAGTGGAGGGCAGACAGGATCAGGACCCCTGAGGCTGGGGAGATCAGGAGAGGCAGGTGGGAGGAGCCATCCAGGAGGAGCAGGAGAGGAGCAGAGGGTGATTGCCCCACCCATTCAGGCATAGGGAGCTCTTGCTTAGTCCCCACGCTCCACAGCCAAGGCCTTCCCCCCTGCTTTTGGGTTTTTTTCCTCCTCCTCTTTTTTACTATTGTAGTACTGTTGTACCTTCTGGTTGTTGATTCATCTATATTTTAATTTTTATATTCTTCCTAACATATCTGTTAGTTTCCTAGTCTAATTTTATTTTTTACTTTGTTATTGATTTTGGTTTTTATGCCACCCAGGCAGCTTGTGTGATCTTGGTTCAGGAGCCTGGGGTTGGGCCGAAGGTCCTTGAGTGGAAGCTCTTAGTCTGAAGCACTGGACTAACAGAGAACCTCAGCCCCCAGTGAATATTCATTGGAGTGAGGTCTCATGGAGTTTCTCATCTCAGCACCAAGACCCAGCTCTACCCAATAGCCTACAAACCCCAGAGTTGGAAATCTGAGGCCAAACAACCAGTAAGACAGGAACACATCCTGCTCAAAAGAAAAAAAAAAAATGAGATGGCAAGAAAATATGTCACAGATGAAGGAGCAAGATAAAAACCTATAAGAGCAAATAAATGAAGAGGAAATAGGCAAGCTACCTGAAAAAGAATTCAGAATAATAATAGTAAAGATGATCCAGGATCTCGGAAATAGAATGGAGGCATGGATTAAGAAAATACAAGAAATGGTTAAAAAAGATCTAGAAGAACTAAAGAATAAGCAAACAGAGATGAACAAAATATAAATGAAAAATACATTAGAAGGAATCAATAACAGAATAACTGAGGCAGAAGAACGAATAAGTGAGCTGGAAGACAAAAGGATGGAAATAACTACCAAGGAGCAGAATAAAGAAAAAAGAATGAAAAGAATGGAAGACAATCTCAGAGACCTCTGGGACAACAATAAACGCACAAACATTCAAATTATAGGAGTCCTAGAAGGAGACGAGAAAAAGAATTGTTTTTTCTTTAAAGTTGAAAACTTCCCTAACATGGCAAAGGAAATAATCACCCAAGTCCAGGAAGCACAGAGATGCCCATACAGGATAAACCCTAGGAAAAACACACCAAGACACATATTAATCAAACTAACAAAAGTTAAATTCAAAGAAAAAATAATAAAAGCAGCAAGGGAAAAACAAAAAGTAACACACAAAGGAATCCCCATAAGGTTATCAGCTGAGTTTTAAGTGGAAAGTATGCAGGCCAGAAGGGAGTGGCAGGATATACTTAAAATGATGAAAGAGAAAAACCTACAACCAAGATTACTCTACCCAGCAAGGATCTCATTTAGATTCGATGGAGAAGTTAAAAGATTTTAAGACAAGCAAAAGCTAAGAGAATTCAGCACCACGAAACCAGCTTTACAACAAATGCTAAAGAAACTTCTCTAAGTGGAAAACACAAGAGTAGAAAAAGACCCACAAAAACAAACCCCAAACAATTAAGAAAATGGTAATAGGGACATGCATATCGATAATAACCTTAAATGTAAATGGATTAAATGCCCCAGCCTAAAGACACAGACTGGCTAATGGATGAAAATATTCTCAAGTGGGCCTTAATGAAAAGATACGAAGTAGAATATATTTATTCAAAAATATGGGATCTCCTAGCTCAAAGAAACTGTTTGACATTCTTTGGTATTTAAGATATATCATTCTTAGGTAGCTAACTTCATTGGGATTCACCACAAAATGCTTGTGTAAATGGAAATGATTTTTTTTAAGGAAAAGTAATATATTTTCAATGTATTTGAAAACTACAGAAAATTGAACAGCTGTATAGACATATTTTTTCCCCAGGACACAATCTCTACTTCTTTCAAAGTATTAAAGGAAGAAAACTACTCTGCAACATAAAATTTCTTTACTGCATAATAAACCACCTGGCTTTACATTAGGACCATTTTAAATATATCTACTTTTATCAATGTAAGCTTCTCTCCTCATAGGATCAAAAAGAACCTAAAGGAATTAGTGTCCATGTGCAAACGTTACTGACTTCTTAGCTGGATTTTGCAGCAAGAATTCATTTCATATAATCTGGATCTTCATGGTTCATTCAGAAAAGTAGGCAAACATCTGTTCAAGGAAGTCATTAAGAAATGGATGGAATTCTGTTGCTATTTACACATCTGGAATTTAGTACCAGACACTGATTTAGAAATACTTCATACTTATCCCATGGTATTAGATTACTTTAGGATTGGGCCATATTTCTATCATGACTTCATCCAAGCAAGAATTTATGGGCATCTTTAAACAAATGAAGCATCAAAAAATTCCCTGATATAAATATAAATAAACTTAATAAGGTTCTGGTATGTCCCTGAAAGCACACTTGACTTTTTCTACCTCCATCACCTCAGACCACATCTTGTTATTCACCTATTTATTGCCTCTGCCAAGAGAACATTGTCAATACCCCATTGCCAAAACCTGGCTCTTGGAGCAATGAGTGAGCATTTTTATTATTATTTTAATAATTTAAAGGAAGTTTTAAATTTTATTCATATTTTTTGTGGACTAAGCAAATGTTCATATTTAAAACAATGATATTTTTCAGAGCAAGGTTTCAGTTTTTTCCTCATTCTGTTTGTTTGCTTGCTTTTGTTGCAAGAATTCACTGTCCTTAATAGTTCTGCACATGCTCTTGGAAACCAAAAAAGAATTTATCATGTTGTACATTTAAATTATTTTTTAATCTACTTAGGATTAAATTGGTATCAGTTCTGTGTACATGTACAGAGTAGATAAGAGAGAAATGTGTTGGATACTCAGGTAATTGATCCACCTAATTAAGGATCATTGCTCATCTTTTCCCTTCTGCAGCAGACTCACCTCCAACACACTTTGTACTGGTACAGTAACCCCCTTTGTTTTCATTCTAGACACAGAGAGTGGGTTTATAAGAAAGGAACTGCTTGTGACAGGTTTGATCTGAATTACTTTTTAACCAGGTTGCTCATGCCATTTAAAAATAAAAAATTTGCTTATTTTTAATAATGAATTATTTTTCTAGGAATTTCAGAATATTCACATGTCTAATATTTCCTCATTACACAATTTATTTTCTCATTCTTTAAAAACTAAGTTGTATACTCTCCTCAATTACTATTCTTTCATTTATTCAATAAATATTTACTGTATACCTAATATAAGTCATGTACTATGGTAGGGCACTAGACATAAAATCTTAAGTAAGATATACAGTCCCTGCTGTCCAGAAACTTATTGATTAGATGAGGCAGACATTAATCAAATGATTATGTAAATTAACATATCTTAAACTGTGATGAATTGTGTTGAATAAAGTTACTGGGGTAATGAAAGTGAATAATAGGAAAATTTTAATTTATTTATCAGATCAAGGAAAACTTTCCTTAGAATGTGATATATGAGCTGGAATTTGAAACATAAGTAGTATTTAATTAGTTAAAGAGAAATCTTTCCAGAGAAAGTGGCACACATAAAGATCTTGAGTAAGTAAGACTCAAAAATGTTCAACTTGACTAAGGCATTTAAAGTGAGGAGAAGAATGGAACACTTTGTGTCTGGGGAGGTAGGGGGTGGCTGATCATAAAGAGCTTTGCAAGCCTAACTCATGGATTTTGGTCTCTATTCTAAAAGCAAAATTATTGAAATAATGTATGCAGGTGAGGAACATAACCCTTCCTGCATTTTTAGGTCACTGGCTGAAATATGATGGTTGGGTTGAGGGTTGGGGGTGGCTAGCTTTGATGTAGGAGAAATAGATTGTGGTAGCTTGGACTAAGATGGAAGCAGCAGAAAGACAAGAAAATGTATAGATTTGAGACATATTTTTGAGGTTATCTACTAGAGATGCAGTAGATATTGGTGAGAGATTTCAAGGATAATTTAGCATCTTGGTTTATACAGTGGAAGAATCTCAGTGGCATAAACTGAGATAGAAAATACAAGAAGCAGAATTAGTTTGATATGGAGTAGACAATGTGTTCTTGACAGATTAACTTAGTTAAAATAGTCTAGTAGAGATTTGGCCCAGACAGTTGGATATTGGCTCAGAGACAAGATCTTGACTAAAAGTTAATTGAAAATTAATTATTGTATAGATTCTAATATACTTGTGTAACCGCAGTTTTACTAAGAGGACAGAATAGAGCAAGGAGTAAAGAAAGCCTATAATAAAATTTGAGAGACTCTTGAATAAAGAAAAGCAAAGGAAACTTCAGAAACAGAGTAGTAAAACAAAAAGACTATGCATCAGAAGAGGCAAGATAGAGAGTGCTTCAAGAACAAAATTGCCAAAAGTGTTAAGGGCTCCTAAGAATCAACTAAGATAAACATTGAACCATCGCCTTCATTTAGTGAAGTGGAAGTCATTGGTCTATTTACAAGGAGTCATTTTGGTGGTGTGATGGAGATAGAAGCCAGTTATTTGGAGTAAGGATTAAGCAGGAAGTGAGAATATTACTACCTTGGATTAAGGCATACATTTGATGGATTTTACCTTTCAGATAATCTGAGAGTTAAGTGGTGAAGAAAATGGGATCTTGGATCAAGAGGAGGTGTCATTGTTATTGCCATTATAGTTATTGCTATTTGGGGGGTGAGTTTTTGAGAGGAGAGATTTTTTATCATACTTAAGTGCTGATTAAAAAGTTAAATTTCAAAAGGGAGTTTTTGGTTCAGGAAAGAGAAATTTTACTTTATAGAATTAAATCCCAACCCTGGCTACCTAAAATCACTAGAGGAAGGGCACTTTCTAAACTTTCCCATACCTTGGCTCCATCCTGAGATGTTCTGATTAAATCAGTCTGATGTAGTACCGGGGCATTTGCAGTTTTTTAGAATTCCCCAGCTGATTCTAATGTCTAGCCATGATAAAGAAACATAGCTCTGTAGTAGCACTCTCCAAAAGATTTTCGTGACACATGATCATGAAAATATTCTATATCTGTGCTGTCCAATATACAGTGGCTGCTAGCTTCTTGTGACTACTGAGTGTTTGTGTCTATGGCTAGGGCAAATGAGGAACTAAATTTTTATTTAATTTAATTAATTTATATTTAAATTCAAATAGCCACATGTGTGATCCAGTTCTATAGCGCCAATTTTCCACAGTGGAGAGGGGTCAATTGTTCATACCAAATACGGTGGACTGGCCTTAGGTAGAAAAGATGAATGTTGATTATGTAAAATCAGCTGGTTGTCTTAATAATTCATCCTTTAAAAATAAGAAAAATATGGACATGCCAGATGCTTCCCCCTCAATCAGAAAGCACACACACAGTTTGCTTAAAAAGCAAAGAATGGGAATCAAAAGAAGGCTTTTTTACAGGCTTGTCAGGAGTCACCTCTGTTCTAAGTTTGGGGGCCCCCAGTGAATGTATCAATTCTTCACAGAGATTTGTTATTTGGAAGAGCAGAAGATGCAGAAGGTGGTTGAATATTTAAGCATGATCATATAGGGGAGGAAAGATTTTCTGTCTATCCTCCTAGGTTCAATTGCTGGGACTATGAAATAAACTGATATAAGGCAGATTAACAGGATAAGAGGTATACAAATTTATTATTTTTTTAATATTACATGCACAGGGGCATCACAGGCAAAAAAGTGAATACCCAAAAAAAGCAGTGAGATTTGAGGGCTTATATACCATGTTAATAGAGGAAAGGGAAGGGAGATGTAGGCAACTTAGGAAAGAGTAAATAATTTTTAGGAAAAATAAATGGGCCTCTAGTAAAATAGATGGGGTGATAGAATAGTTTGTGACAAAGTTTGTCTGAATGTGATGCTGACTTACTTCTAGTCTCCTCTTCCGTGATAAGAGTCAACCTTCTCTGGTTAATGAAACACCCAGGGAGGAATTTACCACAATTAAATTTCTTCCAGAGGATCTGTCTTTAGGGACAAAAAGGGGAGTTCAGAGAAAGCCTCTTCTTGCATGTTCTGTTTTGCAAGTGGCTTCAGTTCAATATAATCAATATGGTATGCAGCGAATTTTCAGGTTGCATGTCCTGAGCTTCCTCAGTCCCCAAACCAAGTAAACTATCATCTAAGGTGTAATTTTTATGAAGAAAAAATGGAAACCTGAAATATACCTCCATAAAAATTCTCTCTGATATTCTTTTTTTTTCTCTAAAATAAATAAAAAATTCCTGTCTTACTTTCTCAGCTTTCGTTTTCCTACGGTAATTTTGTGAAATTTCTTTTAACTTCAGTGTTTTACTTACAGATACGTTTCCTGATCTGGAAGTACAAGTAGAATAGTTATGGAAAAGAACATATTGTACCTATTGAACAGTACAGCACAGTAGTTAAAAGGGTGATATCTAGATCTAGTGTTAATAAGTTCAAATCCCATATCCTCTTATCAACTGTATGACCATGGGAAAATTATTTAATATTTCCTGGCCACCATCCATTCATATAAAATTGGAAATGTTAACAATCTCACAGTTTTTTTCAAGATACACTTGTCACATACAACTTGATACATGTAAGATAAACTGTGTCTAGTATATAGCAAGTACTTGTTAATGTTTTTATTTATCCAGAGAAATCTTTACTGCTGATCAATGTTACTTGAAAATCCACCTTGCAAATTTACTTTAAATAAAGGTTTTAATTCCTAATGAATACCATTTCTACCTAAGCCCTAACTTAATAATTTAAATCATTATAAACATTGTCTTTTTATGTGAACAAGAGTTTTGAACAAAGATGTACGACGCAGTTATAAATATTGCAATAAAAGATGTGCTCTCGGGCTTCCCTGGTGGCACAGTGGTTGGGAGTCTGCCTGCCGATGCGGGGGGACGCAGGTTCGTGCCCCGGTCCAGAAGGATCCCACGTGCCACGGAGCGGCTGGGCCCGTTGGCCGTGGCCGCTGGGCCTGTGCATCCAGGGCCTGTGCTCCGCGGCGGGAGAGGCCACGGCGGTGGGAGGCCCGCGTACCGCAAAAAAAAAAAAAAAAAAATCAGGGGTTCAATAACTGAAAGACAATTATCTGGCATTACCAATATACAATAATTGTAATTTGTGTGGTATAAGTATTGGTGGAATGAGGAAGAAAAGTTAGCAGTGGAAAGGCAGGAAGGAAGGAAGAAAAGAAGGAAGGAAAGGAAAAATTTATTTATTTTTTATAAATAAAGAGTATAAGATTTTAACTGAAAATTATTTTATTTATAAAAATTCAGAGTGAGGACATCAATTATGGATTAAATTATATATATATATATATATATATATATATATATATATATATATATATATGCAAAAAGATAGAAATTTGTCTGCATTTGACACCTGGGTAAGACTTGGAAAATTCAAGGGAAAATATGAAGGGTTTTCTAAAGGAAAACAAAGAACAAATGGTGAAGAAATATATATGCTATCTGAATGGTGGGAACATCAGTATGGCTCTAATGGACAAGGAATATTAAAAGTCATTCAGGGAAGCTTAAACTTAGCATGTAATGAATTTGGAATGAAATAAGAAACAATTATGTTTTTAAGAAGGAGTGACAATACAAGCATTCTTTTAAAATTTTTTTTATTTCATTGAAGTATAGTTGATTTATAATGTTGTGTTAATTTCTGCTGTACAGCAAAGTGAGATATCTATATATATATCTATATAGATAGATAGATAGATATAGAGATATATAGATATATATTTGTGTGTGTTCTTTTCATATTCTTTTCCATTATGGCTTATCACAGGATATTGAATATAGTTCCTTGTGCTATACAGTAGGACCTTGCTGTTTATCCATTCCATATGTAATAGTTTGCATCTGCTAATCCCAAACTCCCAGTCCATCCCTTCCCATCCCGCCTCCCCTTTGGCAACAACAAGTCTATTCAATAGAAGCATTCTTTAAGAAGATCCAAAGGCAAACAAATGCAGGATCAATTTGGAGAGGAAAGGGATAGAGTCAGAAATTAAAATGAGGAGATTCATAAAGGGCTCCAAAGATAAGGCAGAGCTGGAGGAATGGAAAAGAAGGGATATTACAAAGGATGTTTCTAAGGAGGAATTGCAACCTTTGATACTTTGTATGGCTTAGGCACCATGTATTCTGAAGTCACAGAGATCTTCTGGGCACATGAAGTAATTGGGTCTAAGGAGAAGTGGACAGAAGCCCACAGTCCTTGAAGTCAGTGAATGGCAAAAAATATATTTCATTTACAGAAATTTTGCTGAGGATCATTGAAATCGATTATCTTTTACTTCAGTGGTACTTCTTCCTGCCTGAGGAATATTATCTTAGCTTCTAAGGACAAGAATAAGTCTGAGAAAAAACAAAATTTTATTCAAGAAGTGGCTTAAGTTAAAAAATAGCATCTTCATTGATATTCAGGATTTCATCAGCCCCAGAACAGTGAGAATGGAACTTGGGCTTTCTTCTTTAAAATAAGCAATCAAATACTTCAAATTCTAAAGAAATTAAAATATAAACTTAGCCTCTTAAGTCATCCAGTGATAATATTATTTCAATATTATGAACTAAGTTACAACCAAAATTTAAAATAAAGCATATGGCATTGATTATTTACAACAGAATATTATTTCTTTTGTTTGAGAAGAAAAGATTCTAAGTATATTCTGAATATCAAGTAGAGTAGCTCTGCCACAGAAATACATTAATGAATTAAAATGAAGTAATTAGTTAAGAAAAATACAATTACAGCATCCTTACCTTTGAAGCTTCAGGCACTTTACCACCTTTGGAATTAAGAGTTAATTAGGAATCTAAAATTAAAATTGCTTCATTACTAGAGGTTTCATTATTTTTCAAAGGAGAATTGTTAGATCTTTTATTGATACTGTTGCTTTTGAATAACATGATTGGCATAAATTACTGTTACACTTTGAGGTATTTTCACACTAACTGATGGCCTCAATTTGCCTTGGAGTATTAACTATTTGATGACAAAACATAAAGAAAAATATACATTTAGAAATAAAAGAAGAAAGGGAAGGAAGGAAGGAAGGAAATAAGGAAAAAATAAAATCAAGTTATTTGGATGATTTCAAATTAGTAAGAGGAAAAAAAAAAAAAGTCAGGCAAACAACTCACCAGGAAGAGAAACTCCAAGATATCAGACACAATGAAAAGCAGTGATGAAAAAGGCAAGGAATTTTACTGGAAAGAAAGGAATTACCTGAAAGTACAAATGCTAAACAGTGAGCCTCTCAGACATTTTCCACCACCTGTCTCTCAAAACACCAGCTGCCAGATTTCTCAGAGGAAACTGGGCCAAGAGAACAAAATCCATAGAGATTAAAACCTACAATGGTGGTGGTCAGAAAAAAAAAAAAACCTGAATCCTGTTCAATTTCTCTACAATAATGTCTAAAATCCAAAAGCCAAACCTTTCATATAGAATTTCTAATCAGCTCTTTTCTCTTCATTCTTCAATGTGAATTGGCATCCCAAGATCACCATGGTTCAAAGGAACAAGCAACAACAACAAATAGCACACATAGACCCAAGAATGCATTAATCAAGAAGGAGGATGGCATGGAATCAAGGAAATACCCAAGGTGATACCAGTCATGTAGTTGACAAATAGGGCAAATCCGTTTGCCTTGAATTAATAGGAAAGGGCCAACAAATGCCAGTGATAAGATAATACAGTAGGTGTGTTTATCCATTCTGAGAGCAATTGCACAATTCTGTCACAGTCTGGAGAAGAAATACCTGGACAGAAACCAAATAAGTAAATAACTAAATAGGAAACATGAGGCAACTTTCTATCTCTGGAAGAGTAGTTCAAAAAAAAAAAAAGAAAAGAAAATGGAAATGCAATTATAATTTACTATATGGTCCTGCTATGAACCATATCTACAAAGTTATAATAAAGATAATTAATTCAATCATATTAGATTATATAACTGTCAATATATTCGCTCCTAAGGGTAGGGGTAAGGGTTGAGAATGTGGTAGTGTTGAAATTTTGAGACCTAATCTATTTTTTTCCACAACCAACAGATAGCTTATTAAATCTTCCAAATTCAATAGATATAATGTAAATTTTTAAAATAAAAATATCTGAGGAAATGATTCAGAAGAACGGAGATAAATTCAAAAAATAAACATTTTCAAGTGTGGAAATTTGTTTTCCTGGGAAATTGAGAATCTGGAGAGGGCACAGGCAAAAAGGGTGGTTTGGGGACACTGGTTTTCATTTTAAGCGTTAGGGTTGCATTTGACTCTTTAATGAATATGTATTACTTTGATTTAAAAAAAAAGTAATGGGTATAAACTTCCTGCTTCTGGTCTGGTATGTAAGGAGCTTGAAAGTTATCAATCTGTCCTAACAAGAAGTAAACATCTGAACAAATTGAAAAATCAACAGCTCTTAGATCTGTCAGAGAAGTGAGATCACAAGGCAAAGCACTGCCCTCAAAATTGGAGAGATGGATACTGGAGCAGAAACCCATGAGCTGAAACCTCTGCAGGAACAAATATTAGTGTAGGAAAATCTAAACTAAAACTGAAAAATTTCTGGAGGCTCAGGGTGGATAAGTCTGAGAGTTAAAAACTCCAGAGGCACGGGGCTTCCCTGGTGGCGCAGTGGTTGAGAGTCCGCCTGCCGATGCAGGGGACACGGGTTCGTGCCCCGATCCCGGAAGATCCCACATGCCGCGGAGCGGCTGGGCCCGCGAGCCATGGCCGCGGAGCCTGTGTGTCCGGAGCCTGTGCTCCGCAACGGGAGAGGCCACAACAGTGAGAGGCCCGCGTACAGCAAAAAAAAAAAAAAAAAAAAAAAAAAAAAAAAAAAACTCCAGAGGCGGGACCAATCTTAACTTTCAGCAGGAGGAGGGGAAACATAACCATTTTGAAACATGCCAGAGCATTCTGTTCTTTTTAACAAGACCTACCCTCAAGAGAACCTAGTTAACTAGAGCCTAACCTATTGGAGTTTTATCAAAGCCTAACCAACCTGAGGGAAGGGTATTGCCCAATTCCAGCCCACTCTAGCCATCCTGTCCCACCTAAGGGTGGGGAGGGCCGGGGGTTGGATTGAGAAGCACATGGCAAGTTCATGGTCCAGTGGCACAGACTAACCAAAAGATGGAAACCTAATCTTAGGGCCATAAGATACTTACCCTCCCCTGACACCTTAGCAACATACCACTAAAGGCTTATTTACCAGAGTTCCTTTGATCTAGTATATCATATCTGGCATTCAACAAAAAAATCACGAAGCATATTAAAATGCAAGAAGTAATGAGTGAATTATTTTGATCAAAATAGCTGAACAGAGTCTTTTATAGGTAGTTTTACAGCTTACAATGTCTATATAATCCAGTGATGAGAGAATAAAGTGAGACAACACATCTGATCAATTTGGTATCAGTGGATCATAAAAAAGGAGAGCAGCTGTTTAATCAGATGTACAAAAGCAAATTAATTGCTAATGAATTATCAAATCATTTTTTGTCCATAATATTTGACCCAATACCAGATAAATATTTGTCTTTAGTCCATATTTTATAATAGTGGTATATAATGGAGAAATAAAAGAGCAATATCATCTTCCTTAAAATATTTAATCAAAGGTATTTTAAAATACTACTTTTCTTCTCACATCCCCACAAGGAGTACATCCAGCATATTAGGGACACACACACACACACACACACACACACAATTAATATTTAAGAAACGTTTATTAAGGAAGCTCTTTGCCAGAATCTTATTATTTATTAGAATTGAAATCAAAACATAGCAAAAGTGATACTTTGGCATAGGGTCTAGCAATAGGAATTAATATTTTTCTCCCCATATATTTCCAGAAACACAAGATTATAAGTCATTCAGGTCTTGGCCCAACTTCAGATGTTAACATAAAAACAGTGTAAATTATTCAGAGCTCCAGAATTTAGGTTATCTTTAACTTTCTCCATTTCTTTCTTTAGGACATTGTGTCTTACAAATCTGGAATTCATTACATAAAAGATTCTCAAGCTACCTCATGTTCTTTTAGGGATGTAATGAACGTCTTGTTTTTCTCCTTTCTGAAACAAATGGGAACCTTGAACACCATCTTCATAGGGCATATTGCTCCTTATAAATATAACTTCCAGTCAGATGTTTATTTTACAATGACTAGTAGAACCAATCATAAATATTACCAGCTAAATGGAAGGCTCTAGCTACACTTTTACTTTACACAAGAATGGGAATTTTGCATTCACTTGAGCCCTTGAAGAGCTCTTGGATTTTAACAAATATTGAATGGCCAAATTGCCCATAAATTTAAGACATAGTGATTTGTTTAAGATTGGACATTGTACATATGTGTATTCCTAGGCAAAAAAAAAAAAAAAATCACTTGAAAAAATAACTCTCCTATCAACAGCAGAAATAGTTAACATTTATTGAAGTTACTATGTGCCAGGCAGCGTTAGGAGCTTTATACACTTTATTTCAGTTTCTCACAGCTGTGTTGTTATAATGTTATCAGTACTGTTGCCATTCTAAAA